>NW_019272033.1:153519-264634 GCF_002738345.1 Cucurbita maxima | reverse complement strand
AAAAAAAAAAAAAAAAAAAAAAAAAAAAAACGAGCACGTGATTCAGTATACCGTATTTTGGATGCCTTAAAAACCATGGGGGAACCGCGCTTCCTCTTTCCTTTAGCCACTCTCCATTTCTCAGAAAAGTATTACTTCAGATTGCTGTGTCATTATATATATATACATATATATATATATATATATGTGTGTGTGTTTGTGTGTGTATATATATATATGTTTCTCCAATTTTCCATTTTTCCGAGAAAATTTTTCTCCCTTTCTCTCTCTCCCACAAGCTTTCCCATCTCCCTGAAATCGCAATCGATCTCTCTCAAACAGTTTTCTCTCGCTTTCCCTCCTTTTCTCGGCCTCCAATCAACCATTTCAATCTTCTTCCACCCTCTTGTTGCCAGACACACCAATTTCACTTTCACTTCCCCAAGATCTGGGACTCTCTTCTGTCCTCTGTAGCTCTAAATCTGATCAACAAATTTGTGGGTTGCATTCCTTGTTTAATCTTGATTTGTTCTTCTTCAGGATGCTTTGACATATATTGCCTTTCCAGGGTCGGAATTGGCATCTAGGGTTAAGTGATTGGTCTTGCTGGTTGATATCTGTGCAGTTCATGCGAGAGTCACGCTCTGGTTTCGATGAATATGGAAATTTCTTGCGATGTGGCGTCCTTGGACGCTGAATTGTTGCAGCTGGCGGAAGTCTCTCCTTTGGCGATTAAATCCAATCCTGATTTTGTCGAGAAGCTGTTTGAGCAGTGGCTTTCGCTTCCTGCCACTAATCGCCTGGTACTCCTCGTCTTCTAACCTTCATTTCCCTGCATTACAAAGTTCGTTCAATTGGGGAAATTCTTGAATCATGGATTTTGATATTTGGATGGAAATGCTGCTTTGTGATTTATAAACTTGTGAATTCCTGTTGTTTAAGTCATAGATACTCCAGAACATGTTCTATGTGCCGAAAAGATCATATCCCTAGCTGGAATGTATTCAGTCCTTTGCACGTGTATGGAATGTATTCGAATTCATTGTTTATCTATTGTATCTTTTAGGTCACGTCATTGTTAAACGATGCAAAGGCTGGTGTACCCTTGAATGTGCCTGGAAATTCTTCTAGTCCTCATGCTTCTGCTAGCAATTCACTGCCTTCTATCTTTCCTGCTGGAAGTGCTCCTCCTTTATCACCGAGAAGTATATCTGGTTCCCCTCGGGTGATGAGACCGAGGGTTGGTCCTTCTATTTTAGGCTCCCCACTGAAAGTGATTAGTGAGCCAATTAAAGAACCAATTCCGCAGGTTAGGTGGCGTGTGTTCTTGATTATCTTGTGCTGTTATATTCATCAACAATAAATTCAGAGCAATGGGTCATTTTTATTCGTCTTTTATCTATTAACCTTTAGTCTTATCAGTTGAATTTGATATTATGGAATTATGATGATAGTTTCTAATTGCAAAACTTTTACTATTACAGTTTTACTTCCAAAATGGACGTCCACCACCAGTTGACCTGAAAGAGCAATGCATGTTCAGGACCAATCAGGCATTCTATGGACACTTGGATGGGTTACAGATCCATGGTAGGATATCTAAAAAATTACGTCTCATTTCTCCAATGGACACTAACTCCTTTTTTATGCCAGAATTTAGGGCAGTTACAAAAGAAGTATGCAAGCTGCCATCGTTCTTTTCCACTTCTCTTTTCAGAAAGATAGATGTTAATAGCACTGGCACTGTGACAAGGTAGGTTTCTCTTGTTGCTGGAGAACGTTGTTTAGTATGACGTATATATTAGACTTTGTTTCTGTTTCCTTGTCTCCTTTGGTTTATCAATAAATATTTTAACTCTGTATTTTTTTTTTTCCAATGAACTGTCCATGCTACTTAATGCCTGACTTTGCTGCTCAAGATTGTGTTTATCTTTTTCTTTTGGTGTGCGCATGTGTGTTGGGATAAGGAATGGCTTTGTGTGGAAGAGTGAAAGATTTCAAAGCCAGACCATACAAAAATACGCTGCCTTCAGAAAATTTTATTAATCGATATTTTGTTATTTCGAATTTCAATTTTTATAGGCCTTCCTTAAATTAAATCCTAATATTGTTTGGTACTCTTTGGATTTAATTATTAGAATCTAGAGCTTCAACCTGTCTTCTTCTTATTATCCCCGTCCATGGATGTGATTGATGTAGGGAGATTAGATAATACTTGTGGAATTTATTCCTTTAAGTCACTTTTAGTCTTTGAAATACATGGTTTATTCTTAACCTTTGTTCAGTGATAAAGATTTGAGATAGACATCTTGGAGAGAGTTCTCCTTTAGTCCATTAGGCTACACCAGTGATGCTCTTCACAAAAGGCAGCTCCTGAGATGAAAATGTAGTCTTTCCGAATCCTACACCTACCCACAAATGGACATTTAGTAGGTTATATTCCAATTGGTTTTGAATCGATAGGGTGGTATTTTGTTACAATCCAATAAGGATTGATAATACTAATCTAGAAGCGGATGAGAGAATCTTCATATTCTGGGCCCCAATGTAGTTTGAGAAGATTGGCTTATGTTAAAGTCAAGTACATGTGAAATTATAGGACATGTAGATTTTTTTTAAAAAAAAATTATTATGTTAGTGGTACGATTATAATTATTAGTTTGTTTGCCAAAGTTGATCTATAGTAAACTATAACCAATGAATGATTGTGTAAATCTTGGGCATGGATGACATGTGACTAGTTTTTCTTAATGAATAACTGAGCTATCATTGAGAAGAAATGAAAGTAAAGTGTCTAGTTTTAGGTTGGGGAGTGGCAAAGAGTGTAGATCTTTTGGAAGATCCATGGACTTTGTGTTGAACAGAAACCCTTCCCACCCTCTTTCATCACTATTATTTGCTTCGCTTGTTGGATCCAATGTTTTAAAAGGGTAAATGTGGTCTTGAAGCTTTTCTTCTTGAATTGGCGAGGCATAAGTTTCAAGTGTTAAACATAGTAGTCATATTAAAGCATAAACAAAAACCACCTTTGTCAATTGCCACTTAAACAAAAATTCTAAAAGGATATTTTTAGCCTCTCTACAACTATCATTAATAGGATTGACTTATTCTATAAATTGTCTTCAATGCTTTTAAAGTCACATTAGCGATAGTAATAGTTCGAATTTTCACAACTCAAATTTTTATATTTTGGAAGAATGAGACAAATTAATATTATTCTTCTCATTACATTGGGTGTAGATATTTTAAACCACAACGTGTTTTCATAGTGACATAAGCCTCTTATGGTTCAAAGGAGGCGTAACTCTCAAGGTTAAAAAGTTATTGCCTTGCCTCAAGGCATAAGCCTCAATAACCTTTTAAAACATTGGTTGGATTGGAAGTAAGAGGCTTTTGGTATGTTAGTGCTGGAATGCTTTTAAATTAGTATTGGAGGCTTGATTCTAGAAGGAATCTTAATGAACTTGAGTTGAACGAGGTGGTCTAGGTTGAACTATGGGATTTGTTGAGAGGTGTAGCAAATGGAAAGAACGCAAGGAATTGAGGACAAGAATGCAAAGCTTCCTGAAGAATTGAAGGAAACAATGTGGCCTTGGATGCTAAACTCCTCTCCAAACTCCAAGTTCCTTAGCTACAAGGTGGCAGCAACATGGTCCATTATCACTCGATCTGGTTACATGTCATACTAAAGTAAGATGGTCCCCTTTTTGTTTTTTTTCTTCTGTTTCAAGCATGACAAAAGACTCCCAATAAAACAAAAAAAAGCTTGACAAGGGACAAAAGTATTTGATTTGACCTTCCTTCCCAAAAGAAAAAATTGCTAGTCATGGCGGTGCATGATTTTTATGATAAGAACGGCATTGGAGATGATGGAACAACAATGCAAAGAATGGAAGAGGCAACGTCAGGATGACTGGAAGTGTGAGAGAAACTGGCATATTAAGACATGATTGTATTCATGGATAGTGCGTAATGCACTTTTTTTTTTTCTTCAAAGTTGGTTAAGGAGCTGAGTATACCTTTGAGTGAAACATTGTCCCAGGAATTCTTCCAACTAGAATCAGTCGTTTTGAAAGTTTTCAGCTTTCTCTCAAGCCATAATCTAAAAAAAAAAAAAAAAAAAAGAAAAAAGAAAAAACCTCAAGCATTGTGTTGACCAAGTAAGGGCTTCCATTAATAAGTTAGAAAACTGCAACATTAATATTCGTTGGTCAGCGGTAGCTCTAGCCAAACGCTTTATAGAGATTTGACCAACGAACACAGGAGCATTGGGGAATAGCATAAAGAAATGCAATTGATAATCCTCCTATGTTTTACACGAAATTCATCCACTGGGAGATGATGCAACGCTTTTTCTTTCCAACATTTTGATTGAGATGGATAATATGATTTTTAGAGGCCTATTGTGGTTGTCTCGTGAGATTATTTAAAACACATACAAACAAACCTAAACACTTGATGATTAGAAAAAATAAACTTGGTTTCTCTACTTGAAGCATGTGTCTAATATTCTTCTCAAGATTTTTTTATCATCATCATCATCATCATTTATAAAAAAAAGAAAAAAAAAAGAAAAGAAAAAATCATCATCGTTATTATGTTTCAGGGATGCTTTTATTGAGTATTGGATCAATGGAAACATGTTGACACTGGATATAGCAACCCAAATTTTTAGGATTTTAAAGCAGCCGGATCTCAAGTATCTGACTCAGGTTTCCTTTCTTTTCTTCTCCCTTGAGTCCTGATCACTGTATTGAATAAAATAAATGTCGATTATTATATTTATCAAAATTTTAGTATTCTTTCGACTATTGTTTCTAAGAAAAAAAGATATTTTTAGTGTTAATATAGCACCATAAATTACAAGCTTTTTTATATGAGTTACCTTGTGTTATTTCCTACATATTTTATTGTAACCCAAAGATTATATTTAGTAAATGGTTAAATGAAATTGATATCATCTGAAGTAACCTCATCTCGGTGAAGTTGAGCTTTATGATTTTATGACAGGATGACTTCAAACCTGTGCTTCGAGAGCTCTTAGCAACGCACCCAGGGCTAGAATTCCTTCAGAGCACTCCAGAATTTCAGGAAAGATATGGTTGGTGCCTTTGCCTGAATTGTTCAGCTTTAATTTGATGTTTATTCCTGGTTTGCTTAATCCTTTGTTTTTCGTAATAATCATGTTTATCTTTGGTTAGTTTAACTAACTTCTTTCTCTAATTTTTGAGCTATCAAATCTCTTTCATCATGATATTTATGTAAAATATAATATATTTGTTTTCATTACGAACAAAACCAGAACTTTACTAATATATGAAAGGATCACTAGGAAGTCTTTGGGGGAGGATGAGGCATCCTCAAAAGAGAACAATCTTAACAATTTCTCCTTCACATTACAAACAAAATAGAACAAAAGAAAGAACACCTACCGACTTAACATTGGAACCTACTTTTTGACAAAGAACAAATTTTTTGCTGATAAAATGAAAAATTACTGAAGTGACGAAGAACTTCGATTAGTACAATATAACTAGTCGAACAATAAAATTCTAAAATATAGTAAAAACTCAAAAACCATTCCATAAGACATAATAAAATTCATTAAACACCCACTACGCTTTCTGCCTTATGAGGGATACAACCAACAAAGACAATGACATTGAAGTCTAAAGAATAAGATGACTAAGGAGGTGTGGGCTTCAATTGTGGGGGATAGAACATTTTTTTTGAGAAGAAATTTAAGAGATGAAGAAGAAAAGGAATTTTCTCCTGGATTTATTGAAGACTCGAGCTCATTGGGGAGGTCATTAAAAGAGTTTGGGTACTGGATTATTCAGGACAATTTTCTGTTAGTTCCCTGGTCAGACTTTCAAAAGATTCAGATGAAGCTTTAGAAAAGAGGTGTACAGAGCTGTTTGACAGGATGTTGTCCAAAAAAAGTGAAAGCGTTCTTATGGTCAGCTTGTATAGAAACTCTGAATACAGTGGAGAAAAAGTACATGAAAGATGCCTTGCAATGGTTCTCCAGTCTCTTAGTGTGTGCTCTGTTTTAATGAATATGAAAACGTGCATCACTTGTTTTCCTTGTAAGCTCTCAGCTGGAAATTGTGGTCTTTAGCCCTGTAGTTTAGTTTGAATTATGTGTTTCCTTGCTAGTTGAAGGAGAATATGATGTGGCTATTATATGGTATGTTCTTCAAGGGAAAGGTTGAGGTTTTGTGGAATCTTGCTGTAGAGGAAATCTTATGCAATGTACGGGTAGAGAGAAACAGTAGAATCTTGCAGGTATTTCGAAGGAGTGGGGAAGATTTCTGGTGTGCAAAATCCTCATTGATAGGGTATAGTCCATGATCATGTCATGGATGAGATCAATAACTTCTTAGGGTACCTTCAAATTGGTCTCAGTTTTCGTTGCCAATGTATATAGCATTCTGAGAAAGCCTTGGGAACACCTCCGTAGTTTCCTCTTCTTTGAGAGTGTTTCAACCTGTTTAAAAAGAAACCTGACGTTAAAATCATCCAGGCTCAAGGCCTATCAATGCTCTCAATATTACCTCTTTTGGCAATGGTTATTAAATTCTTTGCTCCTCTTTTGAATGTATAGTGTTTTAAAAGGTTGACGGCTGAGAGCTTGATGATATGTAGGATTTGAATCTTTATGTTTCTAAATGGTTTTCGGTACAAAAGGTTTTGTAATTGAGTGGTTGGAGGCTCTGTAATATTGCTAGACCATTTGTCCATCAGCTATAGTGGGGCCCTTTATTCTTTCCTCTTTGTCCACTATTCTTCTTCATTTGCAATGTGGTCGGTTATTTATCTGAAAAAAATGGCACTAGAGTGGGGCCTTTTATTCTCTCCTCTGTCTTGCATTCTTCTTTAGTTGCAATGCAGTTTATTTTTTATGAAAGCATATGGCACTAGTTTGCCGTGGTCTTGCGGTTTAGTTCATCTAGTTGTATAGATTGTTGGCTTTTTTAATTGCATCTGTTGAGTTGACATTAGCATTGTTGGTTAGGCACTGGTGTGCATTGGAATTGACCTTGCAGTCCATGTTAGATGCCTGCTGTTGTAAGCAATTTGAGTTTCAGGCAGGGGCTTGATACTGGGTTCCCTCAAGGCTTCTTGCTATGATAAATCATCGTAAACCTGCTTGATTCTAGTTTCTTTTTAAATTTACCTTTTATGATGAAATTAGACTACAGCAGTTTATAATTTGTTCATTTTTTTAATGAACTCTTATTTTGTGAACCAGCTGAAACAGTAACATATAGGATATATTTCTACATAAATAGAGCTGGAAATGGTCAGCTTTCACTTAGGGAGCTCAAACGTGGTAATTTGATTGATGCAATGCAACATGCTGATGAAGAAGAGGACATCAACAAAGTTTTGAGGTAGGTTTATGACTCATGACTTATTTGTTGTACTCACGAGTTCAATTCATAAATCAGTCCCAGATCTAACTCCTTTACTCTGCATTATCATTTTTATCTTCCCTTTCATGCTTAACCTCTTTCTTTCTTCTACCGTATCTCCCTCATGGTTTTATCATTCTTTTTTTCAGTTTTTGTCAAAAGGAAGCCTTCTTTGTCGTAATTTCTTTCTAGTTTTATATTTTAATCCATTGAAGAGTTTTCCATGAGCTACCATAAGCGATTGGTTCATGGTGGAGTTTCTTCTTTTAACTTTTGAGCTCATACTTAATAAATGGTTTCTTAAAAAGGAAATATAAGGGTTTTAGTCTTTCTAGTATCCCCAATAAAGGAGAGTGTAAGAATTTGATGGTGATCTCTGCATTGGTTGCAATTCGGGAACTGTATCTCTATTTTGTGCCAGATTTTTTTGGATCCAACCATCAAAACAGATCCCACCGATATGAATCCCCCTCTTTTCTCTCTCTAGATGCAGACTTAAAAAAATGTAAGAGACAGAGGAGATGGCCTAAGGATTTCGTCTTATTTATTATAATGCTGGCATAAGAAGAAAAAGTAGATAACTTCGAACCTCTTAATTATACGTCTTACATATGTTACTTCCAAATTGGATTTATATGTTATGATAGTATGTATTCTTACGAAGGTATCCTATTGATTGTTGTTTAATGTGCAATAATTGTTAATTGTAGGTACTTTTCTTATGAGCATTTTTATGTAATATACTGCAAATTTTGGGAGCTGGACACGGACCACGACTTCTTGATTGACAAGGAGAACCTTATCAAATATGGAAATCATGCGCTTACCTACCGTATTGTTGATAGAATATTCTCTCAGGTTTGTGAATCATCTGGGACATTGCTTTGTTAGAATTGATTTAAGTTGATTCCAGGTTACAGTTTTAAATGGAACTTCCTTAGAATCCCCAAGATTTTATTCCATTTCTATTGCTTTGTTTATTTCATTTATAAAGTGAGTACTGGCATTAACTTCACTAAATGATTTCATGTGATTCTAGGTTCCAAGAAAGTTTACTAGTAAAGTTGAAGGTAGGATGGGATACGAAGATTTTGTTTATTTTATATTGTTTGAGGAAGATAAATCATCTGAGCCTAGCCTTGAGTATTGGTATGTTATATCCTCATTTTCTCTAAATTTTAAGTGAATATTGGTGTTTCCTAATATTTTTTTACCAGGTTATATAAATTGTTTTGTAAGATGGCTCAAGCTTTCAGGCATTATTATCATCATCATTATCTTGGATGAGAAACAATTTTGTTGTTGTATGAAATTGTAAAAGAGGGTAAAAAAATTCCAAACCAAAGGAATGACAAAAGACTTCTCCAATTGGTAACAAGAGATACAAAAGTATAGATTTAAAAAAGAGGTAACAATTTACTAAGTAGGTATTCAATATGGACTCTCCTTGCTTTGAAAATGGTTTTGTTCGTTCTAAGTGTCCCAAAAGAAGGTATAGATGAAGTTGACCCAAAGATGCTTCTCAGTTTTCAAGGATTATAGGCAACAAATTTGATGAACTGTGTACAAAATAGGAATAATGCCTTCCTTTTTTACCTTTGTCCAAGGGGGTTTCCCTTTATTTTTGTATTCAGCTTATGGGATAGCCTTTAAAAAATTTGCTTGTTGGTTTCCCCTTTTTCCTCTGGACTTTTTTTTTTCCAAGTACAGGTACAACATTGCATGTTATTATACTGAAGATTAAAGTTATTATTAACGTTATTTGATTAGTTCATTCATTACAGTACTGAAATTCTAGTTTCTCATTAAAAGATGTTATTTGATTAGTAGACATACCTTTTTCTAAATTTTCATTTAGGTCTGAGTTAGAGTGTTTTCGTATGCATACACTTTTTTGGCTCTTGGTTAGTTTGCCTATATTAGAACTTAAGAGGAAGTATTATAACCATCTTTGTAATTTTTCATATTTTCAATGGAAAAAATTGTTTCCTTGTAAATAAAAAAGGAGGGAAGGAGAGAAGACATGTCTTTTTTTGCAAATATGTTCTTGTTTTATCTTTTATATCCTTTTTTCATGAGAAAACTGACTTTCATTGAAAAGAAAAAAGGGAAATAATACAAGGGCATTAAAGAAAAGAAAGGGCCTACAAAAGGAGCCAACCTGAGAACGAGGCTCCAATCAAGATGAATGAGACCTAACGCATCACTACAAAAAGAATTCAAGAAACATTAAATCTAATGTGAGACTATATGCCGAAAGGATCGCTCTGAACTCCTCTGAAGGTCTTATTGTTCCTCTCTCCTAAAAAAACCCATAAAAGAGCACAAGAACCTCCCCCTCTCCCTCTTCCTGTATGGTGGATGGAGAGGAATTCTTCGATCATCTCCTTGTAGCCTTTGTATCTAGCTAGCTGGAATCCAAACACGTCGAAAAAGTAGTTCCAAACTGCCTCAGCAAACAAACAGCTTCAATGTCCTTGAATAGCCGCTGCTAAGACATTATATTATGAGTTGCAGCCCGTATAATTTGTTGTTTATTTACTTTGGTTTGTCTTCTCCAGTTTTCTATTTCTTGACCAAGTTTGTGACAATCAGCCTATTGTGATGATGCCTTGTGGTTTTTCCTAGGTTCAAGTGCATAGATTTGGATGGTAATGGAATTTTAACACGGAATGAATTGCAATTCTTTTATGAGGAGCAATTACATCGTATGGAATGCATGGCTCAAGAACCTGTGCTTTTTGAGGATATTTTGTGCCAGATAATTGATATGATTGGACCTGAGGTTCATCTTCTACTCCTTTATTAGTTTTTCTCCTGTGTTACGATGTGTGTCCAAAGTTTTCGAAACATATCATTTAAAAGATATCCATTGGTATTATCATCTTTGAAAGGTTCTCCAAAACATTGTGAATTAATAAAGGGTATTGTTTTGCTTTACACAATGTCTTCCTTCTTGCAGAATGAAAGTTATATCACTCTACGAGATCTGAAAGGCTGCAAGCTTTCTGGAAGTGTTTTTAATATTCTTTTTAATCTGAATAAGTTTATGGCCTTTGAAACACGTGATCCATTTCTTATCCGCCAGGTACATTAGCTTTAATTTTACATGGCCATTGCATTGCGATCGGCTATGATAATATGTTGAGTGATAATTTTGAGCTTGTGTCTTGCAGGAGCGCGAGAATCCTACTTTGACAGAGTGGGATCGTTTTGCGCATAGAGAATATATTAGGCTTTCAATGGAAGAAGATGTGGAAGATGCCTCTAATGGAAGTGCAGAAGTTTGGGATGAGTCTCTTGAAGCTCCATTCTGAGTGAGTCGGGTAAGCTAGGACAATTATTTCTGTATTAATACTCATTAGTCGAGATTCAGTTCAAATCTTAACGAGGTCGAATAGTTAATTAAGGCTGAACGTGATAATGTCATTTTTGAGGTCGAACTTTTTGGACAGAGACGAAACAAGGGATGCTTGGTTCTGTTTATGCACCTAATTTTTATGATGCTTCCTTCGATCAATAGCAAAATGGCATGCCATTGGACAGACATGATTGTACGATTACTGTATCGATGAATAGCACGAGTATTACTATTCTCGACTTAGAGAGAGTTCTTGATAATTCCATTCTGCCTTTCTTTTGGTTTTTTTCAGGGAGCTTGAAAAGTAACGTTTTAAAATTGGCCACCAGATGAAGAAATGTGTACGGACGGAGCAGTTTCTTAAGAACGAGAATGCAGAGTGGTGCTTTCTCGAACACGAATCGCAGGTCTCCGATCGCTGCTTTGACCAAATGCTCTACTATTTGCGTGGAACATCCCTGTAGATTGTACTGATACAACAACATTCTGTAAGTGTTGTCTGCTTGGCACAGGTCAATAATTCAAGGCCATTTATTATTTAGTTTATAATATGCTGCCTTCCCCTTTTTCCCCCCCTCAATTTAAGCCTATTTATATAGAGATAGATATGATGATGATCATCATCTAAGCCCCTTTTTTGGTTTGTAATTTTATTCTGTTTCTCAAAATGAAAAAAGAAAAATATATATCCTTTCCCCTAATTGTGACTTGGGTGTGGTTTTGTGATGCTTTTCATTGTCTGACTTTTCTTTTTGAGAGAATGGGCAGCTCAGTCAGTCAGTCAGTCAGTCTCTATATCCTTTTTTTGTGTAAGAGCTGGGAATTTTTGTTATTTATGAATATTCATTTCAACTTTTCTCTCTTTCACAAGTTCACGTAATAAAATCATTACTCTCATGACACTAAACAAGCATTAGATAAGCACTCTTCTTTATCCCGTCTTTGTATCAAGACGTATTTTTTATCCTCCGTGATGATCATCTTAGGGTGATTCTTTTTGTCGACGGATGTTTCTAATACACTCGTAGTCTCTAAAGGATGAGAACCAACTATGTAGCATCTACATCGAGAATTCAAGTATTGTATACGTCATTAGTCTAATCCTTTGTAGGAATTATCGGTAATAACGAACTTGCAAAATGAATCTGTTTATCTTGGAAATTTAGAGGCATTGAGTTACCATTTTTGTTGAAGTTTTGGTAAGTTTATGTTAAATTATAAATTTGGTTCCTAAGTAAAAATTTGTTTTGTGGTTTAAAAGTTTAAGACTATTTATACGAGTTTTATCCAATCATATAGATTATTTATGAGTTTTTATTATATCATAATGGTGATATTCACTTTCGAAATCATGGAAATAGTAATACTGCCCGCTTATATTAACCGGTTAACATTCGTATTATTAGTCATTTGTTTGATAGTTAGCGTAATTTTTTTTTTTTTTTTTGTAAGAATTTAGATTGTACAAGGGAAGCAAGCTTGTTTAAATGCTCGTAACAAATTATTATCTTCCAAATTGAATCCCTTATTGTTATGGTAATTGACTTTCGCAAGTGTTCCTTTTGAACAATAAAGCTAACCGATAAGCCTAAATGATTTGTTCGGAAATTTTTCTAAGCATTTTTTTCTTCTACTTCATCTTGAAATTTGATCTCTAAAACTCTTACTGAAATTTAAAAAATTTAAGCGGGAAAAAAGATTTAAGTTTTGTAATCAAATGACTAGAAATACCATTGAGTTGTCTCAACCTACTAAATTCTATCTACTTTATTAGATTCTAAAGTTAAAGTTGAACCAGTGATTCAAGTTCACGTAATAATTTACTTCAAATATATTAGTACGTTGCTCACCATCATGTATTATTATTGTATTAGAACATGAAGGTGACAATATGATAGACAATTGTCGACTATGATAATCATGATTGCCCACCATCATAAGTGAGTTTTGGTGTTATCCTTTACTTATATGGGCAATAGTGACAATAATGTACGTGAGTTCGATCCGAAGGAGAAGCTGTTATAGCTACATAAGTCAAATAAACCTAACATTTTAGGAACGAAATAATCAAATGGGAGTTAGGAATATGATTTCACAAGATGAATTTTGTTCCTTTTCCGTTTTTTTGAAAACTGTTGATGAGTGATGAATTCACTTTGGTACTAACTCAGTTTTTGAATTTCTACTTTAATGCTTTCTACTGTGATAATGAAGGATGAGATACTGTGATATATGCTCAGAGTGTTTGATGGATGTTATCTTCTTGTTGAGTATGTATGTTTGTAGGTGACGAATTTTGTGCTCAAGTGATTGATAGGAGTATCTCTCTATTAAGCATGCATGAACGTTTTAAATATGATCCATGTGCTAGAGCTAAAGTGATTTTTCAATTTGACCCAAGATAATACATTTCTAGTAGATTTAACATCATAGAATTCTAAGCGACGATTAGAGCTATAGATCTAAGAGCACCCAGAAGTTGGATTAACCCCAAAGTTTTAGTCCCAAACGTCCTAGGAATGAAAGGCGAGATTTAAGTTGCCTAGACCATCTAAAAAAATTCTAGTAGACACCTATAACAAGAATGACTTAGAAAGCCTAACAGGCTTATAGTAGTAAGAGCGGTGAAACAACAACCTCTAAGGTAATTTGTGTTTCTATTGTGTGTGGAGACGAATCAAGGCTGATGTTGCTATTTCGTAAACAGATCCTAAAGAGGGACTTGAGACCACATAAGTGGCTAGCTCTTCTTTGTATATAGAAATGGATCAAGGCTAATGCTGCGATTTCGTAAACTGGTCTCAAAGAGAGATTTGAGACTACAGAGGTAGTTATTTCAATGTGAATGTTTCTATTGTGGGTAGAAATGGATCAAGGCTAATATTGTGATTCTGTAAACCAATCTCGAAGAGAGATTTGGAACTACCCATGTAATTATTTCAAGGTGAGAGTTTCTAATGTGAGTAGAAATGGATCAAGATTGATACTGTGATTCCGTAAACTGGTCTTGAAGAGAGATTCGGGACTACACAATAGTTGAATCATGTTGGTTGTTCCTAGAACTTTAAGACCTACATAGAAGCTCAGATTGCTTACCGAGTTCCTTGATCCTAAATAATGCACATAGAAACTTATTACGAATTGGACGTGGTGAGAGAGTACAAGTAGATTGCTTACCGAGTATTTTTATACTCACATCTTCCCCCTCTTTATTCTTCAGGTGGCCACAAGTTACTAGGGTAGTGCTTAAGAACTGCACTGTCACAGAGAGATGTCGACTTAAGACGTAAATGTAGTCTGTATTCTTACGAGTTATCTTTTGTACACTTTTGTATCCCATTCTTGTTCTCGATTTGTAAACAACTCGAACAACACCAATTTTCAAGTTTTGGATTTTGGATTAATTTTCGCAAACTTTATTGTATTTTTATTGCTTTTGTTTTATTTTTTTTATTTGTCTACTATCATCTTACTTTTTTAGTCATGGATATTCAACATCTCAAAAATTTTATAGCACACATTCTTAAGATAAAGATGATCGAGAATGAGAGAATAGAAGGTAGAAATTAGGGGTGTACATTTAACCCGACAATTCGACAATCCGGACCAACTCAACCCGTTTAGGTTGGATTGGGTTTGATTAGCATTTCAGGTAGGGTTGGGTTCATTTTTCTAAACCCGAACTGAATCGGTTTGGTTTCGGGTTCGTGGATAAAACCTTTGGGTTGACCCGTACAAATAAAAATATATAAATTATATTAAGAATCTCTTTGTATTAATAAGTTTGTCAGAGTGGTAACTCGACCTCTCTAAGGACACCCACGTCCATTTAATGATCTATTCTTATATTTTTTTTACTATAAACAATTCTCAAGAAATGTTCGTATTTAACTGTCTTTAGTTTTATGACAATGTTGAACTATGTTACTATTTTTATTGATTTTTTTTTATGTGAATAATTATAGATTGATTTGGGTTTGTTTGTAAACTTCTAATATATTGTGGAAAAAAAAAATTGACCCAACCTGAAAATAGAGGGATAGGTTGTGAAAATTTTCAGGTTTTTTTTTTTTTTTTTGACAACTCCACAACCCAACCCCGGGTTGTGAAGATTTTCGGGTTGGGTTACCAATCCAACTAACCCGAACTTTTAGGTTGGGTAAAAAAAAAAATCCTTCAATTCAACCCAACTCGAACCACAGTACAACGCGAGCGGAAATCCCTTAAAAGGTTAAAAAAAAAAAAATAGTTTCAAAATAAATTTAGTTGCTTCATTAATTACTCTCTTACTTTGACATGCCTCAAAATTATTGCCCATTTCCTTAGAAAGGAAGTGAAGATTAGTGAGAGTAATTATGGTTAATAAATAATGTCCCCCTCAGTAACAATCTTCAAATCATAATAATTTATTGGGATTTGTACAGTATTTGGAGGCTGCAAAGCAATGGTTTTTTACCACTTTACCCTTCAATTTTCTCCACAAACAAAATTTGAATTTTATAACCTAATATCTTACTTTACCACTCATTAGTCTTTGAAATCATTGAATCCATCCCTTTCTCCTCTTTTTAGATGAATGGACATAAAAGCTTCAATAGTGGTGAAATGTCTTCACCGCTAGCGGATGTTGTCCTCTTTTGACTTTCCCTTTTGAGCTTACCCTCGTCTGTTATGGAAAGGTTTTCACACCCTTTTTATAAAAGGTGTTTCGTCCTCCTCCCCAACCATTGTGGGATTGTGGGCTCTCATAATTTACATTGTTCTTCGTATAATTGTTTCGATGTCACGTAAATGATCAAAACATTATCAAGATTAAGGATGTTCGTGAGTTGGGTTAGATTAGGTTAGGAGACTCAATCTACGTTAAGAAAAAAACACGAGCGAGAAAAAGGCAAAAAGAGAATAAGAAGTAAGGCAAAATGGGGAGCAAACTCAAAGTGATTATGAATTGAAAAGCAAAAAAGGAGGGGACAAGGTATGGGCATATTTGTTGATAACAATGAAATGAGATGGGCCTCACCATTGCATAAAACACAAACAATACACCAAAACTTTATTTGTTTGGTTCTTTTGTTACCCCAAAGGGGTGAAACCAATACCCTTTTTTATCCTTCAAAACCATTTTCTTTTTCATAATGTTTCGTTTTTACCATCATTGGATGATGAAAGTCCCACATCAGCTAGTTTAGGGAATGATCATGAGTTTATAATCAAAGAATGCTCTCTCCATTGGCTTGAAGCCTTTTGGGGAAGCCCAAAGAAAAGCAGGAGAGCTTATGCTCAAACTGGACATTATTCATACCATTGTGTAGAATTGTGTTCATTTAACATGGTATCAGAGTCATGCCCTAAACTTAGTGGTGCCAATAGATTGGTAAATCCTCAAATGTCGAAGAAATGACTCTAAAAAAAAAAGGAGTCGAGCCTCGATTAAGGGGAGACATACTTTGTTCGAGGAGAGATGTTGGATGATGAAAGTCCCATCATAGGTTTATAATCAAAACAAAGCCATAAGAGCTTACGCTCAAAATGGACAATAGTACTCCTTGAAGGCATAGTAAAAAATGAGTCGGAGGGGAGGTGTTGATGATAAAAGTCCCACATCGGCCCTAATTTAGGGAATGGTCATGTTTTATAATAAAAAAAAATATTTTTTCCCATTTGAAAAATTTGTATTTCAAATTATTAAATAAAATTGATTTTTTTAATTTTAAAATTTTCTTACATAAAAAAAAATGTTAAATATTTATTGTATGAACGTTGACGGCCAATTTGAACATAACTCAGTCGATAAGATAACAATATTTCAAAGGCCACACATCGATTTTCCTTTCCACAATCGTTAAAGAAAAAAAGTACAAAATTCATCATTTGAGGTCACATCTTAGTTATTTTAATGTCGTGATCGTAACGAGACAAAGAATTTTAAAAAATGACATTTTCACTTTGTCCCTACGCTAAAACCCAACTCTCTAAATATTTTAGTATGTAAATCGAGAATAATAACAATTTAATTTAGAAGAAAAATATTAAATTTGTTAATAAACCACATTCTAAAAGTTTAGTTTACCCCAAGTTAATCATACTATCAAATTTCTAATATTTAATAATTTAAAATTTATAACTATTTATTAAGCACAATAATAAAAATTATCAAAATTAAGCGTGTTTAGTAGAATAGGGGATAGGATAGCCCTTGCCGTTGTCAGAGGGGGCTAATTGGAGGACTGCTGTAAGACAGGCTGCCAGAATGTAGGCCTTGTGGCATGGGAAATGATGGCATTGGTGGGCCTTTGAATAAGAGATGACATATGCCCTACAACTTAAGGACTAAAGTCCACCGCTAACAGATATTATCTTAAACTGATATGTTCTCCTCTCTAATCGATGTGGACCTTTGAACAAGATAGATGACATATGCCTTATAAATGGGATTGTTGACTCTAATGGCTCAAGTCCACCGCTAATAGATATTCTCTTCTTTAGACTTTTCCTCAAAGTTTTTAAAACAATTCTGTTAGGGAGAGGTTTCCACACCCTTATAAAGAATGTTTCGTTCCCATCTCTAATCGATGTGGGATCTCCGACTAAAAAAATTCCTAAAAACTCTAACTAATTAAATTTAAGAACACTCGTGAACTTGGATATCCAAACTCCTAAATCACAAAGGATAAAACCCTCAAATTAAGATGATTTCATCCCAGATGATTGTAACTTTTGTAATTTGATATAATAATCTTATTAAAGAAAGACTCAACTTGAGACATAGCTTGAGACATTTCAGTGGATAAAGATGCACATAGCGTGAGACATTTCACCGATGGTTGATAAGTGTTGAAAAATACTTATTTAAACGTCTTAATTTTTCAGACACGTTAAAAGAACGCTGAATTAGAAGAAATATTACTTGTGTTGATAGACATTTATCGTGAAAAGGAACCAAACGATCAAGGTTAAGCAAACTCTGTTGGGAATGAATGTTTCATTCACGTAGTGAAAGTATTGGAATCAACTTGGATTTTATGTAGATTTAAACGAGTATTTAATTTACCTGTTCCATTTTCTCCCATGGTTGAATCTCCTTAACAAAGTCTTCATCACTGTGACTCGAACACAAAGTCAAGTTTTATGGAAGTCTCTTGAAAGAAAATTTCAATAGATTGGAGGAGAAGAGTTTAGAAATGTCACGACCTTATATTTTTGAAGTTCTGAATTTCGACCGTGATTAAAAAAGTCAAAATGTGAAAGCCCGGAAAGGGAAAATAAAAAAAACAAAACTCTAGGCCGCTCAGTTATAAAGGACAAGAGCCTGGACTATAAAGAAAGACGGTAAGAGTTGTAGCTCGTGGCAATAGACAGAGGAATCTACATGGGAACGAGAGAACGAGAACGAGATGATGTCAAAGCAATATGACTTATTCCAAGTATGAGGTACTTTCGAAGACGAAAATTTCTTTTTTTCTACCTGAACTTTTTGTGATATGCATATATTACCATGTTCTCTCGGAGACACTTGATGAATTAGGTATGTTAAGAATGAATGATATACCATGTACATGTTCTGTCATGAAAAGTATGGAAGTATGACGTGCATCATAACCATGTATCATAATTTGAAAATGCAAGACCTAATTTTAATTGTATGTCACGAACACGGAATACTTCCCTAGTACATTTTGTATGGACCCCACCATCTTGATATGATATGTGCTCTTTTCTTTTTGTTGGTTTCTAATAACATGAGCGTAAGCCAGTCTGTAACCTAGAAGGTGTCTAGTGGGATCATGTGACAGATGTGGGAATCATGTATGGAGAAATACTATATATCTAATTTTATCCCAAGAAATAGTGGCGGAAAGAAGACGTAGTGGCATATTCGTAAAATCCAGAGAATATAAAGGTCAACTGTGTAACCATCTCTCTGAAAGCAGGAGAGAGAGAGAGGGGGGATCTGAGCTAGAGGGGAATCGCTTTGCGCACCAAAACGTAGTACTTGTTAACATAAATGGCGAAGAAGGTCCGGACCCAAACTCTCTCTCTCAGATCCAAATCGTCCGATTCATTCGCTCTCTTTAGGTTTGTTTCGTTTACCCATGAGCTCACGGAGCTCAATCCAATGGAGAGGAGAGAGATAGCCACGCAACCACACTGACCACCCCCACACTCATCCGCCTCCAATTTCCCGATTTTCTTGCGGTCTGTTTTCTTCTTCTTCTTCTTCTTCTTCTTCCTCTTACTTTCCTGCTCTTGCTTTCTCCTTTAATTTCTTCACACATTTCCAGGGATAATTGTGTTTTTTCTTCTTTGTTTGTTTGATTGTCTGTTGCGGAAGTCGATGTGGAAGATTGTGGAGTTGTTTTGCTCTCTTTTCTGTTGTTTTTTTGCTTTTTGGTTCGGAGATTTTGAATGGAACTCACTGTTGGTGCCAATTTGTTTGTTGTTCTGTTGAGTTTTGGTGGAGTGTTTTTTAATCCTGTTTTTTGATAATGAAATGTTTGTCAATCGAATTGAAGCTTGTATTGTGTCTTGCTCATCAAACGAATGGATTTCGTTTTGTGATTGCTTCACTGTGTGGCAGTAGGCAGCAGAGTTCGAGATCAGGCTGTTTGAGTGGTATCTGTCAGTTCAGTTCGCTGCTAAAATGGTCGAGATTTGAGGACGACGAAGGTATGTGAGCAATCTGATTTTAGGTTCTTTCTGTTGTTTAGCTACGGGCAGAGGAGATTCTCAGAGAATCTGTAGCTGGAAAATGCCTAATGTCTGCTGGTTTTTGAGTTAAGTTCTAAAAATTGCTTGTGCATCTCGAGCTAGGAACTAGCTCGACATCTGAATTTGAGTTTCTCCCAAGAATGAGAGCAGTGGTGATTTAGGAATCAAAGTGATATTCAAGAGCCGAACATCATGGAAGATTTTTCAAAATACTCGCATAGTCCAGCTCATCTAGCTGTTATTCGTCGAGATTATGCCTCTCTCCAGTGCATTGTTGCATCCCTACCTCAGCTAGCGAAGGCTGGTGAGGTTAATACTGAAGAGGAATCTCTTTCTGCTGAGCTCCAAGCTGATGCTGTCTCTGCTTCTATTGATCGCCGTGATGTTCCTGGACGGGAGACCCCTCTTCACCTTGCAGTACGGCTTCGAGACCCAATTTCAGCTGAAATTTTGATGGGAGCCGGTGCTGATTGGAGCCTTCAGAATGAGTATGGTTGGAATGCTCTCCAGGAAGCAGTCTGTACAAGAGAAGAAACAATAGCGATGATAATTGCTAGACACTACCAGCCTCTGGCTTGGGCAAAATGGTGTCGTAGGCTTCCTCGAATTATTGCTTCTGCTGCCCGAATTCGTGAATTTTACATGGAGATAACTTTTCATTTTGAGAGTTCTGTTATTCCTTTTATTGGACGAATCGCCCCATCAGATACTTATCGCATTTGGAAGCGTGGTTCTAATCTCCGAGCTGATATGACCCTTGCTGGTTTCGATGGTTTTCGAATTCAGCGTTCTGATCAAACATTTCTCTTTCTAGGTGAGGGTTACAGTTCAGAAGATGGTAATGTGAAGCTATCTCCAGGTTCATTGATTGTTCTTGCTCATAAGGAGAAGGAAATTACAAATGCTTTAGAAGGAGCTGGTGTTCAACCAACAGAAGCAGAAGTTGCCCATGAAGTGACCCTTATGTCGCAGACAAATATGTATAGGCCAGGCATTGATGTTACTCAAGCAGAGCTTGTTCCCCATCTAAATTGGAGACGCCAGGAGAGGACTGAGATGGTCGGAAATTGGAAGGCGAAAATATACGATATGCCTCATGTGATGGTGAGTGTGAAGTCAAGGCGGGTACCTGGAGCTATGACCGATGAGGAGCTATTTGCTGGTGATGATGAAGAAAGATTAGCCAATGGTGTTGAAAATGATGAGTTTGATGATGTATTGACTGCAGAAGAGAAAATGCAGTTGGATTCCGCACTTCGAATGGGAAACTCTGATGATGTGGGTGAAGATGAGGAGCATGTTGCCTGTGAAAGCCAAGAAAATGGTTCAGTAAGTTCATATACAAACTCTGACCCAAATGGTGCTACTAAGGAGAAGAAGAGTTGGTTTGGTTGGAACAAGAAGAGTGGCAAGGGAAGTAATGATGATCCTGATGATCCAAAGATTTTGAAGAAAGTTTCAAAATCAGCTCCGGAAGGTGCCAATCAAAAAGTAGTTGATCATAAAAAATTGGGTTCTGAATTATCCACAGAAGATATGGGGGATGCAAAGAAGGGAAAAGATAAAAGCAATAAGAAGAAAAAGAAGAAAGGAATCACCAATGACTCTAAGCATGAAAGTGAGTATAAAAAGGGTTTAAGACCAGTCTTATGGTTGACACCAGATTTTACCTTAAAGACAGATGAGCTTCTGCCTGTTCTTGACATCCTAGCCAACAAGGTAAAAGCTATCAGGAGACTAAGAGAGCTTTTAACAACCAAACTGCCTCATGGCACATTTCCAGTGAAGGTAACTTAATTTAAGATTTTCGTGCTAAGATTTCAATTCCTCATCACGTATGTTTTTTTATCATTTGCTTTTATTGCTTTAATTCTCTATTATTCTGTGATGTGAACCACTCCATGAGATTATATGCTCCTTTATTCTTTACCCAAAAAGGTTCATTGCGTCGGGAAAATGTTAGGGTCTGTAACAGCTCAATCCCACTGCTAGCCGATATTGTCCTCTTTGAGCTTTTCCTTTCGGGTTTCCCCTCAATAAAACGTGTCTGCTAGGAAGAGGTTTCCACCTCCTTATAAAGAATACTTCGTTCTCCTCCCAACCGATGTGGGATCTCACAATCCAGGACCCAGCATCCTCGTTGGCACACTGCCTTGTGTCCATCCCCTTTCGGGGCTTAGTCTCCTCGCTGACACATCACCCGGTGTCAAGCTTAATACCATTTGTAATAACCCAAGCCCACCGCTAGCAGATATTATCTTCTTTAGGCTTTCCCATTCGAGCTTCCTCTCAAGATTTTTAAAACGCGTCTGCTAAGGAGAGGTTTCCACACCTTTATAAATATTGTTTCGTTCTCCTCCCCACTACACACAAGGAAAAAATGTTCCCCATCCTTTTGTTCCCATCTTAATTCTTATCAACAAAATTGGATTCGTATTAAATAATAACAACAAAGCAATATGCTTCATTCTGTAGGTTGCCATTCCCATTGTCCCAACTATTAGAGTACTTGTTACTTTCACAAAATTTGAGGAGCTTCATCCGGTTGAAGAATTTGCAACCCCACTGTCAAGTCCAGCACATTTCCAGGATGCCAAGTCCAAGGAATCAGAGGGATCCTCATCATCATCATGGATTTCATGGATGAAAGGAAGCCGAGGTGGGCAATCCAGCGACAGCGACAGCAATCGGTATAAAGATGAAATCGACCCATTTCACATACCATCCGATTACACATGGGTCGATGCCAACGAGAAGAAACGCCGCATGAAAGCAAAGAAAGCAAAGAACAAGAAGCCTAAGAAACAAGCTGCTAAGGGCGGAAATGGAGGAATTCAAATGAGTGAGAACGTAGAAGAGTAATCTTTTATAGGTGATTTCTGCAGCCTTGCCACTTTGAGATCCTCCTGCAACAGATCAAGGAGGTAAGCTTATCTCCTATTTGTATTTGTCTCTATTTTTCACATTGAAAGATCATATGAGCATAGAGGATCCACTGGTTTTAGCAGTCTCTTCTTTTGTAGCTTATTTCCAATTTGATTTTCAATTATAGATTGGTTGTGCAAGTTAAAATTAGACACCAATCTTTGTACCAGATTATCACCAAGTATAAATTTTACGTTTTCTTTGTTGTGAAAAAAAACTAAGACTCCTTAAGAGAAGCTCTTACCCTTGACATGAATATAGTACTGGTCGCTTCATGTGTGCGTGCCATAAAATTTCGATGATGGGTGTTATCTAATCTTTTTTGTTCAATATTGGAGTATCAAGAAATTTTCTAGTACTACAGAGGTTTGATACGAAAACATAGTCGACAAGTTTCAACTTGTCTTGTCGTTTGGCTTCCACTATAGTTGACCTCACTTGTTCTCCCTTACACAACGACAGGACTCAAGCAAACTTCTTGGAAGTGCCTGTTTAGGAAGACATTTGCCATATCTAATTAGAACAGAGGTCAATCTCGTTTCGCAGTCATGAAAAAAATATTTATAAATAGAATTTTAATACATGTTAAATATTTTTATAAAAATAAATTTGAGATTTATTAAAAATAACTAAACTAAATTTAAATCATTTTGTACTAAACGAGAATAGCATTCAAAATTATTAATGTATATATTTTTGTGAATAATTTCTTTTCATGTTAATACATCAAAAACGAACTCACTCCCTAAATAACTTAAACGTTTCTTCTGTCCATTTGATCTATTTTTAAATAATTTAGACGTATCAAAAAAAAAAAATATAATCTTAAGTCAAATATTAAATTGATGTAATGAATTATTCTAGTATGAATTTATAATAATTGGACAAAATTTTAAATAACTCTATTTTAGAACCAAGAACCATACACAATGAACGCTTTGAAAGTAAAACCGTAATAAAATAAAATAAAATAAAATAAAATAAAAAGAGTAAAAAACAAACTATTAAAAGGATTTAGGATCAACGAATAAAACCCCAAAAAAACTCCCCAAAAAAGCCCTTTCCAACCCTCCCAACGGTCGTATTTCTCCACACAGATTCATCAAAACCATCAATGGCCGTTTCATTTCCTCTTCCCTTTAAACCCAAACTCCACTCCCATTCAATCCAATCCTCTTCTTCTTCTTCCTCTTTCATCCATTCTTTTTACTTTTTTATTATTTGATTTCCACTTTTCGCCTCTCTTCGTCGCCTAATCATGCGCTGCTTTCGAGCTTGTTTTGGTCGTTTGAAGCGCCGAAAACCGAGAAAGTCTACCGTCGGAATTTCCCCTTCAAATCATGTAATCGCTTATGATTTGTTTTTTTTTTTTTTCTTCTCTTTTTCTCATTCTGTTGAGTTTATTTTATTTTATTTTGTTTTTGTTTCTTACTGATCGGTGTATTTGTTTTTCTATCTTTTGTCGAGTGTTTTTGTAGATTGTTAATGCTTCTGAAGGTGTTCGTGAATCGGAAAAAGCGAAGGAAGTGGCTGATGCTTCGTTGATTAACATAAATAAGAATTCTCTGTAAGATTTTTGGAGATTCTTTTAGTATGTACTGAATTTTGTTGATTCTCTGTTTAGTTTCCTTATCGATTTTCAGTTTGATTCTCCTTTGCACTTGTGTATACTTTTTGTTCTTTGAGATTCGTTTTTTGTCCTTCGAATTTAGTTTCAGAGTACAGAAAGTTAAAAAGAAATGATCTGAAATCCAAGAATAATTTCTAGTTCTCTGTCTTGTTTGGAACTATAGAGATTTAAAATGAATGAAATTAAGTTTTTCTATTGACTTATCAATAGAAAATTAAGGTTCGATATCAAATAAGTAGGTTATTTCCTAATTCTATGAAATCCTGCTCTTGCATGTGAGTCACAATATGATCAATTTCAAAAAGGATTTTCACCTCAATCATCATCCTTGTGTGTTCTTGGAGTACAGTTTTTGGGGTGTGGTTCTAATTTTGTTGTAGATGTTCTTTAATAAACAGAGAGAAACGTGAAGAGCAGATTGATCTGCGTCACACAACTGAAAAAGTACACCCAATTGTTGAGAATGTAAAAGTGGTTCCTACTAAGAATGTTGAAAATAATTTGGATAAGATTAAGAAAAAGGAGAAGAGTAGAATGGATATTGATGAATCAAGAAATAGCTCAACTATATCAAATGCATTTTCCTTACCTCTCAATCATAGGTATTCAAATTACCAAAACAGTGATGATGAAGAATATGTAGTAAATGGGGGCTGTTTAGATGAAAAAGAAGAACGAAAACATGATGCTGGTGGTGGGAAAAGAAAAATTAAGTTATTAAGTAAGCAAGTGTCTTCAGATTCTCTCTTTTCTTTGTCAATGGGTTCAACAAGATACTTTCTTGCATCTGAAGCTGGAGAGAATGAGGTTTACAGTCCAGTTCCAAGCCGTTGTTCTAATATTCAACCTGACAATGCTTCATTGGACGAGAATGTTGATTTTGTTCGTAACCCAATTGAGAATGATACTCATTCTTTGAATGCTGCAAAAGTGATAGCACAACCTCCAGTTGATCATCCAGAAAAGGAGAATACTAATCATTTAGACAAAGATTCTGATGGTCTCATCAGTCCGGAACCTACTTTTTGTTCAATGAGAAAGTTGAAAGAAGACGGTAGCAATAGAAAGCATGTCGAGGGCAAGATTACGGTCAATACCAGCCTTTCAAACTGGTTGGTTGAATCTGAAACCACACCAAAATCCGTTGGTAATTCTAGCTCCATTGGAAACTCACCTATGTGGTCAAGTTCAGCCAGAAGCTATGAAGATAGGCCAATTTTAGGAGCATTGACTCTTGAAGAGCTTAGACAGTTCTCTGCATTTTCGACTCCGACGCGATATAGGAGTCGGAGTCCTGAGGAGATCCCCATCATAGGCACTGTTGGGAGGTACTGGAGTCATACAGAAGAGTATGCAGATTCCATTCCACGCTCCTCTTGTTCGGGATCAACGAAAGCGAAGAAGAGAATCAGAGAAGTATTTTTGATATCCTTCCAAATGTATCCATCTTCCAGTGGTGATATTAACTTGTTTGTTTGTTTGTTTGTTTGTGGTTTCAGGATGAGAGGGTCAACTGCAATTCTACCCCATTTCTAGAAAGGTTGGACACGGCTTTGGCATCAAACTCTCCTAAAGTTTAGTATGTCTCTTACTAGAACATTGTATGTGTGTGATCTTGTCTTTTGTCATTTCAGTTTGTCTTGGAGAACTGAGACCTTTCTTTTAGATGTAAAAAGCTATTAGAAAAATAAGTACATAGTATTTTATACAATAAGTATAATAAGGTTCCTTCTTCTGTTGTTTGCTTTGTTCACAAACATGCCATGTTCTTGTCAATCAGGCATGTCTGACGTACACCCATATCGGAAGTTTTTGTGGCAATTGTCCATCTATTATCACAAGGTCTTATTTGGAAGTGAGTCAGTTTTATTGATTGGGTGTCAACACTCATCGGTTGGAGTAAATCTTATGAAGGCTCACACTTACATATTATTACATATTATTGAGAATTGATGACCCTCAGACGTTACTTACTGAAATTTTTTAATACTCAACCCTTTCATTTTTATTCCGAGAGCAAAGACTTATAGTGGTCATGAATTTTGTCGTTTCTACATTGTTTTATTTATTCATGAATTTATAAATTTTATTTAGGGGTAGATAAGTAATAGGTTTGTTTACTTTATTATGTCTTAAAGCCTTTTCAAGGGATTACGTTTTTGTTAGTTTTTAATTGAGAATGCCATGCTTTGTCACGACTCAGTTTTCAAGGCTTTGAAACTCGAACTATGACCCAATAGATGAAATCGAAAACAAACAAAAAGAAAGAGAAAAGAAGAGTAAAAGATAAAAAACGAAAATCCAATAAAATCAAAATAGAACAAGGAGGAAGGTGTTAAGGATATTTAGTAATAAATTATAGTTTACAATATATATTATATTTGATATTTTATTATAAGGCAAATATCTAGCTTATTATCATAGGTATCTTTCCATTTATTACTATTTCCATATCCTTGTAATTCATTTGATTATAAATAAGATAACTTTCACACCATTTAGGTGTGGTGGATTAATCAAACATTCACATGGTATCAGAGCCATGCTCTAAACTTAGCCGTGCCAATAGATTGGCAAATCTTTAAATGTCGAACAAAGGACTCCAAAAGGAGTCAAGCCTCCTCGAAGGCAGTCAAAAATGACTAAGACTCCAAAGGAGTCGAGCCTCGATTAAGGGGAGGCGTGCTTTGTTCGAGGGGAGGTGTTGGATGATGAAAGTAAGTCCCACATCGGCTAATTTAGGGAATGATCATGGGTTTATAAGTGAGGAATACTAACTCCATTGGTGTGAGGTCTTTTGGGAAGCCCAAAGCAAAGCCATGAGAGCTTATGCTCAAAGTGGACAATATCATACCATTGTGGAGAGTCGTGTTCGTCTAACAGAAGATAATTTTCAAATGTTTGACCGAAAAGGGACTGACGCTCCGGAACTATCTCCTCTATGACCGTATAGCTCTCAACTAAGAATACTCTAGCTATTGTATGATTACTTGGACTATATGTAGAGACATAAGAGTAAGACACTTAGATGTGGAGACATGTGAGTGGGGTCGTCCTATGCAATGAGTATTGCATAAGATTGAAACATGAAGAAAATCACTCTTTGCATGGATGAGAGTGAGTGACTCGAGTTCGCCGACTCAATAAGTTTCCCATTTCAAGGGTAAGACTGGGTGAATAGTTGGGGGACATAGGTTGTAAGATGAAATTCACTCCTACACACTTTTAGGGATAGTAGAGAGGTTGTTCCAAGTACTGACTCCAAGGTGGTTGGACCACAAACCAATTGTTCATTAGAGGACCAGTGGGATTTAAGGAACAAGAAGTAACTTTAGGCGTAAAACGGTAAATTGATCCACGGTAAATTGATCCAACTCTAGTTACGAACAACCTGTGAAGGATCGACTTACTAATCATGGTTATATCAAATGGACAGAAATATATCTATAGTGAGGGAAGTGCAACTACTAGGCTATAGTGGTGTATCCTAATAGTTAACGAATGTTGGCTAACAAGATTAATGAGTTTAACCGGTTAATCTCGGATCGTTGGAGCCCATGATCTGTAGGTCCATTAGGTCTCTCTGCTAGCTCATATCGAACTAAACCTTAGAACAGTGTGAATCGAACTAAACCTTAGAACAGTGTGATTAGTGAGTTCGAAGTGTTGGAATTCAAATTAGGGAATACACGCTAAATATATACGATATATTTAACCGCATTTTGTTTTAATTATGAATTCAACAAAAAGTGAGAATTGGAGAGTTTAACCCTAAACCCTAAACCCTAAACCTTTAAAAAAACCTTGAGAAAAACTCTCACAAACTCTCTCTTCATATATATTAAATTTCTTCCAAGTTTAGTCACTCACCGGATTCCACAATCCTGTTATAAGGCTGGAGAATAGTAGAGAAGACACTAGTGGTGGTTCAAAATCGTTCGTGAGGAAAAAAGAAATTTGCTACAAAAAGGTTAGTATTCAAACTCATTGAGTTTTAATGCTTTTGAACATGCTATCTAATTTACTATAATCGATGTACTTAGAGTGCCTAAGATCTAACTTGCTTCTGCATGTGTTATATTAACACCATCACGCCCCTTGCCTCTACCTCGACTTGTAGGCTCTCATCGCATCCTAACTAACAGAATCCCCACGGTCTTCTAATTGGCTCTAGGACGTTTGGTTCTGGTCATAGTCTCTTTGGGACTCGCTCCTTGCCTCTACCTCGACTTGTAGGCTCTCATCGCATCTTAACTTAACATAATCCCCACGATCTTCTATTGGCTCTAGGACGTGGTTCTGGTCATAGTCTTTTTGGGGCTCGCCCCTTGTTCTACCTCCGACTGGCAGCCTACGAATACCTGGAAAAAAATAAGGAAAAATGGGATGAGTATAAAAATTATACTCAGTAAACCACTTAATTGTAGTCTCTCATCTCATCTTAACTTAATAGAATCCCCACGGTCTTCTAATTGGCTCTAGGATGTCTAGTTTTGGTCTTGGTCTCTTTGGGGCTCGCTCCTTGGGGACTTGCTCTATAGAGCTCCACTGGTTCTCCGTTCTTTCATTTGGTACTTAAGAGTCCCTTATGCTAGGCTAACATGACCGATGTCTCTCTATGAGGCGCTACCTCTGGATAGCTATCTGAGACTACATGGTATCTATTCTAAAGGCGTGTTGAGTACCTCTTAAGCCCATGACAGTCCCCTGGGGGGGACGCCACCCAACCCGTTCCCGTGTAGCTAATGGAGTTGTACGACGTGGGGACACATTTCCCATGTGAAACGGCTAGGAGTAGTAAGAACTGGTCAGGAATCTCTGGTTCCCCCCACGAAGCTATAGAGACCGTTCAGACAACTAGCAGTCTAAGAACACTTAAGATACTTCTTCGCCATGGTAATCTGTTAGGTTCCTAGGGGGAAGGTTGTGAGTGACTTGTCGCTCATAACTACAAATCCCTAGGCTTATCATAGTAATGGATCATGAAAAATAACAGAGTATGCATGCAACCATCGGCTAGCATCATCATACATAACTCATGCAAACTAGACACGCATGCGTCACAGGACGATGGACTCCATCAAGCACCCGGAACGCGGAGTTCGCGCTCAGGGGGTGACGTCATCCCTCGGAAGCCCGTAACGCAGAGTTCACAATTTCGACATGAATTAAACATATGCATACGTATAACGAAAGCTTAAAACATACCAGCAACACCCAAACAATTTTCCCAATACGCACGTAACAATCGACCTGCCTAATCTCAATGGAAAGCTAATCTAAGGCAAATATACTAGCATGCATGCAATCCAACTGAATCATACAGGTATTTCTTCCTAAATATCGGGTGGTGACTTACTTGGATGACGCATGCCCTTTCGCCCGCGTTTCTATGCCCATAAGTTATCTAAAAATACTGATTTTCCTCGATTAGGTCCCTATTCGCTTAAAAACATCGTTAGAATTGGAATCGGGACAGAAAGTGGGCAAACAAAAGTCGAGCAGGCCGAAAACTAACCCTCGCGCGCTTTCACGCGTCGCCACACGTCCTCACTCGTCGCCACACGTCGGGAGAAGGTCTACTCGCGAGTTTCACGCGTGCGCTTCCTGTGCAGTCGCGGTCTGGTTCGGTCGGTTCGCTCGTGTGGGTTGCGACTGGTTTAGGTTTGAAGGCGACACGTGTCGCCGTTTCGCTGGGGCTGCGTGGCTCTGGCCGACACTCGACACGTGTCCTCTGCCTGCCCAGTCGCATCTCACTGCCCACCATCGACACGTGGCTGTCAGAATTTCTTCTCTCTTCGTTCTTGGACGATTCTTGGATTTCCGCCTTCAGATCGAGGTTTCAGCCAAACTTCTTCACAAACCATTGGAGAGGTGTTTCTAAAGGAATATATCAAGATTTCAGATCTTGATTCACAAAGGAAAACCGTAGATCTGAGAAAAACGTTCAAGATCTTACCCCGCGGATTTTCTCGATCTCTTGACAAAAAATGTGACTCTGAACGCCAACATCTTCTTCTTCCTTCCAAGAAGAAGTCCTTGTCATTAAATGATGGCTGGCGGCGACTTACGACAGTGGTTTGATGAGTTTTTGGATGGTTCTTTCTTCCTTCTTTCTCTAGGTTTTTTCTCAACTTGACCCTTTTAGTTGCTGGAAGGGCAAAATTACCAATTTGCCCTCGGGTGACTTTAACCTTTTTTTTTTCTTCGAGTGCTACAAACTCTTCCTTCCTTAGAAACTTTCTCCCCCTGAAAATTGGCATCTCTTGGAAAAGCTCGGGATGGACTTCCTCCTATCTTCTACTTGTTTCCAGATCGCCTATTGTCATGGTCTGACACAATAGAGACTGGTACCCGTATAGGCGTACTACCTCTTTGACTTATAATTGATCTCATCGATCTACTCGATAAATGGTCTCACCTAGAATGAAGTGAGCTATCTTGGTTGGTCTAACTCCAACTGTCCGAATCACGTTAAGACTCTTCTTGGTCTTTGGCAAACTCGAGATAAAACTCACACACACTACTTCCCATTTAAGGGTTGTAGCAATCTTGTTGGGCGCTATCTCGGCGCCTTCCTTTGCTGACAGGTCAAGCATTGTCTTACGAAATTCGTCATGTCTCTCTTCATCCCTGGCCACCCATAGCCTCCTTTCAAATATCTTTGTACTTCCTAGGTGGAACGTACCAGATGTATTGTGGGCTTCGACTATAATATCTTTTAGGGTTTCCTCATCTCGGGGAACACATAGGCTGTTTTGCTGGCTGACCTTTGTTTGAGGAGATGGGATACTCCACTGGTCTCTCGGTTGATGTTTGACTCCACACTTTACTAAAGTGTTCATCAAACCTCTGGGCGTCAATAACCCTCGTAAAGTGGGTTGCATGGTCATCTGTGTTATCTTAGCAGTACCACCTTCAACAGCAACCTTGATTTTAACATTCTTCATCTCATCTTGTAACATCCCTTGCTTAGTGGTCAACGCAGAAGTATGAACGGTCTTCTTGCTTTATGTATCAACTACAGTGTTGGCCTTATGATACAGGATCACGATGTCTATCAATTCCGACCATATTCACTATCATATATGTCATTCCATCTACATGACCAAGTACTCGGGGCTCTTTAATCGGTGTATGCTTGCATTTTTCTCCATGCTCGTAGTGTTGCCACGTCTCCATGTCAAGCACGATTGCTGCTAATTCAAGGTCATGGGTAGGGTAATTTTGTTCGTGCTCTTTCAGCTGTCTTGAAGTGTAAGCTACTGCCTTACCCTTCTGCATAAGCACGCACCTTAAGTCATTACATGAGGCGTCTCTATACGTTACACGGTTGTCTAGCTCATTTAGAACTGATACAGTCACCAACCTTTGCTTAAGTTCCTAGAAACTCTGTTTGCCTACTGGTATCCAATCGAAGGGCTTGCCCTCCTTGGTTAACCGTGTAGGCGCTGCAGAGATCCTGAAAATATCATGTATGAGTCTTTTGAAAGATTTCTAGAAACTTCGTACCTTAGTAACTGTGGTCAATTTTGGCCACCTCATAACTGCTTCAATCTTAGCGGTGTCTACTATGAACCCTCTGCTTGACACCACATAACCTCAAATGTCATCTCAGACAGCTAATACTTAGCATATGATTAATTTGTTCATAACACCACCAAAACCTCCCTCAAGTGTCCACTGTCATATCGTCAAAGGCGACTACAATGATAATAGCAAGAAAGTCTCATGAACCTTCGATTTGTCTACACTTAAACTTTCACAAGGCAATAATTAGGTTGAAAGGGCTTATTAGTAAATTCGCCTTCCTCGTAACTCTTGAAGGCAGTCCTTGACATGTCCCTCTCTTTGATCCTTATAGGACGTATCCTGACCTTGTTGAGATCCTTAGGTCCTTACTGCTTCACCAAAAATGGCCTCGTAATTGCATCTCATTTGGGTAACATAAGTCTTCCCTCATGGTGAGATGCCCTGTCACGTAGTTCGCTTCAGTACTAATACTCATTTGAGCTACGTACGGGCTCTTTTGGAAGTAAGGGATCCTTGTATAAGTTCTCTAAGTTCACCTAGGTTAGCTCTTGTAGTATCTTTTATGACTGAGCTAGTCGCAACTCCTCTCGTGGTGATATCTTATCACTGGCTTTTCGAGCATGTGAACCTTTCGAGTTCTTATACAGGATCCTAGGGAACTCTCTGAAAAGTCTTGTTTGGTAGCTAGCCTCCCTCAACTTTGAGGATGCCCCTATGTCTAGTGTGTTTCCTCTGAGACTTATCATGTCCCTACTAGTCTTACCAATTTACAACTCACCATCTCATTGCCCTTCAGGTGGTCTTCAGCAACACGTTGTATAGGAGTTCTACCTCTATCTGAGCATGCTTCACAAGTATGGCGTCACACTCGTCTGTGTAACTAGAATCCTACTCTGCAATCTAGGTGATCTATATGAGGGTAGGTTCTTACTAACATGCATCGGGACTTTCTCTCTCCAGGCGACGATAGCGTGGCCATTGCTTGGCCTCTTTCCTGCTGTTCTCGACCCTGATGTTTGCCGGACTACCTTAGCAATTCTACGTCCTTACTTTGTGAACATGCCTGTCCTGACCAAGGGATAGATTAGAACTCAATTTCATGGTCTTAACAACCACATGTTACATTTGGACTTGTTTCTCTCCACCAAGGTCCAAAGTGACTTGTGAATTAGGTGATCCATCAATAGGAATATCCTACACCCCATATCTCATTAGTGGCACAAAGCACACATCATGCTTTTGGAAGTCTATAACTGAAACTTAGGTCGTGAAGATTTCAACCGACCTTGAAGCCATGACCTACATAGCTTCACTCTCAATGTTGGTAAAATTGGTTTACTTGAGGGGTGCATAATTCCTATAGTGGTTGCTCTTGTCTGTAAGAATTTTGTCTGGGTTTACTATGTGGTTTGCCTTAAGGCATGCTCTATACTGTCTAGGCCTACAATGTGGTCACAACGGAGGCATGCTTGACATCTAGAATTATGGTCATGGGAGGCTGAGCCATAGGTATACCATCTCTTAAGTTTGATGTACATCTCTACGGGTTGGATGTCATGCACTCTGCGGAGTCGCCCCTTTATCTTCTTAAGGCCAGTGAGCTATAACGTGAACCCACTCGGCCTCCTCACAATAACTCAAATCTAGCATTGACAGAACATTCACTATAAACATCCTAAGGCGTAACCATAGTTACCACTTAACCCAAGGCAAACATCAAGTTATTACAGACTTACAACATATCATAGCCTACTAAACAGGGTTAGACTGCATACCTAGTCACGATGAGGCGTGTCTTCGAGCTGAGTCACAAAGGTGTACGACTCTCTATCTTAGAAAAAGTCTACAAAATCTAAAACCCCACAGGCTTTGATACCAATTTGTCACAACCCAATTTTCGAGGCTTTGAAAATCGGATCGTAACCAAAAGGACGAAATCGAAAACAACTAAAAATAAAGAATTTATAAGAAAAGAAAGGAAATAAAATAGGCTAATCCATTAAAGACAAGACGAAGAAGTTAAATTTGGGGAATACAAATATAAAACGAAATACATTATAAATAAATTTGCAAAAGACTCCAAAAGACCGAAAAGGGACTGACGCTCCAGAACGATCCCCTATGTGACCGTACAGCTCTCAAACGCTCCTCTACCTCGATCGGAAGTCTACGAACACCTGAAAAAAAAATGGGATGAGTATAAAAATCCTCAAGGTCTCATCGCATCCTAACTTAACAGAATCCTCAAGGTCTTCTAATTGGCTCTAGGATGTCCGGCTCTAGTCTTAGTCCCTTTGGGGCTCGCACCTTGGGACTTGCTCTATGGAGCTCCAATGGTTCTCTGTCCTTTCATTTGGTACTTAAAGGTCCCTTATGCTAAGTTGACATGACTGACGTCTCTTTATGAGGCGCTACCTCTGCATAGCTATCTGAGACGACATGGTATCTAGCCTAGGGGTGTGCTAAGTACCTCCTAAACCCATGACAGTACCCTGGGGGGCGCGACCCAACCTGTTCCCATGCAGCTAACAGGGTTGTACGACGTGGACACATTTTCCATGCGAAACGGCTAGGAGCAGTAAGAACTGGTCAGGAACCTCTGGTTCCCCCTACGAACCTATAGAGGTCGTTCAGACAACTAGCGAACACTTAAGGTGTTTCTTCATCGTGGTAATCTATTAGGTTCCTAGGGGAAGGTTGTATCTAGACTGAGTGACTTGTCGCTCCTAACTACAAATCCCTAGGCTTATCATAGTAATGGGTTATGGAAAATAACAGAGTGTGCATGCAACCGTCGACTAACATCATCATACATAACTCATGCAAACTAGACACGCATGCGTCACGGGACGATGGACTCCATCAAGCACCCGGAACGTGGAGTTCGCGCTCAGGGGGCGACGTCATCCCTCGGAAGCCCGAAACGTAGAGTTCACAATTTCAACATGAATTAAACATATGCATATGTATAATGGAAGCTTAAAACATACAAGCAACACCCAAACAATTCTCCCAATACGCACGTAACAATCGACCTGCCTAATCTCAATGGAAAGCTAATCTAAGACAAATATACTAGCATGCATGCAATCCAACCGAATCATACAAGTATTTCTTTCTAAATATCGAGTGGTGATTTACTTGGTTGACGCGTGCCCTTTCGCTAGCGTTTCTATGCCCGTAAGTTGTCTAAAAATACTATTTTTTCTCGATTAGGTCCCTATTCACATAAAAACATCGTTAGAATTGGAGTCGGGGCAGAAATCGGGCATACAGAAGTCAAACGGGCCGAAAACTAACCCTCACGTGCTTCCATGCATCACCACAGGTCCTCACTTGCCGCCACGCGACGGGTGAAGGTCTACTCGCGAGTACCACGCGTGCGATTCCTGCATAATCATAGTCTAATTTGGGTTAGTTCGCTTGGCGAGTCAGCAGGTTAGTTCGCTCGTGTGGGCCATGGATGCTTTGGGTTTGAAGGCAACACGTGTCGCCGTTTCGCCGGAGCTGCATGGCTCCAGTGGACGCTCGGCACATGTTCCCGGCTTGCCCAGCCGCGTCTCGCTACCCGCCATTGACATGTGGCTGCCGAAAGTTCTTCTCTCTCCGTTCTTGGACGATTCTCGGATTTTCGCCTTCAGATCGAGGTTTAAGTCAAACTTCTTCACAGACCCTGTGGAGAGTTGTTCTTAGATGAATTCAATTTTTTTTTTTTTTTTTTTTTTTTTTAAGTCCTCTTGGCAACCACTAGTTATGCCTTGCAAAAGAAGGATAGCATTCTAATTCTAATCTTATCATTAAGTGTTAAATACTGTAACATGTATTCTTAGCGTAAGTGAAATTTTTATTATGTCCCTACCGGGAGGATATTTAGTTCTGAATTATAGCTTACCATATATATGGTATTTAATATTTTATTTTGTTTTTTATTACGACTTAATATAGATATCATATTTTTCCCTTTAATATAGGTAAATACATTGTGATAAATTTATTGTTTTTCCATATATTTTACAATCTATATGATTCTCTATGATTATAAATAGAGAATTTTCACCACCATTTAGCTGTGGTGGTTTTAACAAATATTCTCACTCACAAGATCACGGTGAAGAATGAAATTTTTAGTCTATGTGATGTTAGTATACATCAAGGATATGCCTCCTTACGAAGGAGGAACTAGTATTCCCAGGGAGTAGGAAAGGCCTACTAGAGTTCAATGATTGTGTAGCAGTTACTCTTGCCCTCGAATAAAGTTAACTAACTAAAACGTGAGTTTTTGGTGGCAACTATGGTCTATAGCCTCCATCCCATTCTTGAAAAATGGTTTAAAAAATGGGGTTTAACAACCTTGATAATATATAAGTTAGGTAGGAAGATTTGACAACTAGTAGCATTCTTCTATTGTACGGTGTGAGGCAAATTGAATTTGGCAAGTGTAGACATCGCTAGTAGAAAGGAGTCATGCTTTACAAAATTACAAGGAAAGTGAATAACTACGCTAGAATGAAGCATATACAATAAAAGGAAAGATAAAAGGGTTTGAAATGGGCATACGATCATGAACAACACACCATAGACAAGCATGAGTGTGGCATCCCCTCCACTTAATTGGTCGATGTCCCTATAAACCAACTCTGCTCGAACTCAACAATGTGAACAACAGTTGACTTCAACTCTTCAACGCATTTTCAACTGATATTCACATCAAGGAGTCTCTTCCACTTTTCAAGAAACTCGTGCACATCTCTTTTGGCTTGTCGACTCGTAGCGTCCTTTTAAGTTAGGATCTCTTAAAACTTCTTTTTTTGACAATATTCTTCATCATGACGAGGCTTTTAAGTTACTTGCATGAATATCAGAGTGAATGTTCATCCATGAAGTCAATTGAATCTTGAATGATCTCTTCCCTACCATCTAAATAATGACTTCGTGTAGTCCTTCAAAATATTTACTAGTCAATGATCATTGTTGTCTCGAAATCATAATTGTTCTAGTCTCATCTTGATCAGAACTTTGTCTCTAATTTGAAATTCTAGTTGGCTTGTGTTTCAAATCGACCAATTTCTTCATTTGTTTTGATGCTTTTTGTAAGCACGAGCTACCTCGGAGAGTTTTTTCCACTCTTCTGTAAGTCAATCAATCAAATGGTGGTAACTGGTTAAACATTTCAATCCAAAAGTTCAAGTGAATCTTCCATCACGATCATTAATTAAAATAGTGAACATTATTGGGAGGGAGTTTCACATTGGCTAATTAAGAGAATGATCATGAGTTTATAAGTAACGAATACATCTCCATTGGTATGTGGCCTTTTGGAGAAGCCAAAAGTAAAGCCATGAGAGCTTATGCTCAAAGTGGATAACATCATGCATACCATTATGGAGGGTCGTGATTCCTAACATTCGAGCTAGGAACAACCTCTATTTCAAGACTTCATATTGAATGGCCTAACTGAATAAATGAAAGTGACGTTTCCTAAATAGTTGTTAGAACCAAGTATAGACATTACAAGTTTATTGTGATATCGTTTGCGTTAACTAATGCGCTATCGATTTCCAATGGGTCTGATGAATATTGTGTTTAAAGATTTTTTTATAACCTTTCATGATTGTATTCATTGACGATATTTTAGTCTATTCCAAGATAGATGAGGAGCATGAGGGATCACATTAGAAGTGTATTGACAAGCCTAAAGGCAAATAGGTTGTAATGTCAAGTTCTCCAAACGTGAGTTTTGGTTTGCAGGGGACCTTCCTGAACGTGTGGTTTCGTTGTGAGGTGTCTCCATAAACCTCGCAAAGATAGAAGTAGTAACTAAGTAGCCTCTCAGCCATCATTACCAAGGTGCACAGTGTCACAATCGCACTATTTTAACAATAAAATAATAATTGTGCGACACTTGTTCTAACCCAGGGAACAAATTAACTTTGGGAAATTCAAATTTTGTGAACAATCTTAGCCTCGATCACATTTTAAGTAGCCTCTCTCAACCACCATTACCAAGGTGCATAGTGTCACAACCGCACTATTTTGACAATAAAACAACAATTGTGCGGCACTTGTTCTAACCCAATGAACAAGTTAGCGTTGGGAAAATCAAGGTTTTGACATGTCATGAGCAAGTGACCATAGACAACACGCCCTTGACAAACATGACCATGACATCCTCTACCTAATTAGTTAACGTCCCTATCAATTGATGATGCTTGAATTCCGCAATGTAGATTGCGGCTGATTTCAGGTCCTCGATATGGGCTCCTAGTTTGTCTCCTCTCTAGGGAGATTTTTCCATTTGACAAGAAATTCTCGAACTTTTCATACATGTCTTCCCATTATTCTAACTCTATCAGCTAGGATCTCTTCGATCTCTCTAGTGTCTTCTATTTTATGTTGATTTCGAGTCTGACAATGCAATTGCTACAACTATTATCTGGATGAGGATTGTAGGACCTTATGTTACTCACATGGATTACTTGGGCATCTACAAGCCTTTCATACTTTATGATAAGTCTTTAATCTTTTCGGCTACAGAATCATAATATGTTCTAGTATGAGTTCGATGAGAACTTGATTAGCTTGAAACTCAAGGGGATTATGCTTCCTTTCCACCTAGTTCATGTGTTGGAAGCTTTTCTAGATAGGCTCGAGTAATAATGATACTTGAATGGGTTATCTCTATCACTAATGATACTTGTTGGAATGCCCCACAACTTCGAAGAAGAATTAAAAAGTCAATTTAGCTTAACATTGTTTGGATGGGTACAACGGTGGCATACTTCGAGAACCAATCTATAATGATCAAGATGACTTAATTTTTGGCCATGTTCGGACAACATTCTGATGGTGTTTTTATGATGGGATCTTCCTAAAATAATAAAGAACAGATTGGAGAAAAACTTATTGGTTCACCTCTTTAAATGACTAAGTACTCTCTAAGAAAATTATATTCATTCCATACGCTCATATCAATAGAAATGGAAACGTTCTAGCGAACAAGATTGTTAAGAAAGCGTTCCAATTTTTGTTCTTAAAATTTGACTAAGAAATTTGAAAACTGAAATGGGATTACCATTACATTCCATAACAAAAAAAATAAAAAATAAAAATAATGATTCTTTTATTCAAACAGACCTTAATTATTGAAGTTATATTATTTTATTAAAAAAAAGACCAGAAATAGGAACATTATCCAACCATTCATTAGGAATCACTTTGAGATACCCTCACGAGCAATTGTTGTAAGTTGGGCCAAGTGTTCCATCATTTGATTTTGACCCACCACAAGAGCTTGCAATTGAGCTCTTATCTCAATTAACTCAGCTTCAACATTATCTTGCACTGTCGTCGTTATTTCTTCTTTTCTTGTGAATGTCTCCTCCTTCAACACATCTGCTTCTCTTCTTTCTATCTTCCCTCTCTGGGTAGATTCATCATCTTCAGCCTATTATTATTAATGGAACCATAATGAATCCAAAACAATCACCCCTATTCGACTACTTTAATAATGAACAGTCAGGATGTCAAGAACATGTATGTATGTTTACTACAGTAAAGTGCACAAACAACTCTACTAATTCTTACAATTATAGCTAAAAACTTGAAATTATAAAAATTAAACTCATATGATTATATAAGAGTTAGTAGTTGCAATCACTTTTGTAATAGGTTTGCAAAGAGAGCTCAAGAACATAATTAAAGAAAATGTAAAGAAGGGAAAGATTTGAGATATGTTGATACTAAAGAGACCTAGGAATCACGACTCTTCACAATTATATGATATTATCCACTTTGAGTATAAGCGTCCAAGGCTTTGTTTTTTGTTTACCCAAAATGTTTCATATCAATAGAGATAGTATTTCTTACTTATAAACCTATGATTATCTCCTTAAAGTAGAAAGCATCTACTCACCAACTTGGACATATATAGTCGAAGATGTTCTTTTTCCTATGGGGCCAAGACACTATGGGACGGAAAATCTTCGTTTAGACAGGAAATGGAGGGAGGGGAAGAAAAAAGAATCCACATAAGCTAAACAAGGATAGAGACATCTTCGTCCCCGCCCGATTCCTTCCTTTTTAAAATATTGTTGTTGTGGTTGTTTAATGTTTTTATAATTTGAAATGTGATTGAACATTGTCACTATAATAGATAACTAAATAAGTTTGATATCAATCCTGCATGATCCTTTTGAGTCGGCATATCAGAAAAAGGACACTAAACTGTATAAGAATTAGAGAATGTAAATACCTTTTCAAGAGCGGAGGAGAGTGTTGAACTTTCTGAAGTTCCTTCCATCAACTTGAATGATTTGCAATGGCGTACATCTAGCAATGTCAATGATGGGCAATCCAAAGTATATTTCCCTGGATAAAACCTCTTAAACTCGAACAAATTCCAAAGAGACAACGATGTCAAGCCACTCAACACGAACGACGCATCTTCATATTCATCTCCATCTCCTTCAGCTCCTCCTTTTGCAACAATTTCCTCAACTCCACAGAACTGTATTTTAAGCTCTTCAAGTTGAAAGAGATCCTTAGCTATGGATAGTGGGAAGATATTCAAAAGGCTTCGACAATGAATTGTATGCACAAGTTGCAGAGATGGATAGTTTAAGAATCTTTGTGGGTCTGTACTCCATATGTGCTTTAGTTTAGGTAGACGAAGCAGCTTCAACTCTTTCAAATGGTTTGCTGCAATGGCTGCTACTTGTTTTCCATTGATAACAGGCACTTTCACTTCAAATATCTCCACTACGGAACTACAATCTATAACGTTTAATCGCTCGAGATTTGTCAGTCTGTTGAGCATGAAATTCGGAAAGACCGTCTCCAGTTTTTTGCAATGTCTAATGTCCACTTTTTTCAACTTTGAGAAGGATCCTGAAGTAGCTTCCTTGTCCCATAATGTCTCCAAAGCATCCATGCGAGAGACTACAAGGGACTCCAGGCTCGGAAAAACATTCTGCATTCAGCATTTGTCTCAATCATATTCTATCCATTGAAGGCTCTGATTTTTTAACACTAATATAACCATGTATTCCTTCTATAGAATATTGATATGGCATGATTATAAAAATATTAGATGATTAGTTGAAATACAATTTTGGTCTTTCCTATGGTTCACATCCTTTCAATAAATCTTAAATTTAGTCATGGTATTTTCAACAAAATTTGTTAAGATACGACTATTTTTAAGATTCACTAAAAGTATATAGACTAAACTAATACATATGAAAGTATATGGACTAAAATGAAATGAAAACTAATCTGCGTGAACCAAAACGCTATTTCAACCTAGATGATTTGGCATACCTTAGCCAAAATGGTACAAACATAATAAGTTTACTGAACTAACTGCGTCCGATCACTTGTATTTACCATTTGTTCATTATATTATGCTAAAGAAAACGATGTTATATCTAATATGAATGTGTATTAGCATTTTGTTGCTCATGTTTACAATAGAAACTAAATATAGATGCATAACTTAAAGTTCATGGACAATTGAAATCTTTGGAAGAAGAACAATATGCTCAAAAATTTAGAAACTAAATTTAAGAAATGTACCTGGTTCTGCAAAATCGATTTGGAAGGGTGATTGTTGTCCAGATCTTTATCTTCTGAAATGATTATAGCTTGCATCATCTTACAGTTGTTTATTTCAAGGCGTTCAAGATTCACAAGGCTTTGTGCTACAGTGATTGTCATTAAATATTTTATTGAAGCACAATCCACAACACTCAGAGAAGTTAGATTTTTAACGCCAGAAAAGCTAGAAGGAACTTGATCCTGCCATATCTTTCCCGCATTCAAAGCGTGTAATTTTAATGTTTCCAATTTGGGGAAGGAAACCTGCAAGACATTCAACAAGTTAAACAAAACAGCTTTTAACAATTTGTTTCTCAATAAAGAATTAAGAGAATGAGTACGAGAAACATCCATACAGAAGCAAACACGAATCGAACCATCATAAAATGTCAATCAGAAAATTGGAACATTGCGTACCTGTTGGTTGAGAAGTGGATGAAAACCAGTCTTAATGGCAGAAATTATTTGATCTGAATCCCGTTTAGTTGAAGGCACTGCTAAGCTATCATAACAGTAGAAACTCATAAGCTCCGGCAGATGTTGGAGAATCAGAGAACGCAATTCAGGGAACTCAATCTTGTTCTTCTCAACCCACTTATCACCATTGATTTGCATTTGTGTCTCAATGCCCTTGGAAACTATTGTTTCCATGGCTCGACATTCACTAATTTCCAGCTTTTGAAGATGTATAAGGCCTCTACCCATGAAAGATGGGAAAACAAATTTCAATCTGTTACAGCTTTCAACTTTCACTATTTTCAAGTTTCGGAAGGACATTTGTGGAAGTCTTCCACGACAAATGCTTCCAAGTTCATCTAGATTTTTCAGAAACAAGGACTCCAACAATGGAAAGGCACTGTGTAGATGCTGCATACTATCTGAGTTGACAACACTCACAATCTCAGAATTGTTTTTGACACGCAAACACTTCAATTTCGGAAAGCCCTTATGGTCTAAACTATATAGAATATCCCTCGCACTCGCACTTCCTAATTCATCTAGATATAGATTTTCAGTATTCTCCAGTAGTGCTTGAATTGCATCCTCTCTCTGATTGCCTCTCTCAAGCTTGAGTTTTAGAGTCTTTGAAGTTTCAAACTTTCCAGACCAATCCCATCCATCTCCAATTAGTATTCTATAACCAGTCAAGTTCCCGAAAACCGAGGCGTTTGGTAGTAGGATGGGATTTGGAATGTGGACATGTAGAGTGGTCAACCGTGGCAGGTAGTTTAATTCAGAAATCCTTGCATTAATATTTCCCTCATTCATATGTCCTACATTCCAATGTTTAAAACTATTGTCCATGTACAATTCAGACAATCCTGTCAACTTCGATAACAGGTTAGCAGGGATCACCTTGAGTTTGAAACAATTGGACAAGTTCAAAACCTTCAAATTGGTCAATTCCCCGATTACTCTAGGGAGTGCAATAATATCCGATGCTCTCAAGCTAAGAATTTCAAGCTTTTTCAATTCACCAACTATAGACATGTCAGGCAAAACACAATCATCTAGACATAATGTGTGAAGGTTTACCAGTTGGTCGATTGATGATGGAAGTTGCTGAATACATAAGCTAGTCAAGTCCAAAACTCTTAGTTCCTGCATACCTGCAAAAAACTTTTCAGGTAAACGTAGAGATGTTCTTTTCCCCACCAATAATAGGAACCTAAGCTGTGGACAGATAAACTCCGGGAGTTCAGAGTGATCACTGCAGCCTAATGAGATTGCAGTGTAATCTTTGAACTCGTCCATTGGAGGCCACAAACTCTCTCCAGCACCATGTCTAACCAAATACTTGGACTTCATTTTAGACGCAATCAAAATTGCGGTATCTCGAACTATATCGTGCATTTTCACGAAATCGCTATCAACCCCATCAAGCAACAAGTAAGAAGTCTTGAGTTCATCAACCAACGAAAGTATTCTCCATTTTGCTGCTGCTAGAGAATTCATTCCATTTAATAACCCCAAACCCATGGCATACATCAACAAGTATTTGATGTTAATCTGATAATCTTGTGGAAACAAGCTACATAGTAAGAATAATGACCTGGCCTCGTCTCTGTTTAGAGATTTATAACTCAATTTCAATGAAGAATATGCTTCTTTGTTCACCCCGTAGTTATTGGGTTGGCTAGGAAACTTCAATTCATGCAAGGCGTCGTTCCAAATTGGCCGCCCTTTACCTTTCAAGGCTTGTGCAACAGTGGCAAGAGCAAGCGGCAATCCTGCACATTCATCTGCCAACTCAGTAGCAACAGCTTCCATTTCAGGATCAGAATCGTTAGAAGATTCAACAAAATCACATGCCATCTTGTTGAAAAAATTCCTTGCTTCCTTTTTTGCCAGAACATCGATCTTGATATTTTTCTGAGTACCAAAATCACCGAAATACAAATCATCTTTTCTAGAAGTCACAAGAATCTTGCATCCCTTGTGATGGCTAGAAATTCCAATGTCTTCCAGATCAAGGTTAGCCCAGACATCATCCAAAATCACCAACACCTTCTTCTCCATCTCTAATCTTCGACGTAGTCTATCGGCTCTCACTCGATCCTTTTCCTCCTCAAATTTCAACCCTAACTGATCGGCAATCTCCCCCTGTATTCTTTTAACATTTGGAATCTGCGTTACAGTCGTCATTGCTAAAGCATCGAAAAGCTTTCCCTCGATGACTAATCTTGCAATTTCTTCAACTAAAGTTGTTTTCCCTACTCCCCCCATCCCGTGAACCACAATCACGCTCGCATTAGCATCAGCAAGCGCTTCAATTATCTCCTTCAGAATCAGAATCCTAGATTCAAAGGCTTCGAACTTCTTACTATTGTTTAGCATCATAATCCCCTGTGGAGGTATACGATACGCAACCCTCTCGAATCTCCCTTCTTCGATGGTCTTAACAACCTCCGTAGCCATCTTCGTGGCTCTTCTACTAAATCGATGTCGCGATAGCATATTCCACCATCGAAGACTTCGGCCGTTCGCTTCATTGAAAAAGCTATCGACTTCATCACAAAATTTTTTAGTAATGCTCAACCATTCGACAACCATACCTTCGATTTGATCTCCATTGCTTTTGGCGGAATCGACAGCGTGTTGAACAAAATCTCTGGTTTCTACCAGCTTCTTTCGTTGATCACTGAGATTATTTACATTGCTTCTAAAGTGGACCAGATAATCCAGCTGCCGGAAAACTGGATCCACGGTGCAGTTGGTGATTTTTTCTCCGATTGGACCGACAATGGCCGCAGAACAAATCTCCATTTTTCCTTCTTCTTCGTCTTCCTCGGGTCTGCAGAGAAATGTGTGAGAATTAAGAAGACGCAGTTCATCGTCTCAATCAAGCGCGGAATTTGAATTTGACCATTAAAATATCAAGTCTTTGAAATAAATAATAATAAATGAGTTGGATAAAATTATGACAACCACTACCTCATATTTTTATTTCTTTTTTTTTCTTTTTTCTCTAATTGAATTAAATGGATTTATCCACAAATTAAACTCATATTCATATCATTCATATGGTTAGATAAATACAAGACTGAAATACTTAAATATCGTGTAATTTCATAATTTTATTTTTATAAATAATAATATCATTAGATTAAAAATTTGAATCAAACTCTAAATTTACCAAACTACCCTTTTTCTAATATTTTATTTTTCTATGGAATATCATACGAAAATATACAACAAATAATAGAAATATTAGGCATACCTTAGTTTTGAGATATAATAGCTTCCTTTGGACTGTCTCTCTGTCTCTCAAAAGAATAAAAGAAATAGAAGGCCATGATACTCACAAACTTGGCTCTATTTATAGAGAGAGAGAAAGCCACAAACGAAATTTCAAACAAACTAATAATTTAATAATTTAATTAGGGTTCTTGTGGTTCAAGAAAAATTAAATCTAGATTGTTTTGAACCATTCTCCCCATTTTATTTTTACTAAATTCTTCAATTTTTGAAACATTCAATATTTGCTCCTTCTTGTGGCATATTTCGATGCTTAATTGTGACGATAAGTGTCTTAAAAATGTTCTAAAAGTGTATTTTTAATTTAAAGTATTTTCAAAACTCTTCCCAATTCATCGAATCAGATTTTACAAAGCCTCGTCTTTAATTCCTCTATTTACAAAACGTTCTCTTTCAGGCCTCTCATAGCCATTTTTTTCGAATACTAATCAACTCTGTGTTTCTTTCGCCCACGACTTAAAATTAAAAAAAAAATTAAGAAATAGAAATAAATGAATAAAACCTATAGGTTGACACAGAAAACAATTTTGATACCTATTCCCAGAGACCATAGGAAATAAATGGGCCAAGAAAGGACTATTGGGAAATTGCATAAAGAATTTGGAAAGTCTTTAATTTTCCATTTTCAAATTTAAAATATCTAACTTGGGATGACATGTTTATGATTTTGAGAATTTAAAAATCGACTTCAAAACTTTCACGAAATCAACTCTTCAATTTTTTTATTTAATATCGTAAATGAGAATAATATTGCTTGAAATCTATTTATATATTATATGATTCTAATGTACACGTCCCATTTATTTATTTTAGTTTAACAACATTGAATCTAGAAGAAGATCAATGTAGAGTAGCCTAACCAAAACACGAGCCCAGGAAACAAGACTGAGGCTTAACTAGAACCTTAGGAAAGTGGAACCATGGGTTCGGTCAGGGTCGAGGAAGCCAAGGCCGAGGTGACCAATCCCTAAAAACCTTCAAGTAAGAGAATATATATGTTTAATATTTGATCAAATCTTATCCATATTCAAATTGGTTTGATTAGTGATTGAAATAAAATAATTATGCATATATTTGCTTGAATTGATGGATCGATGTTTCTTGGTTTCCATAATTTCTTTAGAATATCTGATCTATTGACATATTCATCAATAATTCTCAAAATTTGAAACCTTGATACTTTATCCACAACGATATTATAATCCTAAATACCATATTACTAGTAACTATGACCAGTGATTTTATATCCCTATGATCTAGACATTTTCAACCATCAACAACATTACAACTACAAATTATTTCTTCAAGTTTGCAGATTTGTCAAGAAGAAGAAGCCCCCCTAAATCCTGGAGAGGATGGCAGCCATTAATCCTTGCATTATTGTGTCCCTCAGGTTCTTCACATATCATGGAAGAGCCTCCTGATGTGATCAACATTTGCAGGCATTAATGTGATTGGGCAGCGCTTGTACTGGTCCACAACACAAGATTACAACCATTAGATGCGATTTCAAACAAGATTACACGAGTAATGTCGCTAAAAGTTCGATCAACATTTGCTCAAACAAGAAAGCATACCAAACGTTCATCTCGTATTATGGAATCAATTTCCCTTCACTTTCTTAAATCTCGTTTGATAACAATTTTGTCTATTATGTTCCGTAATATCCAAATTGTAAGTGATATTAGAAGAGAACAAATAAAATATTAGTAAAAGGGTTGTTTAAAATAGAAATAAAAAATGAAAATGTTATCAAACAAACACTTGAAAGTTTATCTGAACTACCAGGCATGTCTCAAATGTGAGCTGAGTGTCACAACCATAATATGAAGAGAGTAGGTTGTGACCCTCACGCCATGACAAGCAAAGGGGCGTCTCATATGGCATCGTGCATTGTCCGTCCAATGTCCGATTGACACCAAACTTGGCGAGCATTCATATTTCATATGGACGGACTTAACTCCCGAACCGCATGCCCAAATTCCTTCCGAAACCCGACTTTTGAGGTTAAGGCCCGGGGCCCTACCTGGCCCTTCAACAAGCCTATATTGTCCTTCATGTCTATGCTGATGTCTCTGTTATGCTTATGTCTCAACATATATCTTCAATACCCACTTTGCGTGGTGGTGTGTTGGATGATGCATCGTCCTCCTCGATCGCATCATGGCATTCTTCTATGTTGGCCCGCATATGGCCGGATGGGGCGTCTCTTGAGGGACGCCCCTTCGCTTGTCATGGCGTGAGGGTCACAACCTACTCTCTTCATACTATGGTTGTGACATTCTCCTCTACTTAACTTAGTTATCGTCCTCGATGACTTACTCGAGTCACAATCATATTGCAGATTGTGACACTGAGCTCTCTAGTTTGGTAGCAATCTAACTAAAGAGCTAGCTTAAACAATAGCTCCCCAATGGCCGGAGAGGAAAATTTATCACTTGCTATCTCCTTGTTTAGCACACTATATAAGAAACTCTAGATAGCATCATTTTCCTTGCCAATCACTTTCTGTGAAATCCCACGTCGGTTGAAGAGGAGAAGGAAGTATTGCTTATAAAGGTGTAGAAACCTCTCCCTAGCAGACATGTTTTATAATCTTGAGGGGAAGTCCGAAAGGGAAAGTCCCTGAGAGGACAATATCTGCTAGCGGTGGGATTTGGCTGTTACAAATGGTATCAGAGCCAGTCACTGATCGAAGTAGAGCTAGACCCTCTCCATAGTAGACGCATTTTAAAACCTTGAAGGAAAACTCGGAAGGGAAAGTACAAAGAGAGCAATATCTGCAAGTGGTGGGCTTGGGCCGTTACACTTTCTGACTTCAGACTACAAAAGGTGCTCACAATTAGCCAACTAATTCCCAAAACCAATATCTCCTACAAGAAGAACTTCTCCATTTCATCTTTCTATGAGACCAGTGATAGAATCTCACAATTATAATAGGGGCCACTCCCTCATTCGTATGCTCCATGTTCTTAGGTGGGTAATCTAATCAGTACCTCAATTCCACAGGAGAATTCATCCAAGTATAGATAAACTCCTCAAAAACTCTATTTTCTACCTCCTTACTCAGCAGTCAAATTACTCGGATAAGATTCATATAGGAAAAGGTAAAAGTAAAAAGAAAAGAAGAGTTAAATACATGTTAGAGTTGACAGTAGTTACGGGCTTACCTGTGAAACATACTTGAAGATGCAAGTGTAACAAAAGACAAAGCCAGAAACAGTAACAACTGATGGATTAGCTCGTTTCTCTGAGCACAAAGGGCAAATTGTTCTGTTGGGCGGCAGTGGAATCCCTTCCTTAGCTACCTGTTCGTAACAACACTTCAGACCTCGTATTTGAATGGGCAATACATACTTATATACATGTATGCATATGTAACAATTTTATACACATAAACCCTCACACATAAATACAAATATACTTTTTCATAAAAGAGCACAAAACCCTGTGATACAGAGTTCAATTAAGCGAAAAGTAATTTACCTTTGGAGGAGGAGGAGGTGGTGGTGGGGGATATACAGTTGGTGCAGACATTCGTTCCTCAGCAGATTGGTACCACCACTCCATCATCTAATCAGATTGTGTCATATGTCATTAAGCAATGTAAAAATAAGAGGTTATCATATTATTAGACTATAAAACAAATATTTAAAGCAAAACATCCAATATTGGATTAGTAAGCACTCACTTTGAAGAAAAACACTGCTGCAATTAGCCCCGTCTGCGCATAATCTAGCATCGTGTACATACAAGTGAGGATCCCTCCTTGTATTGCCTGTGTCAAACCATGTAATATGTTGGTATAAATAAAGTACCCTTCAAGCATAACAGATTGAAGAGTAAAAAATGAAATTGACTCTACAAGTTGAAAAGAAACTCTGTCAAACTAACAACGAGAAAATCCAGAGACTAATACATGCAGTTGAATTTTTGATGAAGCAACAAGTTGCCAAGTAGCTAACTAAACAAAGTAACTCTCTCATCAGATTAGCCATCAAAACTAGTCGACCAGCCTCTTTACTCGGGAGTTGGCTGATGCCAAAATTCAAACCAAACAAGTATAATCATTTTGGATGCAATAATTGATCTCTTTTTCCCTGAGCAATATACTCTACTTTCAACAATTATCAAAGAAGTTATACCTTCAACCAAGGAGGCCCACGTAGTCTCTCACGCTCGTGGCTTCGTATCTTCGAAATTCTAGATGATGTGTCCATCTACCTTGATGTCACAAAAAGGGTAAAGAAAACAATGAATACAAAGAATGGGAAAAAAATCTCTAAATGCTACTGATCTAGTAGAACTAAAAAGTGATAAGGATGCAAATGTGTGTTACATTCAATCTAATAATAGAACAAACATTTAAAATGCATCAACTATTTTGCTTAATGTTCTCATAAATTATAAAAATTAAATCCCAGTAGTTGTCAGAATTCAACAACAAACGAATCATGTACATGCATGTTTACCAGGTGCCATACAAAGAGTGCAGAATCAAATAACTGAATTATAAAGCATCCATGATTCTATAATGTGTGAAACTACATAAAGAAGGGTATTTAATTTTTATGAAACGAAGTAGAATATTTTATTTCTATTGAAAGGAGTGACGACCTTAAAAATAACAGTAAATAGTCAACGAATTACCAACTCTTGTCCTGTAGCTCGACAGACATGAACTCCAATGACCTGCAGTCCTAGTGAATAGAATCCAGTAGCATCCAACAAATATAACAGCTGATAAGTGAACGATAGACCTGCATCATCATAAAGATGGTCCTTAAAAATGACGTTCAGGAGTTCATAGAACAAGGTTTAAGAAATATAGATAACCGAAATAGTATTGATTCCAAATAAAACTTGAAGAAGTACCACTACAGAAAATAAATACAAAGTACTTTTCTCTTATATGAAACGAAGTACTTTGATAAGAGATATGAAATTACTCAAGGGATTGGATAGTAAATGAACCGTAATTCCTCCCATCACTAACATTCCAAAAATATTTTGTATGGGAAATCCAAAGCGAATCTTTCATATTGACTATATTCCAAATACTGAGCACATTTAACTCCCTAAAAATATGACTAACATATTTGCATATTTTGAGCTAAATCATAAGTCTAGTGGCAGAATAGGACATATTGTCTCTCCTAATAACAGAAAGAATGGAAATGGACACTCCCCACAGATAAAAGACTAGTGATTACAAGCTCCAGCTCCTTCCATAAGACATTCTTCCTGGACAATCTTTTTTTATTCCCTGAGCCTCATTGCCTACTAGATGTTCGGAGTGCCTTGTGCACATGCATATCCAAGAGCCCAAAAAGACACGAAATCATATCAAACCAAAATTGATCACTAGTCTTCTCATCATTTTAATAAACTTGTTCAATTCCTTTATGACCAAACTATCCATAGTGTTCTCCATCTTCAAGGAATGGGTATCTTAACCCTTGAAGATTTTTTTAAGACAAGAAACAACTTCTCATTGATATAATGAAAATGATTAAAAGTTCAAGGACACAGACTCCCAGAGGGAGTGAAAAAGAAAAATAAAAATAAAAAATAGCAAAGACGACTATATAGAGAGCAAGAACTTTTCATAGACCTAACAAAATATGCCCCCTATCAGAAAGGAGACTCTATTATTGACTTTTGCTACCATTTTGAGAAACTTGAGAAAACTAGGGAAGGTCTTCTAAATCTTTCGCTCTAACTTATACTTTGTACTTCATGTAGCCCCTAAATGAATAAATATGTGAACGAATAACCATTAAACTTCCAAAGAATTAGTGCAAAATTGGCAGCTCTTGAATGAAGACAACGGAAAGTCTTCTTGAAAAAAAAAACACTATAAAAACTTGAAACTTTATGTTTCACTCCTCGTGCATATTAATACAACCTTGAACAAAGAGAACTTATTTGATAAATAAGGAGAATAAAAGTTTAATCTTCATGAACAATGTTGAAAACCAAAACCACTTGAAACTTGGGCTCCATGGAGAATAAAATCCAAATTCAAATTTAATGTTGTCATACAAGAACTTAGTGCAATCTTGAATGAAGACAGTCAAAAGTTTTATTGGAAAGGAAACACCTTCAAAACTTCAAACTTAATGTTCCACTCCTTGTGCATACTAATGCAACCTAGAACAAAGAAAATTTTAATAAACAAAGAGAATAAAAGTTTCATCTTTATGCATAATGTTGAAAACCGAACCAACTTGAAACTTAGGTTTGCCGGAGAATAAAAGTTGGACTGAAATTTAATGTTGTCAAAATACCTAATAAAGGCAACCTCAAACAATGAAAAGACAACTAAATATTAAAGAGCTTAAAATTTTTCTCATAAACAAACGTTAAAGGCCAAAGCCTCATCAAAATTAATGCTGACATAATGCTTCACAGTCCTGGAATCGAGTGAATTAAGGCAGCCTCAAACACTTTAAAATGCAATAAAACTAGAACAAATAAAAAGCAAGCTTCAAAGGACAACTTTAACAACTGCAGAAAGAGTAGAAAATAAAGTGACGCATGCATGGAGGAAACTTGAAAGACCCCTAAATAAAAAGTCAAAACTCCAACAATGAGTCATTAATAGAACTCTATCTCATTAATCATGAAAAAACTTCTAATCACTTAAATAAGAAACTTCAAATGGATGCACGATTCTTCTCTGTAAATGAATAGATCTCTTGTAACTGAAGATCACATGTCTCAATGAGAAATAAAAATTTGATGGGAATGGAACTTGAAGAAAACGGATAATCAACTGAAAAAGAGGTGGGAGGAATTAATAAAGGAGGCTCTTGACCTTCATCTTGTAAAGTTAACCCAAAAGCATCTGCAACTGAATCCTAAAGATTAATATCAAAAACATTTTCCATAGGATGGAAATCTAGTTCCGCACTGCTCTCGCGAACTACTAATGCCACATCAGAGTCATCCAAACAATGATGTGGAGGAGACCTACACGCAGAGGGGTCTTTTGATCGATGAAAAAATCCTTTTTGTAAATGTTATCTCCATATCACCCAAAGAACTGTCAGAAAGAGTGCAAGAATTAAGAGGCGTTTGCTGTGGGGCTCAATCAATGTTGCATCTTTAATGGCTGTTTGGTTAACCGCTGAAGATTTGAAAAAACACTGAACCCAATTCATATCAAATGCTTCCAGAAGCTTGAACCAAAGGAGGAAACAAATGGGAGAGAGCAAAACAATGATTGGCATGCATTCGGATCACATCTGCATAAAGATTACCGATTTGATTTAGGAGCCATGGAGGGATTGTGTTTCTTGACTTGCGTCATCATGATGAAACCTCCTAGGATAGCAAGCCACACGAAAACCTTAGGCATCTTGAGCTTCCAAAGGGACTTTGAAAGCTGGGGAAGCACATATGAACCTACTCAAAAGGCAGCAAAAAGAAACTTAATAGAAAATAGCCGACTCTTGTCAGGTTCCATGCCCTTCTAGCTTGATCTTCCACCCCACAGATGACTAAAAACTAGAAAAACAAATAATAATCCCATACATTTTTTTCCAAACTGAACCAATCAATTGTTAATCAGATTTAAATTTTACAACTGATCTATGATAATCAAAGCTCTAACTGGGATCACAAATTTTCCAAACACTTGTTTGCTCAAAGTATGAAAATACCATAATAACTTCATGTTGTTGGTGCAATGTATTTATTACCTTCACTACTTGCATGAAGCCATGGGTAACAAGCACCGACAATTTTTTGAAACTTGTTCATCACCCGTTCTCTTACTGATGCTTCAACTCTCAAAGTTCTAGTAGGAACAAGATCACCTCTTACATCATAAACTTCAGAATCATTAAACCTTTCATTATCATCACCCCATAAACTTGCTTGAAGCCTAACCTCCCTTTCCTTATTGTAAATTGCGTGCAACTTTGACTTGAAATAAGGCAATACAACCTGAAAATTATATATTCATTGTATTAATCGTTCAAAATGCAGTGTGTTGCAAGGAAGTCTAATCTGAATCCACATGAAATACTGTTCATTTTAAACTTATGTTCATGAAAACTTAGTTATACACAAAAAAAAAAAAACCATTCTGAAATCTCTATGGGGCAATATGCTACAAAACAATCTTTAGTATCTCACATTTAGAGTAAATGCCCTCGTTTAGTAAGAGATGTATGCACAAAAGGCTGAGAAAATATGGGTAGTAATTAACATACTCATAGGCCAACTACGTTATATATAGAGAGAGATAGAGCGAGAGATAGAGAAAGAGAGAGAGATTAGTGTACAAAAGATCAAATTTTCCAAGCAGATAAACAAGAACTAAATGTCAAAAGCACACAGAAAAAAAAAAGCCAGAATCAGATCATACCAAGAAAACAACAGAAAGAACTTTTTGATGTTTTGCCAATCCTCTATGTTGAATACCATCACCAGAGACTGAACGAGAATCTTCCTTCTTTACTTTTACATTTACACCTCTTCTTCTTAAGCCATAAAGAGATTCAGAAAATGAAGCATCTGAAGAATATGTAGAAAATAAATAATAATGAGGTAAATAGAAACTGGAACACCAATGTTCAAATTAAAATCCTGTGCTTTATGGATATAGCCATCATTCACCTGTAGTTCGTAAGCTGTGTGTTTCTAGAACCAGCATTAGCAAAGAAAAGAACTCATCTTCATAGTCTAACACCCTATGAAAGAATGGTCTTCTTAGAGCTAAAACCTGAAAATTTTTAACGAACCCAGAAGAATTTAAGCAATAGGACTAAACAACATAACGATAGTACAGTGAGGAAACGGTGTACAGACGCATGAAAGTACAAATAATATGCACAATCATGAATTCAATAGGAGACCGATCAAAATACATTTCAATTTTGTAACTGGGTTAGTTTCTCCTTGTGTTAACTTTTTTTTTTTCCAGGAAATCCGTGAGTATTCCGGCCAACTTGCGTATATCTTCACTATTCTTACGATGCAACTATGTGACCATATACATTAGGTTGCAAAGGGTAACTTTGTAGGATATTAAATCCAATCCTTCTCCTTTGTGTTAACTAAAAGTTTTTTTTTTTGTTTTTTGTTTTAACATAACTTGGTCTGCAGCTTTCCTCCTATCCTTTTCATATGTCCATACTTTCAACGAAATAGTTTCTTATCTAAAAAACGTTGATGGTAATAACCAGTTGTAAATGGTTAAAGAAACAAGATATCCTCTATCAAAAATCACTTTTGACACAAGCCATACATCCTCCGCCAGGAGCCTTAAGCACACAAATTACAACGAAATTTTCAACCCTATACCCTATTCCAAATTAAGAGAAGAACATTACAAGAGCACGAAATGGGGAAATTCAATGAGCCATTCTCAACAAAATAGAACCCCAACTTTTCTCGAATCAATAAACAACAACACAAAACCGCAAATAACTTGCAACTACCAAGAACAAGTCCGAATTCGCAAGGAATAGAGAACTGCCACAGAAATGGCGGGTCAAAATTCACGATAGACTAGTCTCCGACAAACGCATACACAAAATCAAAGTTAATGAAGAGATTGTTTGAAAAGAGAGAGAGAATCATACGCCGATGGAGTAAGTGAGAGCGGCACGAAGGCTAGCAGGGAGCTGCTGAGCGGCGGCCATCTCGAAGAAGGTGGGACGAGTCCCCTGCCCTCCAACCTGAAACAACATGGTTCTGGAATTTCTTTCAATGGAGGCTGTGATGGAGCGCGGTGCTTCCTAGCAAAAAGTAGAGCTCGTGCAGCGAAAATGGCAGACTGTTCGCACAAAACATCGATGGAATCCGATTTTGATGAGTTACAAATTGTAATCATAAACTTGATGGCTTTATCCATTGACGTCTTTTTCTTTTTTCTTTTTTCTTTTTTATTTTTCAGCTAAATTATACCAAATACTCTTTTTTTATTTTTTTTATTTTTTTATTCTAATTAAAATTTTAAAATAAACTACTTTTATTTATAATTATTAACGGAAATTGGGTAATAAAAGCATATAAATTTATAGTAAAAATAATATTTTTTTAAACTAAAAATAAAAATAAATTCACAATATAAAAAAAAAAAAAAAATCTTGTGTTATTCTCCTTAAAAATAATTACAAATAATTACAGTGACTTTTCTCTACTGTCCCTCAAGATTGCATCGCATGATGTCTTATAAAAACTAGCCTTCTAGTCTTCTTGTTAGAAGTGTACATTCAAGCTGACAACTTTGACCAATCCAATCCAAACTATAAGAATTGAGGTCAATTGGATTAGCATTTCGGGTAGAGTTATGTTCATTTTTCTGAATCCGAACTGAATCGATTCGGTTTCGGGTTCGTAGATAAAACCTTCGGGTTGACCCGAGCAAAATAAAAATATATAAATTATGTTACGAACCTTTCCGTATTAATATGTTTGCTAGAGTGGTACCTCGACTTCTCTAAAGACACACTGCACTAGGGATATACATTTTTTTAATTATTTTGTTTAATTTCTTTTATTATTTTATTTATTATTTTATATATTTTATTTTGCTTAGTTTAGCTCAAGTAACACGTATTGCAATTAAAATATTTTATAGTATTTTTATTTTTATTATATACGCTCTCTTTAAACTAATCATTTTTATTTAATTTATTTTTGTTACAATAATCATTTTATTGTTTATTTAATTTGATGATTTATCTTTATATTTTTTTATTTTAATTAATTGTCAACAGTTGTATTTAACTAGTTTTATTGTATGACAATGTTAAACTATATTAATACGTTACAATTTTTCTAGTTGTTTTTATTGATTTTTTTTAGGTGAATAATTATATATCGATTTGTGTTTGTTGGTGTACTTTTAATATATTTTATCTAAGATTGTATCCAAATAATTATAAAACTTCAAAACTTAAAAAAAAAAAAAAAATTAACAACTCGACAACCTAACCCAAACCCAACCCGAAAATAGAGGGTTGGATTGTGAAAATTTTCGAGTTGGGTCGGGTTACTAATCCAAACAACTCGAACTTTTGGGTTGGGTCAAAAAAAATCCTTCAACCCAACCCAACCCAGACCACGTACACCCTTACTTTTTACCTTTTAGGAGATCATAAAGCAGTCTTAGTCCCATCCTCACTCAACGTTCTACTTTCTAATATGTCAGCATTATTGGATACAGTCACTTAAAGCAAACCTCTCAATAAGTCTTAAAGAACGAATTGTCTTAAGGTGACTTGTTTCCTCTTCTTGCTTCTTCCTTCTCGTGAGATTCTGTGTTTCCTTCTTTCTTTAGGGGCCTCAAGTGCTATCAATTTTTCGATTATTTTTTAATTCATTCCAATAAGTAGTTTTCTCTATTTTGTTGAATCAAGTCAAACATATTTTTGTATCCAAAATTTATGAGTGTGTGATCAACGTGTGCGTATTAAAATTGAGAAAATCATGACTAGATGAAACGTTGTTCATGATCTCCTTATGATAAGAGACATGGAACACCCATAGTCAAAAACCCAAAGAACGAAACAAACCCTAGACTAAAATAAGACGAACAACAACTAAAATAAGAGACATGGGTCAAATCGATTTTGTGGAGTGAATGAAGGCTTAAATTTGGATTAAAAAACGATGGTGATGAAAATCGCGCACAAGCTCCATCGAGCTATGTGATAGCTAAGTTTAGGTATATGCGAGATTAAAAGCAACGATGGTTTCAAAAGCGTCAGAGATAGGGTCCGTTGGGTAGGACCCCTAGTAGAGATATTTATTTTACCCACGAGACCGAAGACCCACCTCGAACGTGGTAGGGATCTACTTTTTAGATAGAGAATGAGGGAGGAAGTACGGAATGTTTTTTTTCCTCGCTAGACAAATGGGACCAGGACGGAATTTAAATATATAAATATATTTTCAACACATATTTAAAATTATATATATATATATATATATATATATATATATATAAAGGACATTGTCCTAGAGTGAATGCAAGGTTGAGTCTTAGTACAAATAACATGAATGCATCTATCCTTACTTTAGTCCCATGGTCGTCACTGCAACGTCGATATCATTCTTACATAGGTGTCTTACCTTTACTTGAAAAATGAGAGTAGCATGTGGTTTGGTGTTTTAAGAAATACTAAGTAACCCCACTACTGAGGTCAGAAAATCCAATCTTATGATCGTAGTTTCTATTTACGAGCAGAATTGGATGTGTAGTACTTCTCTATACATATCTCACATGTGCGCACATGGACCCTGAACAAGCTTGTAAACGTACCTCTGGACTTAGGCCTTCAACTAGCGTACATTCACGCTATTGGTATACCATGGAGGGAAGGGAGCACACATAGTATCATGTTGTACATAATACCGTATCATAATATTGTAGTGTACATATCCGTATTAATCATAGTGAGAAAGTATCCCGATGCACGTGAACATACAATATGCATGAGTCCCCATAATTTAGAATCATGACATGTAGCTGTGATGCAAGTTATATATTCGTTCATTTCATACGTAACATAATCATTTTATGTCATCTCATAATGTAGATTATAACATGGTATACACTTTCATGACATAACACAATTTTCGATGGCATAAAGTGTCAACATGATATTGCATAACGTAACATATCAAGTTTTATAACACAATATACTCGCTACACAATACTAACATAATAAACAGACATTAAACAATCATAAGGTATGACACATTCAAGGGTCATAGGGAATACGTCATTCGCGCTTCAAGCAATTCATCTAACTAGACCAATAGTGAAGTCACTTAAATGAGTAGCTTAAGTTGAAGTCACTAATTTATTGTGTAGAGCTAGTCCAAGTCAACCTATGTAAGTTCACAGCACCAAATTAGAACATGTTTAGCAACCTAATCTACCTAATAAATTAAACCTCTAATTTAGCTTACACTATTTAATTTGGGCAAATAGGGTCCTACTTGTCTCAAATTTCTTTGAAACTGCCAAATTCAAATTTAGAAGGGTACAATATGGAGGTAAAGGGCCAAAAAAAAAACAATGGAACCCGTTGAAAAAGGCTAGACCGAGCCGTTTGAGTCGCCAAAAGCCGTTGAGCCAGAACAACACTGTTGGAAGCAAGCGATTACTGAATTACAGTTAATAGTTTGTTCGGCTACACACGCTGCTCGTGCGTGCATATTCAATTGTTGTGACACAACAACGTTGTATCTCATTGTCGTCTCGGTCCGCAACTACATGATCCATACATCGTGGTTGTTGAGGTAGCAAATTTCTGTTAGTTAATTAGTGTTAAAGGGAGCAAATTTCTGTTAGTTAGTTTTCTTGTTATTAGTTAAGTCGGGTCCTTTTTCATCTTTTCTACGTCGCATTGGACTGTATGAATAAAAGATGATCATTTTTTGCACATTTGCGAAGTCTGAAATTTACAACTAACATTTGGTATCAGAGCAAGTTAGGATCCAAGAAAGTGATCCAAGAAAGAAAATGAGCAGCGACAAAACACTCACCAAGATTCCATAGTTTGATGGTCACTATGACCATTGGAGTGTACTGATAGAAAACCTCTTGCATGCCAAGGATTTGTGGAGTTTAGTGGAGAGGTTACATCGAACCGACAGAGGGAATCGAAGTGACTGCAGTGTAGAAAAGGAATCTTGATGAGTTCAAGATGAAGGATCATTAAGTGAAGCACTACCTATTCCAAGCAATTGATCGGGTTGTGTTTGAACAGATCTTGAATCGCAAAACATCCAAGAACATTTGGGATTCGATAAAGAAAAAGTTTGGAAGCAACAAAAGGGTGAAGCGGTCTCTTCTCCAATGTAATGACCCTAAATTTCCACATATCTAGAGTCGCCACTAACGTCTCATGCTCATTTATAATGCGGAAATATAACTCTTACATGAACATCATTATTACGTAAACTTCGAAAAACGTTTAAAACAACTTCTTCTCTAGAAAACACAGTCATGGTTTTACGTGTTTAAATATAAAATACTAAAATTTAGAGAAAATAAAAACAAATACAAAATAATTTAAAACAATGGAATGCAAAACAACCTATTCTAACTTAAAACTAAGAATTTAAATATGAGTCTACCCTATGCACGTGCCACAGTCTCTGCTCGCGATGCTACCGTCCTCCGTACAAGTGCGCCTTGTCTTTACCTGAAAAATGATGTGGCACACGGCCTGAGTATTTCAAAGAATACTCAGCAAGTGGCCCCACTATAGGGGCCATGCAAATGCAAACACATCATGATTTAGGGACCTATCTCTAATCATCTTAGGGGTGGCCTCCAGCCTCGGACAAATTGGATGTATAGTTCTTCCCTATACACGACTCACACGTGCGAGTGTGAATCTCCAAGGCGCTCGCACACCCCCTGGACTCTCTGGTCAAGCTAATTTGTAGCGACATCCGGAAGTCAGCGGAACCCCATAATGTCATGTGCCTCATCCTTCATTTGTGTACGTTTGCACCTGTGCGCATTCGCGCTCATCATACGGTGCGCGTCCGCACTCATCATCTCTAGGGGAAGTAGCTCTATGCTTATGAACATACAATATGCATGAGGTCCCTTTAAATCCATCATAATGTCTCTTTTGACACAACCCTCTAGTCTCATCTCTTTATTACTCTAGGTAACACATACTCGTGCATATTTATATTAATATCATTTCCACGCTCTTAGGGTTGTGTCCTATGTCGATCTAACGACATGATGCAATATGACACTTATCATCATATAACATGCTCAATATGAAAAACATCATCATATTAAGGTAAACGTCACGCAATCATCATACTCATCATATTGCCATAAAGTGCATCAAATATATCAGGTACGACATTCATTAAAATATATATACTGCGCACATCATCAAGTAAAGTAACCCACACATCATCATAACTCATATACTCCATTATCTGCCTTCCTTTGGATATCTCCCTAATTGTCTAACTATCTCTCCATCCTTATGGTCCAAAACCATCTCTCCCTTTTTTCTTCTGTTTTTGTTTTGTTTGCTGAATTATTGATATTGAGTGAGGTATTTTAGGGGAGGGGCTCAGAAATTAAAGGAGAGGTGGAAGTTTTTTTTTTCTTCTTTATTTTGTTATTTTTATTTATATATATATATATATTAAACTTTAACCGTACTTACATCCAAATTTTAAAGAAAAGATTTATGGGCGGTCTCCAACCCGATGAGAAGCAATAAGATTTATGGCTGTCTCCAACAAGATGAGAAGCAACGGAGAAGGCATGTCAGATTCGAAGATTGTTGAGAAAATACTTCAAACTCTGACTAACAAATTCACATATGTGGTGGTAGCCATCAAGGAGTCAAAAGACACAAAGAAGGTGATCAAGCTCTCAATGTCATAGATAGAGGCAGAGGATCATACAGAGGTCGAGGCAGGGGCAGAGGATGCTCATTCAACAAAGCAACAATCGAGTGTTACAACTGCCACCAACTTGGACATTTCCAATATGAATGTCCAATTAGGTACAATGGAGCACATTTTGCGGAGATCAAAGAAAAGGATGAAGTTATTATCATGACATATGTGGAGCTTCAAGACACTAAAAGAGGAGATGTGTGGTTCGTGGATTCTGGGTGTTCAAACCATATGTGTGGAGAAAGAAGTATGTTATCAAGGTTGGACACTAGCGTCACACATAATGTCAAGCTTGGGAACAATCACAAACGGATGGTTGGTGGGAAAGGAGCATTGAAAATATTAAGGGAATAAGCTATGTGCTCAACGATGTGTATTATATTCCGAAATTGAAGAACATCCTGCTTAGTGTTGGACAACTTCAAGAAAGAGTTTTAGACGTCCTATTCAAAGGAATAGATTGAAACACATGCAGCATTTTTCATCCCTCAAGAGAAAAAAATAGTAGAATCTATTATGAGTGCTAATAGGATGTTTATCCTACTGGATGAATCAAATTACAAAACAAAGGAGGAGAGATGTTTGCAGGTTGATATCTCAGACAAGGCAAAGCTGTGCACCATCGATATTGGCATCTCAGTTACAAGGGACTTCACACATTATGCAGTAAAGAGATGGTTGATGGATGTGGGTTTACCTGGAATTGAAGATGTGAAAACTATATGTGAGGCGTGTGTCAAAGGGAAACACCACCGTGTTCCATTTCCGAAACAGAGCAAGTGGAGAGCCACTGAAAGATTGCAACTTATTCACTCTGATCTCTGGTTCTATCAATCCACCATCAAACAGTCGGTGGCGCTGCTCTGCTAAACCCCCTGCCCTTCTTCAAGCAATGACGGATGAGATAAGTTCTGACTATAGCGATGCCACTAATCGGCATCCTTTGATCGTCTTGAATCAAACGAGTTCTTCCTTTAAGATCTCTGCGGATGACAGGAAGCTCCCTTTGATCGTCCTAAATCAAAACCAGGAGTGTGAATTGATGAACAGTTGGAGTTCCGCTTCTACCGAAGAGAATCCAGAAATTTTAGAATCTTTTGTCGAGAAGATGGTCATGTGCGATTCGGCTTGTGCAGCTTCTGAAAACGAAGTAAATGTGAGAAATCAGGTGTGCAAGATTCGGAATCTTGATGTGGAACTCAGAAAAGAATCTCTCAAGGTTGATGCTGCACACATTTTTAAAACGTTCGGCGACGTGGAAGATGTTAATCAAGAAGTTGCGATTGATAGAGTAGAGGAGAAAGATTTTGCAAGAAGTGTAGTGAGTTTTGATGGAAATCAAGATTGTATGAAGGAAGAACTCGTTCAAGAAGTTCGATCAATCAAGCAGTTGCTGGATAAAGAAATCGATTCTTGGAGCATCTTGGAAAAGAAAAAGAAATTACTATCGGAAGAAGATGAAATTCTGTAGAGAAAGAAAAGAATCCCTCTAGCTTAGGAGGGATCATGGATCAGAAGACTGCTGATCCAGCAAAATGATTCTAAATACATGAATTTCCTCAGACGAAGTCATTTATCTCTCAGAAATTCATTGAAGATTGAAGTAATAGACGAGACTATATTAGTTGATCTGGTTCCTGTTTCGAAGATTGGAAATGGAGAAGGGATTAGTATTGTTTGTCCAACAAGGCCAATGCAGATCAAATTGGACAAATCCCACGAACCTGATGGCATCCTTATGTCATAGAAAATATGCTGCTGAGTTAGATCGAGAGGTTTGGGATGCAAAATTACAACTCCGTTTGCAATTCGATAGTCCCTATACAGTAGATTGGCCGAGATAAGCAAATGGTGGGCAGCTTAATGTATCTCACCGCCACACGACCTGACTTGATGTTTGTAGTAAGTCTTATTAGTCGTTTTATGGCAAACCCTACTGAGTTGCACTTTGCTACTGCAAAAAGAATCCTGAAGTACCCGAAGGGAACTCTGAAATTTGGGATATGATATCAACGACGTGAAGGGAAGAGTGAACTCTTAAGCTAGACCGACAGTAACCAAAATGGACAACCAAACTTTTCTATGCACTGGTGGCTGTACTGATCGTACTACTGATGAGGCATCACGCTCCCGATGAGGCTGCCCAAGCAAGATATCAGAAGCGTGTATCGAATATCATTGATGATGTTCTTGAATGGTCTCCAAGACTTGCTCTTTCTGGGATGATGGAGAAGCAGCAAACAGTGGTCAATGCCACAGATCCGAACCCCGACGTGGCGGAGAACCAAACAGGTGATTGTACAGGTCCAGATGCTGTCCCCGACCAATCCTGAGAGCAGAAAGCAGCACCCTCCCGAGGAAGCTTCAGTTCCATACACTTTGGACACCGAAGATGGGAAGGTTTGCCGCATCGTGCACAAACCTTCCCAAGTTATAAAAAATGCAGTCAAGAGAGTAAAAGAACATAAGGGTTGGATACCATTTTCTCACAGAATTGATAAAGGAAGGTGTAATTAAATTGGTCTATTGCAGCGGAGCAGCCTGACATAATGACAAAGCCTTTAAAGATGGCATCATTTCACAGAATGTCATTTCACGAGAAGCGTCTGGGATGAGTGCTGTGAACTAAACTCTTGATCGAGTTCAGTTCAAGGAGAGAGGAAGTATTGAAGTAGCAAAGGAAGTGTTGAGGTAGCAAATGCTTTTGAGATGAGTGCTGTGAACTAAATTCTTGATCGAGCTCAGTACAAGGGAGATAGTGTCGAGTAGCAAATTTCTGTTTGGAAGTTAGTGAGTGGTGAAGTACCAAATTTCTATTAGAGTCCCTTTTCGTCTTTTCTACGTTTCATGTATTTTTTATAAAAGGCATTGAACCCTATGAATAAAAATGATCATTTTTTATACATTTGAGTCTCTTAAATTTATAGCTAACAGTGGTGTCATCCCATCTCTCTAAATACAACGACCATCTTAATCTACTTGGACACATTCATTAGAAATTGACTCATGTGTCAATCATCTCATCGAAATATCCCGAATATCCATCCATCCAGATTCACTAGAGCAACGGAGAGTGCATAATCCTAGAAATGTACTTACGAGTATTGTGTGCCAAAGGACTTATTCGGCCTTAGAAATGTACTTGTGTGGGAGAAGAAGCCCACTTAAAAAGGCCAATATCTATGCGTTGAAGGAGGGGCAATTACGACTTTTCACATTCCCGTTACCCCCCTCTCAAGAACTCCATCACTCTAATGGCGTCCGTTCAATTTCTCTCACTTCAAATTTAGCTATGCAACACACAAACACACAGAAAGATTTTTGAGATTTCCCTTCCACCACCTGCCTGATTGTCTCCCAATATAATTCTAAGAACTCCACCGCTAACTCCGCCTTGCCTCTCGTTTCTGCTCTCACCGGAGAAGTTACAGAAAACCTGCTTTCCGTCTTGCCCTTACTATCCTCGTCCGCCGTGGCCCTGCTGGAAACAGGTTATTCTTCTTCTTTACTCTATGGTTTTTGTTATTTTTCTGCCTTTTACACCTCGGTTCTGGTTGTTTTCCTGTTCATCATTTCCTGATTTCCGTACATTTCTATTTTGATTTGTTATGTTCTGTTCTTCTCTTCATTATACAGTTGCGTACGCGGTTTCTTCATTGATCGAGTTGTGCGAAGACTGAATCCGAGAATGACTGCGGAGGTTTCTCAGTCGAATGGAGTTGTCTCGAATTGCGACTTGGACCTTAATTCTAACCCTAAATCTGGCGCCGCCAAGAAGTCGCGGGAAAGCGAACGACGTCGTCGTCGGCGAAAGCAGAAGAAGAACCAGAAGACTTCTAAGGTGGAGGCTACTGCTGGAGAGGATAGTGACGCTTCTGGCGACGATACGAAGGAGAACGATAATCCACTGCAGGTTTATTTATTTATTTAAATTTTTAGTTTTATTTTAGGTTGTTCGTTCACCTAAGAAAAAAGGAGTTAAGAATGTTGATTGTTGGACAGCGAGAACATTCACGGTTCAATTCCCTCTTCCTTTTTGCTTCGTGCTATATAGTTAAATTAATTGCTTGATGTTAATGAGCCATTCAAAATGCATTTATTTCTTTTTGAATTTATAGGTTGTTGAGAAAGTAGAAATCGAATATGTACCTGACAAGGCCGAACTGGATGATAGCTTGGATGAAGAATTTAGAAAAGTTTTTGAGAAATTCAGTTTCAGTGAGATAGCTGGTACTGAGGTAAGTTTAAACTTACCATTGTAAGTGTGCTTATCAGTTCCATCCCTTCAGTCATGATCAATCCTATGAACTTTCTGCTTTCTAATTCTATATAGGAGAATGAAAACAAAGACGAGTCTGCCCAAAATGCAGCATCTAAGAAGTCAGACTCCGATTCTGATGATGAAGAACTTGATAACCAACAAAAGGAAAAAGGCTTGTCAAACAAGAAAAAGAAGGTGCTAGAGCCTTGCTATTATCTTATCATTTATGTAGAAAAGTCGGCATTGGTTATTGCTTGTCATAGTGATCTGAAAGTAAATGATTTTTGTCACTTTCAGCTGCAACGGCGTATGAAGATTGCAGAGCTGAAGCAGATTTGTTTGAGACCTGATGTTGTTGAGGTAGAAAGGGAGCATTTCATACTGTATTGCATGTATCTAATACCTTAAAACATCATCATAAAAGTCTGAAACCGGAGTGTCAGGTTGCATTTTCTGGTTATGATGTTCTTGTGTGCTTGTCTGTTTACTGTTCAGATCTGGGACGCAACTGCAGCTGATCCGAAGTTACTTGTTTATCTAAAATCTTATCGCAACACCGTTCCTGTGCCAAGGCATTGGTGTCAAAAGCGGAAATTTTTACAGGTTAGTAATTCTGCTGATATTAAATTTACAACTATATACATCTATGCACAATTGATGGGTATATTCAACATGCGGAAATGAAAGAGTTGAGTGAGGGAAGATCGTGTTGATAAGGTTTCTCTTATATATACATATCTGGTTCTTGCAGGGGTGTGGCTGTGACATTTTTCGAGCTGGAACTTGTAGGTGTTTGCTAAGAGCACCCTTGGATTATTTATATTTTAGTATATTTGGTGGTGTGGGCTGGGATGTGAATAATTTTAAGTTGCATTGATGGGCAATTTTGTACCCATGATTTTTCCCCTTATATATATCTACTTTGATATAAAAAATCAGTCTGTTTTGAAATGTTAGACGCCCTTTTCATTAATAATGATCCTGCCAATCTATGATTCTATTTATGAATTAATATCTTAATTTGGATTGTATCTTAGTAGCAGTTGGATTTCTTTTGTAGGGGAAGCGTGGTATTGAAAAACAACCATTCCAACTTCCAGATTTTATTGCAGCAACAGGAATTGAAAAGATTAGACAGGTAGCTTCCACTGCAACTTTAGTTCATATTATGCTGGCAAAACCTGTTTTCAGTCTAACTGTATTTCAACACACATTCTATGTCTAATATGATGCCTGAAATTGCCAATTGTTCTTTTCCAGAAAAAGAAATTTCCAATTCTTTATTATATTTGTTATGCAGGCCTACATAGAGAAAGAGGATAGTAAAAAATTGAAGCAGAAGCAAAGAGAACGAATGCAGCCAAAGATGGGAAAGATGGATATTGATTATCAGGTTTTTACTTTTTTTCTTTGATGTATTTGACTAGTAACATCTAGATTTATGTCTGCTTCTAGATGTCTTCGTTGTCATGCCCCAAATGTGAATATTCTAACTAATTAGATTGGCTCATGTTAGGTTCTTCATGATGCTTTTTTTAAGTACCAAACAAAGCCAAAGCTGACAACTCTTGGAGATCTGTACTATGAAGGGAAAGAATTCGAGGTAATTAGGCTATTACCATTATTTTTCAACAATACTCTTTGGTCTCTAGGAACCAGTGCATCTGGTTATATTTCATGTGTTAGGATATGATTGGCTAATGTGCATTTTAAGTTCATAAATAAGGAGCTGGTAGTGACTGCTGCTTGTATACAGATATTGTGTAGTTAATGAGTTGGAATTTTTTTTCTTACTTATTTCTTCCTTGGCATATAGGTTAAGTTAAGGGAGATGAAACCAGGCATGCTGTCGCATGAATTGAAAGAAGCGCTTGGCATGCCAGATGGCGCTCCTCCTCCATGGCTCATCAACATGCAGGTTCAGCAATTAAACTTATTGTCAAACTGAAATCTGACCTCGTGTTTTCTTAAAGCTGTTTTTATTTGTGATCATAATTTTCTTTTGATTTTCTCCATAGAGATATGGTCCACCTCCATCCTATCCAGATCTAAAAATTCCAGGACTCAATGCTCCCATTCCACCTGGAGCTAGCTTTGGCTATCATCCTGGTGGCTGGGGCAAGCCTCCTGTAGATGAAGTAAGTATTTGACTTGTCATTTTTTTTTTCAGTTTAATGCCCATCAGATAAATCTTACCATTGTTCTTTCTGTTTTCATGGATAGTATGGTCGTCCGCTGTATGGAGATGTTTTTGGTGTTCAGCAGCAAGAACAAGCTAACTATGAGGTATCTTATTTATTTATTTTCAACAAAAGATTTTTCTTTTGATTTAGAAGGAAAATCCATGAAAAGTAGAACTAAGTATCCAACATTTAGGTTTTTATAAGACTTGCTCAAACTGTCCCTTGGAGGACATCCGATAAATTTGGATTGATATAAGACCCGCTCAAACTAGAGCTATGGAAAAGGGGTAGAATTACAGATATAAATGGTGAACATCAATTTGGAGATGTAAATTTACCATATCCAATATTTGTTCTTAATCACTCTATGTTTGAGATACATCGTTGCTGAAACCCTTTTCGACTCCAGTATGGATTCTCTTTTATGCCAATTCCTTACTGTTTTGCACTGAGATTTTGAGACATTCTTTTATACCAAGTTTCTCTTAAGAAAAAGGTTTCGATAATAATGTGATTCTCTTATCCATCCCCTTTTGAGTTCTGTGTATATGTCGTAGCTGATTGTTGATGCCTTTGACAGGAGGAACCTGTTGATAAGACCAAACATTGGGGTGATTTGGAAGAAGAGGAAGAAGAAGAGGCGGAGGAGGAGGAGGATGAGGAGGAACTTGAAGAAGAGGAAATGCAAGATGGCATTGAATCTGTGGATAGTCTATCGAGGTATGCCATTTTATACCATTGGTTTTTGTTTATAAAGACTTTTGTAATCATCTCTTATGTCTCATTTTGTCTAATTGAAGCTTGTTTTTACTGTGGTTGAGTTTTTTTCCCCTTTCTCTTTTCACTTTATTCCTCGTGTATTCTTTCATTTATTTAAAGAAAGTCTGGCTTTTTATCCCATTTTGTTTAACATTCTTATCTGAAAAGAATAAAATATTCTTGAATGTTCAAATTTCCAACATGAACACAATGAAGAAAAGTTAAAGATATGACATGTTAATTCTCCAACATCAAGACATGTTTGATCAAGTCACGTCAGTTAATAGGAATGTTTTGGATACATTTGAATGTTTTGGTTTATTTCATGCACTGTGGTAATCCTGCTGAAGGAATTGGGATTCCCATTTGGGGTAGTATGTGGTTGGTAATATGGTTTGAGGCCTCTCCTTTTCTTTTCAATAGAAACCTTATCTTTAGCTAGAATAGACTGAACTTAAAAGATTAAAACCATGTTGACTGCCCCAAAACGGTTATGTTCTGTCCCAGCCATGTCCAAGTCCAATCCAATTGCATGTTTAAACTGAATATCTAATTGATTGAATGCTTATTTAGCCTAGTCTTATATGCATCCGTTTTGAAGCATACCTTCATGGTTGTTTGTCCCTGACCTTTTAGATATCTAAACCTGAACTTTGGAGTTTGTTTATGCTTCCCTGTTCGATAATATTCTCTGGATTGATTCAGTAATGAGTTCAAATATTTTGTTTGTACTGGATTCTGAACCTCTGTGATCATCCTGTAAGCTGTTCAATAATTGACTTTTCTGTTTCATGCAGCACCCCTACTGGTGTGGAGACACCTGATGTTATTGACCTTCGGAAACAACAGAGGAAGGAACCGGACAGGCCCCTTTACCAAGTAAGTAAACAGTCTGTGAAAGTAATTTCATCAGAATTTGCCTTCTTTCTATTTTTGTTTTCCAAACTGAAATGTGATTTACCAACTGTTTGGTTCTTGAAGGTCCTAGAAGCAAAGGAAGAGAAAGTTGCTCCTGGGACTTTGCTTGGAACTACACATACGTATGCTGTTTATTTGCTTTTATCTTTTTATGATTGTTGTCTAACTTCTCTTTCTTTTTGTGCTTAAATTTGACTCTTTGATGTGTATCTCTCTCTTCAGTTATGTTATTAGTGGCGGTACTCAAGATAAGACGGGAGCCAAAAGGGTAAGCAACTTTCTATTGTTTCATGTTAATATGTAAAGGGCAATTATTCAACAAAAGTTAATCTATCTGTTCATGGCTATTTATCTTGTAGGTTGACTTGCTCAGAGGTCAAAAAACTGATAAAGTAGATGTTACTTTACGACCAGAAGAATTGGAAGCTATGGAAAATGTTCTACCTGCGAAGTATGTGATATCACCTAGATGTATAGTTTTGGCATTCATGTTATAGTATGGTTGCAGCTTCTAATTCTCTTTATTCTCTTTTCACAGGTACGAGGAGGCCAGAGAAGAGGAGAAGTTACGGAGTCAGAGGGAAGACTTCAGCGACATGGTTGCAGAGGTTTGATTTTTTTTTATTATTATTATCAAATGAATGAACCAATCAGTTCTATATTCTTTGTCTTTTGGGAAAAAGAAAAGAGGCAGAAAATTTGCTCGTACTTGAACTCGACAGCGATTTCTTTTGTTGATCATATTTTTATGGGGAAAATTTTCTTGCAGAATGAGAAGAAAAGAAAACGTAAGATGCAAGAGAAGGACGGAAAATCTAAGAAGAAGGATTTCAAGTTCTAAATCATCCTTTGTTACGGTACTCAAACCATTCTATCGAATATGACATTCATGCTCGTCATGCTTTTACTTGAAGAAGTTGGCCTTTTCTTTTGGTAGAGAGATGTTCCAATCTTGTGTAGTATCAAGTATGTGCTTATCCCATAAACTTCAGCGTTATGTGGTTCTTTCTAAAACCAGATCCTCTTCACGGGATAATCTACGTAGCTAGTTGTGTACGACTCTTCAGTGGAAGTAGTTTATCATCGTACTCAGTAGGTTTTGTATTCGTTTTTTTCGATTTCCGAGCTTAGAAATGGCTGATATGCTGTAACTTAACTGATTAACAGTAGCTGCGATGGAAGAAGAGTTGGACCATCCACAAATGAGTTCTATGCTCTGTTTTGTCATGGGCTGCTTCGCCTGTTGTACTTGAAACACCACTTGATCCATGAAAAAGCATAAAATGGTGTCAAGAGTTATGGGAGAATTTATTTCTACCCTCACGCCTTGGGAATGCATTCCCATCTCCCCTCCCTCGTTTACCCCTTTTTATTGTTTTGTAATTTATTATCAAGTATTGTATGAGACATAAATTATGGAGATACCAAACAATGGGGATGGTGGGTTTAGTAGCACTAATGAGATGGGTTTGTTTTTAGTTTTGATTATTATTGTTGTTGATAATAATCAGTTTTTCAAATTGGGGTGAGTGTTTTAGTTTCAGAATCCAGCTTTACGGTTGTTAGGCTGGAGAGACAACTGGTTATGGGCCGAACGACGCCAAGTCTTCGGGAGGCAGGCAGGGTCTCAAATTCAATGGAAGGTTAAGACTGGTCACTGACTTCTTCCCATGATATGGTCCTTCAATGCTTCCTCCTACGACTGACTATCTTTTAACTGCGGCTGATTGGTAGAGTCCTTCCATAATATTTATAGACTAAAAGCAAAGTCAAATGTCAACCCGAATGTAATCTCAACTAAAATAATGAGCTAATGGATCTTCATTTTGCCACTGAACTTCCCATGAAGATCCTATGGTATTTCAGAATTTCAGAAGCTCCTAGCATGGGTCCAAATAACCTCCAATTTATTACCACTTTCTCTAGAAATAATGCTTGCTCTCTCCACTCAAATTACATCAGTCAAAATAGGAACGAAAAAGAATTGATATCTTGGACGTGTGATGTATCAATTATCATAAAATAGGAACAAGTACCCATAGAATTCCATAGGCTTCTTTTAAGAATTCCAATTTCGAAAAAGAATTGATATCTTAGACTGTGATGTATCAATTATCATTTTAACGATCAACTTCTCCCATAATGATATCTATGCTACTTAGTATTGTCATAATATCAGCCAATTTCATTCTTTTAACTAATTGAGGAAGAATTTGTAAATTGATAAAATCCGAACGAATTTTTCATCTCCAAGGAAAACCACCCTGATCCCCTATCAAAAAAATGCCCAATTCCCTTTTTAGGTTGACTCACATAAAGTTCTTGTTTCACCAATTCAAAAGTTGACAGACTTTTTACTAATGATTCGATAGTCAAAGTCTTATGTTCTAGAGACTGTCCTCGATAAAAGATCGTATTTCTAAATTTTCATAAGGTCCCGTGGTTTGATCATCTATCCCAAAGGTTGAACTATCAAAAAATAAAAAGGATCCAGAAAATTTCAAAATAATAATTGAAATTTGCATATGGATCGTAGTTTGCAAATTTTATCAAATTTCAATTTAAAATTAGGGAGCGAATAAGTAAATACTATTTTAAAAAATAGTCATTCCAAACTACTCCCAAACCATAAAAATACACAGGCTTGTCTAGCCCAAACAGCTATAGGTAACTTACATCTTCCCAAAGAAAAAAAAGGTACCTGAACTAATCATGTCACGATTCAAAAAACTAAAATCAACCAACCAAGCCAAAACGTAAAAAAAATGAACACTCAAGACTGATGGAACTAAGTTAGCAGTAAAAAGATGTCCACATACAGCAATGGTAGATTCTTGTGCTCAAGTATTCACATCAAGCAATCGGTTCGACCGAGAGCGAGCTTTTAGGACAAAAGAGGCTTATAAATACAGCCCTCAAAACCTTTTCTTTTCCTATATAAGGTGAATTCCACCCCACCCATTTCCCCCCTCCCTCCCCAACCACCTGAATGAATATAATGAGTTACTTTTGTCACTGTGAAAGAGTTAAAGGCAGAAGACATCAGGAGAGGGGGGAAGGGTTCACCTATTTCTGACTATATTACTATCTAAAGATCATAAGCTGCGGTGTAATAAGATCGGTACGAAATACTGATCACCTAGTAGACCTTCAAATGGCATCTAGTTGAGAGAAAAAGGTTAAGAGTTATGAACCCCACCCCCACTGTTACCTACCAAACTCGCACCAGTCCCACCCCAACCTCCACCGCCACCGCCTTTACTGTCGCTCCATCCATTACCACCACCACCCCCGCTCCCACCAGGAAAGGCTTCTTTTCCAGGTGAATTTTGAGTTTTAGCTCCTGGGAAGTTGCTTAATCCATCATCCCCATCCTTTGAAGATGAATCCCATCTGGAGCCATCATAACTAGAATCTGGTCTCTCATTATTCCCTCTATTATTATTGTATGAGCCTCGACCACGCCCACGTCCACTGTATGGTCTAGGCAGACCACTTGGATGTCCATCACGACCACCGGAATTTCTGTTGTCATTTCTCCCTGCAAGCAGAATATAAAGATAAATTGGAGGGTAAAATGAAATATGAGAAGAATAAATACAATAAAATGGCATGAATTCTCTACCAGCACCCAAAACTACGCCAAAGAGAAAGCGGGAAAACAACCAAAAAAGAGCAATCTGCGACTGGAGTAAAAATCATGGCCAAACCAATCAAGAATAAGAAAAAATATTCACAAATTGCTAACTTTCAATGGTACACCACTTACAAATGTATAGAACATACAAAGGGTGGAAAGGTGAAAATGCCAAAAAGGAAGCACTCTTACAGGAGCAAACTTTAAGGAAAAAAAAAACATCAATCACGAGAAAGATGCACGCACAAACCCAATGAAGGTTTAGACCATTAGATGAGTCAATCTTACTACATAAAGATCAGATACTTAGTATCAAAATACATAATATCGATGATGGCATAATAAAAGCAGGAAAAAACATATTCATGGTCAAAATTAATGTTATGTAATCAACATTTTCTCATAAGAAGTGAAAAAGCTTAAAGCCATTTAAATCTAAACAATGTAACTCGTTAATGGTATATTTTGAATGTGTTCAGTAAACTCAACCAAACAACTTCAAAGAAGCTCTAGCTGTTGTTTTTTTCTTTTTTATTTTATTTAAGGAAACAAGCAACTAGATATAAGAGAGGAGTTTTCCCACCAAGCCAAGAAGATTACCCAAAAAAACTTAATTGGCATGGAACACAACAAATCATAGTAACAAAAACTTTTTAAAGAGAACACCAAAAAGAGGAAAACAGCCTGACTAAGCCCCAGAAAAGGAGCTCTAGTGGTTTAGAAAAAGAAATAACATTATTCAACCTGAACATTCCAAGAGCATATGTAATTTAAATGCACTTTTCAAGAGAAAAAGAAAAGAAAAAAGAATGCAACATCTTGTAGACCTCACCTGTTCTAGACCCAGGAGTAGAAGAACGATCCCTATCATATGACTGGCTTCTCCAGCTACCATCATGTGATGAACCACCCCAAGGGCTACCTGCAGATGCTGCTGAAGAGCCACCAGTTGCAGGGCTCCGCATTGGTACCATAGCAGCAACTGATCTAATTGATGGTGCTGAATCATGCTGGGGATCATCGATGTGCCTTTGAAAATAGGCCACAAGCCTATCAATATCTTCAAACATTCTTTTCCTAAATTTAAACCCCTTTGGATAGAGACCAATATACTCGTGGTGTGGATTTGTGCTTCGTATGTATGTCAAAATGAATGTACCCGGGTGTTCATGAGATATTCCAAAGCCATAAACTATTCTCATTGGATACTCTGACTTCTCAATCTTCATAAGTTCATCAACTTCTGCTTTTGTGCCCCTCCTGAACTTGCGATAACTTAGCATTGCCTTTAAGTGAGCAACTAAAGGATCAACATAGCGATCCATCACCTGCATTTTTTTTTTTTTTTTGGGGCGGCAAACAAGAGATATTCAATAGAGGCGCCATATCAAATTCAACAAACAACCAAGACATACAGTTCTGAGGATGTTTGTTAATCATATGATAGTTATTCGATAAATTTTGTTAGGAATTTCTGGGGAAAAATATCAACACAGAGAACAGGGTACCAAGAATTAATTTAAAAACCATTATCTGATACTCAAATGCAGAAGCCTAGAAATCAACGGATCCTAAGATGTCAATAAAAACTACTACAACTTATGACATGAATCACATTGAAGACCTCTATCTATGGATACCGGAACACAAGACTAACCTCGTCCAGGTCCTCAAAAGTGTCATCCCCTATTTTCAAGGTCTTCCCAATACGCAATAAGCTAGTGATGTCCTTATGCTCCTTTCCACCTTCAACTATATCCTTGTGAGCATATACCCCATCGTAAATTTTAAGTGTCAAAGTCAAAAAAGAAGGTCCACGAGAACTAGGTCGAACAATACTTTCACCAGGATCCTTGTCAGACAAGAGCTGCCATAAAGAAAAGAGTGTTAGAAAAGATTCAATAAGAGAATTAAGTGCACAAAAAGTATCATTCACGAAAAAATTAATCAATCATTTTTAAACATGCTAAATGTCGAAGGATTAGCCTTAAGTTAGGAGATATTTGTGTAATTCATGAGTTGGTATCCAAGCTGAAAAAGAATGATATCTATTACTCAACTTGAAGGGAGTGTCGAAGGATATTTATGTCGTCCAGTAAAATAAGAGAAGTAGTTGACCTCCCTATTTTATTTATTATTTAGATTTAGATACCTAATATCTAAGGATTGTTATTTATATTTATTGTTACCTAGTAACTATAGATTTATTTAGATTTATCTTAACTAAAATGAAACACTAACTCAATCAGTGAAGCCTTCATAGCCACCGATCATTTATCGTGAAGAGTTTCATTCGGAGCCTTCACAGCTGCTGACCTTCTGTGCATTACAGCAACCAATTACCGTTGCTTCCTTCTTTCAACCGAGTATCATAGTAACTCATCCAATCAAGTATCACAGTCCATCACAAGGTCACCACTGCAAGTCCACTACCGCCCACTACCGCCAATAGCCACTATATTCCACTATCACATCAGCCACCAGCATTAACCACAATACCGCCAATAATCGCAGTCCACTATTAATCGCAGACCATAATTCCAACCTTGGTACATATATTCATCGCACATATATCAATTGCAGTCCACTATTTTCATCCTTGGTCGAAATAAAATTTCCATCAGCCTCCACAAATCCACTGCTTTTCCACTTAAAAGTGAGAGAAAAGAGTCATAAAGCAAAACAAAAAGCAAGAAAAGCCAGAGTCCAAGTATCATGGACCTAGTACAGTGTGATGGGGCAGCCTTGCTTGGTTATGCAGTGCGTGGAATGAATGTTGCTATATCACAAAAAGAGAGTTTCTAGTTTTGGTCCCGATCTCCTGCCTTCTATCTACAAGCTTCATCCCCAATCCCAACAATTTCCCAGATGATCGAATCCATGTCAAATCCACTTGACCAAATATATTCGGATTCTTCATAGCTACCATTGACAAAGTTATTTGAAGACTTCATAGCTACTGCTAACAAATTTATTCAGAGCCTTCATAGTTACCATTGACAACTTTATTTGAAACCTTCATAGTTGCCAATCTTCGACCAAATTTGTTTGGAGCCTTCATAGCTATCGTTGAAGTCGTGTCGTTGAAGTCGTGCTATCAATGCACATAAACCTATCCAGTCCAAGCTGAGTAATAGATATATTCATTCTCAGTTTGAGGGGTAGTGTCGAAGGATTAGCCTTAAGTTAGGAGATATATGTATCCAAGCTGAGAATTTAGCAGATTTAATATCTTTGGTACAGTATTAACTATTTGGACATTAGACCCATCTGGAATTTCCTCATCCAAATCTCTGTATAATTATTTGGTGACCATAAATTCCACCATTCCCCTTTCTTTTCCAAGTTATGCACGTTAAAATTATAGCACTTCACACTCCTAGGGTGCATTTTCTCCAGTGGTGCATCTATTTATGTACAATTCCATATATTCCGATCATCCAACTTCATCTACTATCTTGGAAGACTTGGGAGCATTGATAAAGACATTTCAATTCTCATTTGCTCTCCTTACAAGATGTTGAAATATGATGGAGGAATTATATGGGAGAAAGGAAGAGTCCAATAGAAGTTTTATTTTACTTTCCACTGGTATTTTTGTTAAAAAGCGACCGCAGGGTGTTTTTCAGGGTAGAGTACTATTGGTTAGCTGTGGAATTTGGTTAAGCTTAATGCTTCTTTGGCCAAAGTAAAAGTCTCTTTAGGAAAGATAAAATCTCATGGAGAAAAGGCTTTAGGATCAAGTGAAAATCATTGACTTGAAAGTGCCAAAGGTCGGTTAATTACTCTATCCCGCTAAACAGTTAGTGGAGTTGAAATCTTCTGGTAATGCTATGAATGCTATTTTAGTTTTATATCGGCAGATTTGATCTGGTCGCTTCCCCTAAAAAGTGATTTTTTTTTTTTTTGGAGTCTAGCCATTCATGCATCAACACCTTTGATAAGCTCCAAAGATCTCCATGGCTGTACTTATCCCAAGCTGCTGTCGTGTATGCTATAACAGTGATGAAACACCGATTCACTTCTTCAGCAAGTGCATCTTCCCTTCAAAGTTCTGAAATTTTTTACAAGACGCTTTTGGATGGATTTTTCCTTACTGGGGTGATACTCTTTCTCTTATCTCTCCTTTATTTTGAGGCACCCTTTCAAAAAGGATAAAAGGATTCTTTGGCTTAATCATGTTCATGCCTTCGTTTGGAACCTTTGGTTGGACACAATGCTCATATCTTCTAAGACAAGGATCGTGACTTCGGCTAGTTTATTGATCTTATTTCTCTTTTAGGCATTTAGCTATTACATGGAGCAAATTGCTTCCCCTTTTTTGTAATTTTAGTCTTACCACCCTCGCGAACCAATGGAGTGTTTTGTAATCATTATCATCCAATAGGAACTTCTTTTGTATTCCATTTCATCACAGCAATGAATGGTTATTGATTCTGATTAACAGAAAAAGAAAAAAAAAGTTGAGGGATCTGAGCAGGGTAACACCTAATCCCTGTTTCTTGTGATCATTGATATTCTTAGCATGTTCGACTATATGGATATGGGAGGAATTTTGTTAAGTCTTTTCTTTCATGTGACTAAGGGGAGAGCTCATATTACACATTTTCTCTAGTTCAAGGAAGGAGGATTTTTTTCCTTAATCTTAACAAAACCCAACGTGTTCATGTGTGACTTAAGATTTATAGCCATTTAGCAATCTCATCATTAAACGCAAGCAAAATGGCAAGATGCTAAATGGCTATGGCCCCCTCTTAAGTATGTGCTTTGTGATATAAGATTGTAGTAAGTGAATGTGATATACATCTGACTAGTAGGTCCACACAAGTGTCACTCTCGTCAGATTTCCCTTAATTTTCCATGTTTGTGAAGCTTTCCCTAGGAAATGGATCCCAAGCATGTGCTTGCAAGATCCTTGGATGAACGACAACCTGCCTTGTCTCCTTTATTTTTGAAGTTCGCTTTTGCCCTTCCACTTTGCACAACTTTAGTTTGCGGGCTCTTCAAAAGAAAAGGAGGTGTGGTACATGGCTCGATACAATGTCTTAGAGGTCCCATTTTATCTGGGTTTCTTCCTTTTAATGTAATTCCCTTTTGTTCTATCATTTATCTTAATAAAGTTTAATTTCTCATACAAATGAGTCCTTTTGAGAATAATCTTTACTTTTCATTGTAGTCACCAACTATTCAGATTCTTTGCGACTTGTCGAGTTTACGAAGTTTTGCTTCTTGTAGTTGGCCCATAATGTCTTCCCTCTGCCTCCCAGCACAAAATGTCGTTTGCCTTTGCATTAATATTGGGCATTCCACCTTCATTTTTCTCAATGAAAGGTGCTCTTTATTGTTTTTCTAAGGACTTTTAAGGTGACTAAATAGTAAAGCATATACCACCTAAACAATTTTATCATCACTAATTGTGACAACCTGATTTCTTAACTTTGTTTAACCTAAAATTTAAAATAAGAAAAAGTTTTTCAGAGGAAAACAGACCTCCATTGCTTCATCTGCTGTTATATTCTGGAATCGAGGGTGTACGATCATTCTTGGCTTGAAATGCTTTTTCGCAAGTTCCTTCTCTTTCCGAGACTTTTCTTGCTCAGTCTGTAGGCTGCTTCGATCTTCATGATAGTAGGGATCAAGATTTCGAGTAATCTGGTGCCGATTACTTCTCATCTCACTCTCCTTGCAAACAAGGAAAACCTGATACCTATTCTTCTGAATTGATTTGATCTTGCAAGTAACAATATCCCCCTCATGCAACCTTTCGGATAAATCAGAAATCTCTCTAGAACCATCGGCATAATCTTCTTTCATAAGCATCCCAGTCAATCCTGATTCAAGTCCACAAATTGCTTTTTGACCTAGTACCTTGCGGACTGTGGCCTGCACAATTCTCCCTTCTGCAAGTGTATCCTCTGTTTCACCAGATATCATGTAAAACTCTTCATCCTGACTGGGCTCTTCATATTGCTTACGCCAATCCTGAAAACCCTGCATCAGTTCTCCTTTTATGTCGAGAAAAGTTTCTCTTTTATCTTCCCATTTTTTGCTCTTGGCATATTCATCAACATCAAGAGTTCTCAGTAAATGAGGCCGGTCTCTGACATGCTCTATGGCCATCTCTGCATCCTCATCATCATTAGCATCACCTTTAATATCTTCATCAAAAACATCTTTCGCTAATTCTTGCGCCAGGGCATAAGATTCAGGATGAATTCTCGTATCATCCAATAAATCTATAAATTGGCTGCTGCTCGCAGCCAACCCACTCCGCCTAACACGCAAGAACCCAACTGCATTAACAAATACCTTTTTACCAAGACCATGTACTGTAACAAAGTCCTTCCGTGTGAAAATTGATCCTGCCCTCACCAAAGATCTCTGCAAAGAAGCTGCCTTCCTAGGTCCAAGGCCAGCTATGAATTGCAATGGGCTGAACAACCATTCATGGCTTATAGCCAAATTAGTGTCCAGGCCAACCTGGTTGGTCACATTCACCATAACTTGTTCAACCATCCCATACTTTTCATCTGGGGTCAGAAAATTCTCCAAAGGATTTAGTTTCCAAGATAAGATCTCCCTTCCTGGACCACAAAGTGTCGCAACCATAGCCAAAGGATTTTGCAGATAACGTCCAAGAGCAACAGCACGTTTCACAATGCCTAATAAGAAAAGAAATTCATAAAATTATTCACAATAAAATAGGAGTTTAAAAGCAAAAAGAAGTCATACATACGAAAAAGGTCAAGTGTTCAAGTACCTGATTGCCCTTGCAATTGGTCAGAGGAAATCCTAGAATTTTCATACAGACGAGGAAGGGACTCATCACCGTATACAATGCTTAATCCATCCATCTCATGTCCAACATCTCTAGGATTCTCCTCCACCATCTTAAAGATGATCTGATCAAAGAATAAAATAGCAAATGAATGACATGATATACACCATCCAAATTGTTATACTATCTGAAATGAATAACATGACATAAACCATCTGGAATGCTGTACATTAAAAACAACTTAATGGAGAAAATAGGAACAAACAAAGGAATGCAACCCGGTCATTATAAGCTGAAATGCAGATCCTTAGTAAAGCCTTGAGAAGAGCTATTATTATTATTCAACCACTACGAAGTCATCTAAATAATGGGCTTGATCCAATGTTTCAAGTTGAGCTGATGAGTTTTGTGCCAATAGGCACATAAAGAAGTATTAAGGCGGCCCTATGGCCAAAGGACCAAGCTAAAGCAGGTAATTGTCTCCTAGACCCAATAAACCTACCACTGTGACTGCATTTCAACCCGTTGTCAAATATTTTGAGCTGCCCCAACACAAGTAGTAACTATGATGGAGAGGATTCTACCTATGTGTAAGGATGGTCCCATTAAACGAATCACAAATGCAGAGTTTCAAGCTAAGAAAGAGAAAGGATTGTGTTTCGGTCGTGATGAAATTTTTTTCATTAGCCATTGATGCAAGAATAAAGAATTGAGGGTGCTTTTAGTCCATAGCAAGGAAATAGTGTGAAGAAACCAAGGATATGGAGATGGAAGAAGCAATTTCTGCCCAGACGATGAAGGTGAGGCAAGTTGTCAAATTATTGTTGAATTTAGTAGTTAGGTTGATGAATCGTGGCACAATGAAGATAAAAGGGAAGATAGACGAACATGAGGTCGGGGTGCTATGCTTGTCATAGTTGACAATAGTGGACGATTTCCTTCCTCTAAAGTTAGGAGGTTTAGATGTGGTGCAAGTGATGCATAGGTAAAAAAAACAAGAAGTGATGGTGATTTATTGGAAAAAAAATTGAGTATGTTGTTTTAAGTGGGCGAGACTAGGGTCATGTTGAGTGGAGACCCGTCACTTATGAGAAATGAGGAAAAAAAATGAACTATTGGATGAGACGCACAAAGCCTACGTCTTTTCAAAACTAGACTTGCATTTGAGATGTCATCAAATTCGTATTCGTGAGGAGGATATTCCAAAGACATCGTTCCAAACACACTGAGGGGCATTATGAGTTTGCTGTGATGTCAAACCTTGATGAATCAAGTTTGCTGTGTCGTCTGATTTGTTGCATAAAGGGGCATTCGTTAGGATGGAAAAGCTACTGAAGCGTTTGAACGCCGAAAACACGCCTTGGTGACCCTTCCAATTCTAGCATGGCCCGACTCCAATAAACTATTTGTGGTTGAAGCAGACACATCTAGAAAAGGGGCAAGTGCAATCATGTCTCAAAATGATAGACCAATTGCTTAATTCAGTCAAAAGTGACCATTGTAATCAAGGTCCAAAAATTGAGGCATGATCTGCTTGGACACCATTTTTTCGTGTGTACTAACGAACATGTGTTACATTATTTCCTCAAACAAAAGGAGGCTCAACTCAAATTTCAAGAGAGGGTGACCAAAATACTAGGATATAACTTTGAAATTCAAAAAATGTGGCAGATGCACACTCACGTATGCCACCTACCACTCATCTGGCACCTATTATTGTCCCTGCATTGATTGATTGACATATAGGTGGTTAAGGAAGAAGTGGAACACAATGACCAACTAATGAAGACTTTGAGGACTTGAAGGAAGATTCGCATGCAGTCCCCAAGTATTCCCTCCAGCAAGATACTTTCATGTACAAAGGGTGTCTAGTGTTATCCAAAGGATCTAATTTGTGGCCAACCATACTTTTAACCACTGGTGACAAAATGATGGGGAACACCCCATGATTTTTAAGAACTTACAAGCAATGGTCCAAGGAGGTAAAATGGTACAGGCATCATCTCCATCTAGTTTGTTGCAACCTTTGTCAATCTTTGAGCTGAGTGTGGGAAGACATTTCCAAGTAATCTTAGATGGTTTGCCGAAATCTCAGTCTTTCAATGCTAAAATATACCTACTTCATGGCGATAATCCATCGATTTCAGCAAAAATGATAGCTCAAGCATTTGTCAAAGAGGTGGTTCCCCTACACTGTTCATTTCGTTAAAGAGAAGTACAATCTACCATCCTCAAACGCATGGCCAAATAAAGCCGGTCAACCAGTGTTTAGAGGTTTACTTGCATTGTTTCTACGGTCAACTGAAAGGGGTGAAGAAAAAATTGGCACTACAATTGAAATGGGGTCTCACCCACGACAAACCCACTTTTATTGTCATTCCCATGATTGAAGATGAAGGCTCGTGTGAACCAATTGGTATACAGATCCAGCAATTCTTAGAGAAACACTACTATGTAATGCTAGAAAGTCTATCAAAAGTTTTATCCTCATGTAGAATCAATCATGAAATTGAGTTACAACCACGGGCAAGACCACCTGCTAAAAATGTGTATACTGCTAGTAGATCTTCGAAAACAGCTAGATGAGTTGTTGAATGTCGGGTTTATTAGGCCTGCAAAGGCTCATGTCATTGACCACCAATATGCTGGAAAGAGCCTCTAGACGTAGACTTCACCAAGTGGAGACAAACCCTTAAAATAGTTCGTGCTTACTTAGAGAAATCACGGATGAAGATATAGGCCAATTTGAAACACAAGCCACTAAATTTCAAAGCCAAAGACAAAGTTTTGATAAGCTGACAACATAATAGTTTTGAATCCAAATCATCAAGAATCAGTGATTGTTGCGAGAATACGAAGGAACAATTGAAGTCATTTAGAAGGTTGAGAAATCATACATACAAGAATCAATTGTCTTCACGGATGACGATTCACTCCATTAAATAGGTGAGTAACTTGAAACCCTACTATCTCAATCTAAAGGACATCAGGCACAATGAGATTACCCGACCACCAATCATGGTGAAGAATATTGTCAAAAAGAAGTGGTAGAGATCCTAACTTAGAGAACGAGACAAGTAGTCAAGCTGAAAAGAGATGTGCATGAAATCCTAGTACTGTAAAAGGGATTTTTGGATACAAATATCACTTGGGAATGCATTGAAAACCTAAAGTCAGATGCTCCACATTGCTGAATTCAAGTAGAGTCAGTTAACAGGGACATCAACCAATTAAGTGGAGAAGGATTTCCCGGTCATACTTGTTCAAAGCGTATTGTTCATAGTCATACTAGTTGTCAAATCTTCCAACCCAGGTTATATACCTCATTTTTGTTGTCCTTTATTGCTTGCTAGCTTATAACACTTGCTTCCACAAATTGCTTTCAAAATGTTTTCCAAAGCTTTCTTCTCACCCTTTTTTCTAAAATCATTTTTCAAGAATGGGACAAAGGCTAAATCATAGGCCATTTGTGCCACCAGCGACCCAAGTTTTAATTGATCGACTTACTTGAGGATGAGAGTAAGTGTCGCAATTGCTTTGTGAGTCTCGAAAGAGTGCGATTGGGACACCTAGCACCTCAAGGCACCTTTAAAACACTAATCAATATAAATAAATTGTTGTACTTTATTGCTTGCTAGCTTATAACATTTGCTTTCAAAATGTTTTCCAAAGCTTTCTCTCACCCTCTTTTCTAAAATCATTTTTCAAGAATGGGGCAAAGGCTAAATCATAGGTCATTTGTGCCACCATTGACCCAAGTTTTAATTGATTGACTTACTCGAGGATGAGAGTAAGTGTCGCAATCGCTTCGTGAGTCTCGAAAGAGTGCGATTGTGGCACCTAGCACCTCAAGGCATCTTTAAAACACTAATTAATATAAATAAATTGTAAGACGATACAAATATTCCTAAAAACTTCTAAATTATTATCAACCATAATGTAACATAAGACTCTTATAGCAGAATTGATAGGAACCAAATAGTAGAAATGAAATAACATGAAAGCAAGTTTAGATGAATTTTGTGCTTTATTCCCCATCTATGCAAGCTAAGACCATTTCTAAAAGGAGGGAATACTATAATCTCATTATAGAATTTAATGATCAGCACCACTAGTTATAGGAGCACTAACCTCGTAGATATCATCTTTCAATCGGGTACAAGATAAATTAACAGCTCCTAAAACAACAACATGTGGTTGATGATCTGTCATGAACTTCAAAACTCGCTCTTGATCATTTTTCTTCCTTTGTTGGTCATTCACATTCTGAGAACGTAGGGTGAGAGATCCAGTATAAAGAACATCAAGCACCTCACCTGCTGAGTCTAACATTACAAAGGTGGTAGCTGGCTTTCCAGGACCCCAACAGCATGCCATTACCCTTGGGGCAGCTTCTTCATCAGAACTAATATCATTTTCTTTGTGCTGATATGGACCAACAGATATTTTATTCCATAAATTCTTCCCATATTCCGTAAGTAACCACTTCTTTGCTTTACTAGTCATCACGGATCTTGCTTCTTTCTCCATTGAGGGCAGAAGAAAACCAGAAAGCGCATCCTGCAATATTAACTTCCTCTGCTCATTCCAAAGCTGAGCAGATTTGCTAACACCATCACTAAGATAATATTCATTAAAATCATTTATCAACTTGTTTAAATGCTTTTCAGGTAGCTTGAGAGTGACATTCAGAAGTTTTTCTTCTTCAGCCTTCTGTATAAGAAGCCACTGTGCATCCTCAAATCTACTTAATGGCTTTTCACGAAGCCACTTAACAACTGAAAATTGATGAAACGAATCTATTGCAGCATTTCCATCTGACGTAGGATTTGTTGATATCACAGCATAGTCCATAAAGTAGCTCCTGACATGCTTCCTTACACAAGGTTCACAACTAATCTCAATAGCTGCCTGAAATCACATGAAGAGACGGAAAAGACCATGAATAACACTATGCAGCATTCAATAATTAAATCTAAGGAAACAAAATTATAATACCATATGTCTTGCTCCCTTGAGTACAGCTTGAGGAGACTCAAACATGGCACAGGTAAAGTTTGATGCCATCTCTTCAGGAGTTTCCTTTGGATCCTCCAACTCATCATTTCTCTACAAAGAATTGAACAGATGTCATTAGCATATCCAAGATTAAAAACAAAATCATATCAAAGACCACTAACCATCTTTTCTAAGGAGAGTTGCAACCCGAATTGCTCAGAGCTATAACCAAATTTTCCTGCAACCTCCCATAAACCAGCCTTACTACATATACTATACAGTGATTTCCTCTTAGGCCTTTTGAACTGTCCTTCATCAACAACACCAACTTCACCTGTAGGAAAATGCAAATTAAACTTTGAGTCAACATCATCTACCTCTCTCTCTGATTCAGCTGCCTCAAGAGATTTCTTGACTGAGTCAAAAAGCTGGCTATTCAATGATTGTCTAGTTACATCGTCATCCCTGCGTAACTCTTCCTCAAATCGCTTTCTATAATATAAGTGAAGAGCCTTTTTTCTTTTTTGAAGAAGCAGCCACTTTTTGTCCAAGTCTTGAATTGCCCAAAGTACCTAAAATGAAAAGTAAATGCACATTGCATCTTAATTTTCCAATCCATACAAACAAAACACTACTTCCAATTACACTTTTACTCACCTTATGCCACTTTAAAGTTGGTGTTTTATCATTTTTATCCTGATCATTACCAGCGTCATGTTCTGTATCTTTTAACAAGCTTAGAATCTCCTCCTTCCTATACATGGCAATGAATGGTATCTAAAAGAAAGAACAAAATAGGAAAAAGATTAGAACGAACAAGTAAAGATGAGAATAATGAGAAGAAAGAAAGATAACAGAATACTAACATCTAATTTTTGGACATGTACAAGATCCAGAAACTGCAGAATATCATCCTTTGTTACAGATAGGTCTTGGCCACTGGCATTGCCAAACAAAGAGTTCATTCCATTGGCAATATGACCATGTATCCATGAGGCTTCATCGTCCAGACTCATCTCATCCATAGGAGGAGACCCGGTACTTTCTTCTGAAATCTATAAGAAAGGAAATGAAATGAAAACCCATGAAGAATGCATATACAATATGAAGTTATATATCAGAAATAAAAAGAAACCTGCATTCTTTCGGGCATATCAATCTCCCTTATCTGGTCATCTTTTTCTGTCATATACTTCTCAGAAATTACAATCGGTTCAAATTCATCTTCTAATCTATTCTCATGCCACTCATGAGTATCCAATTCTCTCTTGCGAAGCTGAAGGAGCTCATCGACATCGCCAAAAATTTCATGTGCCTCCTGCAAAGCAGTTGATGAAACACCGGGTGCTTGCCTGGATTTTTTTTTCTTCAACTTCCTCCTCCTAGACCGAACAGTTAATAAATTGAGATTTTATATGTATAAAAAGATGATTAATGGTGATAAAATAGATAAAAACACTAGAAGAAGTGGTCTGAGGCTCCAAAATATATGAAGAAAAAAACCTTAAGGGAGCCCCATCTTCATCAACTTCTTCATCTACAATGAAATCAGCCATTTCATCCTCATCTCCAATGTCGACATCTTCTTCCTCTTCAGGTTGTTCCAACTCTTCCGCAATATCCTCAAGTGGAGCTTCAAATAATTACACCATAATGTTTCAAAAAGTAATAAGAAAGATGACTATTTGAGAAAGTAGCTTGGTACTTCAGTTAGAAATGTGGCAGTAAGAAAAAATGAATTCAAATGTATACCTTCATCATCACCAAACAAGCTACGTTTAAGTTTTTCCTCAGCCGTTCGTCCACCTCTGCTGCTTTCTATAAAATCCTCATCGTCCAAAAACCCAGAAGGTTCCACATTGTCCCTTCGAGCTTTTTTAAGCCTCTTAAACTTTTTGCTGCCCTGAAAAAGATGAAGACAAATGCTCAGAAATAAATACTATGAAGCAACAGTATCAAAATACAGTACCACTACCTTTGGTCGTTGAATGCTAATATTGTTGTCCTCAAGGAGTTCATAGTCATCTTCATCGAGCACATATTCCTCCCTAAGAAAGCGAAAATCATCTCTGGTCAATAGAAGATCTATTGAGAACTTTTAGACATAAAGAGCTACTTGACCTACTATACACTATATGCAACAACATAAAGAGGGAGATGGACAGATATGCCAACCCAATGTGTTACACTGTTTATTAACAAATAATAATCCAAAAAAATTATACCACCTGATCTTTGACCTACTTTAACTATTATTTCAGACTAAACTCATTTGAACAGGCAGAAAGACAATATCAATTTCAAGTATAAAATAACATTAAACAACAAGTCAGAGAGTAAAATTCACTTTTTCTTCCTTTTCTTCTTCCTCTGCTTTTCATCATCACTGTCTTCCCTCTCCTCTACATCTTCTTCATCTTCTTCTTCAATATCATCAACTATGAAACCATCCTTTTCATACTCATCCTGTTCTTCTTCTGAAAAAAAATGGCTTATTACAAATAAGGTACTGGCAGCAGCAAAATAAAGGACCATACATTTAAAATTATTTTTTCCTACAAACAGAGACTATATGAAAAGGATAAGCTGAATAATGACTATTTAACCACAAATTAATTTCAATGTCTTACAGCGGCGCTAATCTTTTCCTTTTAGATCAAAACATTTTATTAAATAATCATCCTACCAAGTACAAACATATATAGAAAATGAAAGAACCTTTCCCAATTAAATAATCATCCTACCAAGTACAGACATGAACTCCTCGATTAAGCAATTGCATTAACGTGTATTGTTAAAACAAAAAAAAAAAAAAAAACTAATATTCTTCACAAGCTAAAAAATCTAGCAGGTTTCCATAATTGCATTTAACCAACAAATTTTAGCTTTTCCACTAAAGGGGTGATCCATAAATATAAGCAGTAGCATCAAAAGTGGCTCAGGTCTATTTGGTCCCTAAACTTTCAAAAGTATCTAACAGATCCTTAAACTTTCAATTTTGTATCTAATAAGTCCATGAAATTTGGTCCTTAAAAAACTCAATTTTTTTATACATTAATTGATCCATTACGTATAATTTTAAATCTTATGTCCGTTAGAATCCTAAACTTTCAATCTTGTATCTAGTAGATACATGAATTTTAAAAAATTCAAAAGTTCAAAAACTAAATTTGTAATTTTGAAAGTTTAGGAATCAAATAAACGCACCTCAAAGTTTAGATACATGAATTTTAAGCTGTTACCATTCCTAAACCACATTTATAGACATAAAGTTGCCATTTAGTTTCTATTCGCACCCCAAATCATCCATAACTAGGAAGGAAGACCTCGAATGCATGAAAACAGTTTTTTTTTATCTTAATGTCTTGAAGCCGAGTATACCTAATGATAGCTAATGCAACACCTAAACATTTGACAATTACTGACTCACGGAACTCATAGGATATGCCACATACCCTAATGAGTTACAAATATGCCATGCCCTTCAGTTTCATCCTTAGTCCCCAACCCAGCTCAACAAGTCTGCCCATAACTTAAGGACTCGTCGCAGTTTCTCATCCACTAAAAACGAACGGAAGAACAAAGGATGGGTAGAGCAACACACTCCTCACGAGCGAACCAGAAAATAAAGCCGACATACAAACAACCAATCGAGCCATATAAGCCCAAAAACACACACCGAAATTAAATTAAACTGAATAAAACAACAACCAACGATTCCTGATACAAAACGAAGATACAAACCATCTTCTTCGTCGTCCTCGTCCCTCATGTTGTGACCGTCAACATCGTCACCGTCAAGCGGTTCCCGGTCTTCCAATTCGACCTCATCTACAGAAACACACCAGTGAGAAAAGGGGAAGAAAGCAAAGAGGGCCCTAAAAATCCGTGCGAAAATTGAAAGAACAGAGACGAGGTCAAACCTTCGTCATCGGAGATCACCGCCTTGCCCATCGGGGGAGATGAAAAAGTAACGTACAAAGAAGTAGAAGTGAGAAATGAGTTGGGGAGATAGGAAACTGGAAGCAGAGAGCACCTGCAATGGAGCTCTAAGTGGAGAGATGGTATCCAAAACTAAGCAGTAAGCACTAAGCAGTAAGCACTAAGCACAGCCAAAGCAAATTCAATCGCCCTTCAAATCGTTCGGTTCGACTCAGTCTTCATCAACCTTAAACCGAACCGGAATATATATATATATATACGCGCACACACATATATATATATTTATTAATTGTTAAAATAGTTTAATATTCGTCCTAAACTACCTGGATCCTATTCCACATTTTTTAAAATTCACGTCTTAATTAAAAATTTAACATTTATTACTCACCCAAATTCAATTTAAGAATTTTAGACATAAATTCTTTTAACTAAAATTCAATTTAAGTCTTCCAAAAAAAAATTTAAGACTTATAGTCACCGAAATTCACGATGATTTACTCGTCGTTCAAACTTAACATTGAAGGTAGAATACGAGGTAAGCATCCTCAAGTTGTTGCTCATTTTGTGGAGGAAGCAAATCATCCCAAACACCACGCGCACGAGAGAGATCTTATCGAAAGTGAGGTTAGAGTTATCGATTTTCCATATATTATTGCCCTTTGATACTTTCTTCGGTGCGATTTTAGTCCAACTAGATTCAACTTGAAGTGATCTACAAGATTCATGCAACGTACGATTGAAGTAAGAAATTGCAATTATACCCTACACATCTAAGTTTATAACAAAATGGAGTTGCATTTAATGCGCTCGAGCTTCATTTATGACAAACTCAAGTTAAAATTCATGTAGGGCTTAAAATTTTCTTTGAGCATTGGCCTGCTATAGTATATCATGTGATGTTCTGAATAAGAGTTTATTATGAACATACTATAGACACTTTCCAACATGTCATGCCTATGATTATGCATGTGTCTTTCACACTATCAAGTTACTATGATCGAGTGTTAAATGGTCGCCAACTAATTTCAACGAGAAGTCAATGTAATGGGCTCTGTAAGGCCCAAGCTCATCAGTAACAAATTTTGTTCTATTTAGGCTTTTCCTTCCATTTCTCCTCTAAGGTTTTGTTCTATTTGGACTCTTTCTTCAACTTCTCCTAAGGTTTTTAATTTGGTATGGAGAGGTTTTCACACCCTTATAAAGAAAGTTCAGTTATTCTCCCCAAGCGATATGAGATTTCATAATTGATCCCGTTCGGGGCCATCATCTTCGCTCATTCCCTTTTCCAATCAACGTGGGACCCCCAATCCGATGTGAGATCTCACAATTCACTCCCTTCAGAGCCCAACGTCCTCATTGTCACTCGTTATCTTCTCCAATCAATGTGGGATCTCATAATCCACCCTCCTTCGAGGCCTAATGTTCTCACTTGCACACCATACGATGTCTACCCACTTCGAGCCTCAGTGTTCTCGCTGACACTCGTTCCCTTCTTCAATCCGATCCAATGTGGAACCCCCAATCTGATGTGGGATCTCACAATCCACCTCCCTTCGACCCAGCATCCTCGCTAACACTCGTTCCCTTCTCCAATCGATGTAGGATCTCACAATTCACTCTCCCTTCGAGGCCCAACGTTCTCACTTGCACACCATACGATGTCCACCCACTTCAAGTTTCAGTGTTCTCGCTGACACTTGTTCCCTTCTTCAATTCGATCCAATGTGGAACCCCCAATCTGATATGGGATCTCACAATCCACTCCCTTCGGCCCAGCATCCTCGCTAACGCTCATTCCCTTCTCCCATCGATGTGGTATTTCATAGACTCACATATGTATCTGGTATATTTTTTTTTAGTAGTTATACAAAATAGTATATCAAATTATAAACTTTATTAATAAAATAAAACAAAAATAATATGAGGTATAACAATTTATCTTTTGATAAATGCTTTTAGAATAAAATAAATTAAATGCATCATCTAAAAAGCACTTGAAATTCATTTTTTGAATAAGTATTTGAAAATTTTCAAACACGAAAATTAAGGAAAAATAATAATAATAAATAAATAAATAACAACACTGGAAGGATCACCACAAGCATAGCGTCCGTCTGCAACGGCATCTCTGTCGAAACAAAACAGCCCAATAACTCCACATTTGATATCATTTCACCGCCAAACTTTTGGGAAAGAAGCACAGAAATTAAAGAATGGCAACAGAGGCGTCGGCGGAGGCCATGGCAACCACGGCCGAGAAGTCACCCATCACATTGGAGCGCAAAGTTCGAAGCGATCTGGACACCAATCTCCCAAAGCCATGTGAGTCCAAAAAACGCAACCCTGTGTTCGTTCTTCTGTTGAATCTCGCCGGAGAAAGACGTCGTCATGGTGTAATGTTTTGTTTTGTTGTTGTTGCAGATTTAGCGAGAGCTCTGGCGGCGCCGGATTCGGAAAACATCAATGGAACATGGAGCCACAAACACAATGGAATGTCTGTGCTTCAACAGCATGTTTCATTTTTCGATCAAGACGACGATGGCATTATCCGGCCATGGGACACGTACCGAGGTACGCTCATCGATGTTAGATGAATAAAACTCTCTATAATAGCATGATATTGTCCACTTTGAACCTGTTCTCATGGTTTTGCTTTCGGCTTCTTAAAAGACCTCATACCTCGTACTAATGGAGATAGTATTATTTGATTATAAACTCATGATCAGCAGATATGAGACTTTCATCCAACCATGGAAACACATCATTGATATAAATTGTTAGAAATCACGACTTCCCAAAATGATATAAACCTCCCATGAGGCTTTAGAGCCCCCAAACAACTTCCCTTTCCCCTTTCCCTTAATTGAGGTTTAATTCCTTTTTTTTTTTTTGGAGTCTTCGAACAAAGTACACCCTCTATCCTATACTTGAGTCATTGTTTTACTACATTTTCGAGGCTTACAACTTTTTTTGTTCGATATTTGAATATTCTATTGATATGGATAAGTTAAGGACATGACATGACTCTCCACGGTGATACGATATTGTCTATTTTGTGTATAAGCTTTCGTGACTTTATTTTTTGTTTTTCCAGAACCTAGTACCAATGGAGAGTATTCTTTACTTATAAATTTATGATCATTTTCTTAATTAGTCAATGTGTGACTCAATCCTCGACATGAATAATGTAATTTTTGTAGGATTTCGAGCTATGGGATTCAATATGATTTTTTCGTTCTTCTTTATGATATTTATTCATGGAGCTCTCAGTTATGCGACTCTCTCGGTAATAATCGCGCGTTTAAATTGATTTGAATGATTAAAAACATGTTTTAAATTGATTTTGGGTTGGTTTCAGAGTTGGATACCTTCTCCTTTCTTCCCAATATATGTAAGAAACATCCACAAGGCAAAGCATGGAAGTGATTCAGGGACCTATGACACTGAAGGAAGGTGAGTTCTACTTTCAAACTGCATTCTTTTTATGAAGTTTTTTTATTTATTTTGTTTTCTAGTTAAGTAGTCTTGAATATATATTAGGTTTAAAATTTTGAATTTAGTTTTCTAGTTTTAAGGATATTTCATAATGGAGAAAATCCAATATAACTTTTCTAGATTGATGGAACAAAACATAAAATTTCGAATTGATTAGATGGATGATTTTAGCAATTCAAATAGAGTTCATAACTATTTTTTAAAAATTTCTATTTATCTACCATACATATTACTACAAGTTACAACTTAAAAGTAGGCTAGGTTGTGTTAGGTTGCAACACTATTTTCGGGTTGTCAAGTTGTCCCAACCAAAAAATGTCAACAACTTGCAAATCAACCCGCAAACTAATGAGTTTTTCAATTTCCAGAAAATTTAACCCAACTCAAATCGAAAAAAATCTAACTCAACCCAAGTTTTATGATTTGGGTGTTGAATGAAAGTTCCACATCGGCTAGTTTAAGGAATGATCATGAGATTATAATGATCATGGGATTATAATCAAACAATACTATCTCTATTGGTACGAGACTTTTTGGAGAAGCCCAAAGCAAAGCTATTGTGGAGAGTCGTGTTTGTCTTACATGGTATCAGAGTCATGCCAATAGAATTCTCAAATGTCGAACAAAGGACTCCAAAAGAAAAAAGGAGTCGAGCCTCGATTAAAGGGAGATGTACTTTGTTCGAGGGGAGGTGTTGGATGAAAGCCCCACGTCGGCTAAATTAGGAAATAATCATGGGTTTATAATCAAGGAATACTATCTCTATTAGTGTGAGACATTTTGGGGAAGCCCAAAGCAAAACTATGAGAGTTATGCTCGAAGTGGACAATATCATACCATTATGGAGAGTCGTGTTCATCTAACATAGGATTGACTAGTCCATATTAATCTGGAGTTATCAGGTCATATGAACATCTGTCTCCATTTCCAAAAGGCGAAATGGGGCGGAGACAAAGAAGACATCCCTATTTCTACAACACCCCGAGTCGAGAAAAGGTTAAGAAGAGAATAAATAACGATGGAGCAGAGCTTAGAAGTAAATGTGTGTTTGTGCAGGTTCATTCCAGCACAGCTAGAGAATATATTCAGCAAATATGGTGTGACTCAGGCAGACAAGCTTAGCTTCAAAGAACTGTGGCACATGACCAACGCAAACCGTGATATTTTCGATTTCTTTGGCTGGTGCACTCTCTTCTTTGTTTGTTTACAACTGATGGAATATTATTAGAAGCTTGGTTTGTTTATGTAGAATTTTAATAAGAGTAGAGAGGCATTATTGGTTGCAGGGCCGCAAGCAAGTTGGAGTGGGGAGCTTTGTATGTTCTTGCAAAGGACGAAAATGGGTTCTTATCAAAGGAGGCTGTTAGGCGTTGCTTCGATGGCACCCTCTTTCCTTACTGTGCCAAAATGCATCAAGGTGGTGTCGATAAATTCCGCTAGACTTCGGATCATTCTAGGATTCAAAAAAAATTATTATTAGATTGGGTTGAGTTGATAATAAATTTTTTGAGATGGTTTGTTTTGTTAGGATGGTTTATTTAAATTTTTATTTTTAATAAAAATAAATGGTTAGTTCGTAAAGTATTTATTTATTTCTTTCGGGCATTTAAATATATATTTGAAAAATTTATAAAAATTAATTTAAAAAATGGTTGGAGGAAATATAATAAAAAAATAATTATGAAATTAAATAAAGAATAAAATAGATTTATGCCCATATCAATTATATATTAAGCAAAACAATGTATTCTTTTAAATTAACATTAAATTCGGGTGGGTTCGATTTAACAAATTTAGTTGGAGAGGAATTTATGGAGATCGGATCAACTCAAATTCTCTCTATAAATGTATGTCTCTGAGAGTTCACTATTAGAACTTAGTTGGTTCTAATAATTCAATATAATATAATAAATCATAATCTATAGGAGTGAACCTCTGCCTACTATTACTATGTAGACCTCTATTGTAGCAATCTTAAATTTCTACATACTCAGTTATTATTAATGTCTCATGCTCTATTATAATGCGGAATATAACTAACGAAAACATTTAAAACAATCTCTTCTCTAGAAAACACAGCTTTAAATACGAAGTACTGAAATCAAAATAAAAATAAATACAAAATAACGAAATGCAAAACAACCTATTCTAACATAAGACTAGAAATTTAAATATGAGTCTTACCCTATGCACGTGCCATAGTCTTTGCTCACGATGTCGCCATCCTCCGTATATGTATGCCTTACCTTTACTTGACAAATGATGTGGCACACGCCTGAGTATTTCAAAGAATACTAAGTTAGTGCCCCATTATAGGGGGCCATGCAAATGCAAACACATGTAATCATGCTCTTGGGACCTATCTCTATTCTCTAGGGGTAACCTCCAATCTCAAACTACTATGAATGTGTAGTACTTCCCTACACACGACCCACACGTGCGAGTGTGAATCCCGAGGGGGCTCGCACACCCCTTGGACCCTCTTTGGTTAAGCTACTTTGTAGCGACGTTTAGAGGTCAGTGGAACCCCTTGGTGTCATGTGTCACAATCGCACTCTTGATGGCAGTAGACTTGTGATTGTGCGGCACTCACTTTCCAACGACAAGTGAGAAAAACCAATTTGTTCTTGCGTCGCCTACGACCAAGCGACGTATGCTCGAGCCTCTGGCCTCAGTTTAACAGAAGGTTTTAGAAAATGAGGACAAAAAGAGATTTTTGAAAGAGACGTTATATAAGCATGCAAGAGAGTAACAACAACGGCTCACAATATATAACCTTGGGCAGGGAGAAATTGACAACTAGTCATATCCCCCTGTACTGAGGCATTTTATGTCTGGCAGGCCTAGACATGATTTTTTTGAAACGTCATACTCCCTAGAAACACAAAAGTAAAATACTAGAACATGGAAAGACATAAAGGTTTTGGCTTGTCATGGGCATGTAGCCATGGGCAACACGCCTTGGACGAGCATGACTGTGACATTCTCCCCCACCTAATTGGTTGACTTCTCTCTCAACTGACTACTTTCAAACCTGGCGATGTGGGTGGGGGCGGAGTCCAGATCTTCGGCGCGTTCCTAGCTGGTTTCCTCCGTAGGGAGATTCTTCCATTTGACAAGGAATTCACGAATCTTTCGTACAGGTCTTCCTATCTTCCTAACTCTGTCGGCTAGGATCTCCTTTATTTCTTTGGTGTCTCTTTGTTTCAGATAGATGCTCGGTCTCGTGATTACATTTCGCTGGTCATCGTCTGGATCAGGATGATAGGGCTTCAAGTTGCTCATATGAATTATTGGGTGAATTTTCATCCATGTGGGTAGCGCAACTCTGTAGGAAGTAGCCCCGATCTTTTTAAGGACTTCAACTGGGACTTCATATTTTTGAACTAGTCTCTGGTCCTTTCTACTACGGAATCTGACTAGTTCTAGTCTCAACTTGATGAGGACTTGGTCTCCTGCTCGGAATTGGAGGGGGCGACGTTTCTTGTCTGCCCACTTCTTCATATGTTTGGAAGCTTTCTCCAAATATGCCTGGGCTATATCTGTTGCATGCTTCTATTCTTTGGTGAAATTTTGAGCTTAAAGGTTTTTTTCTACATAAGGATAATCAATAATATGGGGCAAAGCCGGCTGTCGTCCACTTACAATTTCAAAGGGGCTCTTTCCTGCAGACGAACTTGTCTGACAATTGAAACAGAATTGGATGACATCTAGCAGTTGTATCCAGTTCTTCTAGCGAGCGTCAACGAAGTGAAGTAAGTACTCTTCGAGCAAGCAGTTGAACCGTTCTGTATGTCCATCGGTTTGAGGATGATAGCTCAAGGAGATGTTTAAAGTCATTCCTAAGAAGGTGAATAACTCGGTCCAGAATGTGCCGATGAATTTACCATCCCTATTGCTGATGATGCTCGATGGAATGCCCCATAACTTTACAATGTGTTTGAAAAATAATTGGGCTGTTAGTTCAGCTGAGCATAGTTTGGGGGTGAGAACGAACGTCGTGTATTTCGAGAACCGATCTACGACAACCAAGATGGCATCATATTCCCCGACTTTTGGGAAGTGTTATGAAGTCTAGAGACACACTTTTCCAAGGTCTTGTTGGCATGGGTAGAGGTTCCAAGAGCCCCGAGACTTTGGCTTTCTTGACTTTGTCCAATTGTAGATGAGGCACGTCTTGGTGTACTGCATGATGTCGTCTTGCATATTTGGCCAGAAGTACTCTTTTTGATTAAGGCATATGTTCGTTGCCACCCAGGGTGTCCGACCCATAAGGTATCATGACATTCCTGAATGAGCTTCTTCCTCAATTTCCTGTTCTTGGAACGTATAATCTGTTTCCTTTTGTCATTAGAAGGTCTCTCTCGACACAAAACTGTCGTGTCTTCCCAGCTTTGGCTAGTTCAACAACGACTTTGGCCGATGGGTCTTTATGTAAATGTTCTTTGATGATGCCACTCATCGATCCATCGATCTTACTTGAGTGAATATGGGCTAACATGCACAGTGTCACGGTCATGCTCGTCCAGGGCGTGTTGCCCATGGCCGCATGCCTATGGCAAGCCAAACCCTTGTCATGTCTTTTCATTCTAGTGTTTTTACTTCTATAGTTCTAGGGCGTATGACGCCTCAAAAATATCATGTCTAGGCCTGCCAGACATGAAATGTCTCAAAATGTACTATAGGGGGATATGACTAGTTGTCAACTTCTCCCTACCCAAGGTTATATATGCTAAGCCGTTGTTATCTCTCTCTTGCTTGCTTATATAACGTCTCTTTCAAAAATCTCTCTTTCTAAAATCTCTCTCTACCCTCGTTTTCCAAAACCTTCTTTTAAAACCGAGGCTAGAGGCTCGATCATACGTCGCTTGGCCGTAGGAGACGCAAGTACAAATTGGCTCAGCTCACTTGTCGTTGGAAAGTGAGTGCCGCACAATCGCTAGTCCGCTGCCCTTAAGAGTGCGATTGTGTCAAGTGGTATCAGAGCTTTGTTAGCTCCGTGACTCAGTAAAGACCGAAACCATGTCGACGACAAAGTCGACACCCAAAGCACAAGCCGACCGGCTTACGCTAATAGAGGAGGAAATGCTGTTCCTCAAAGAAGTCCCTGACACCCTCCGCTTCCTGGAAGCACGGGTGACCGAATTGAGTGAGAAAGTCGTAGGAATCGACGCAATGGGCAACCGCCTGGATGGGTTGCCAATCGCAGAATTGATGTTTCGAGTGACCTCGCTCGAAGAAAGAGTTGCTCCTACGAGCAGCCCAAAACCATCTGGTAGTCCGGATAGCTCTGTCGCGCACAAGGAGGGACGTGGCGAAGAGTTCGACGTGCTACAAAATACAATGATGAGCTTGTTCAATGGACTAGCTGATGAGTTCAGAACAACAATCGATGACATCCAAGAAAGGATGGCCTCCATGGGCACTCGAATTGAAGTGACCATGAAAGCCGTGGAGAACGTCACGGCTGGACAAACAAATACAGGGTCCAACAAACTAAGATTCCCAGAACCTAGAGCCTTTAAAGGGAATCGGGACGCCAAAGAGTTAGAAAACTTCATCTTTGATGTCGAACAGTACTTCAAAGCCACAACGGCTTGTACTGACGACAAGAAGGTGACCGTAGCTTCGATGTATCTCACAGACGACGCCAAACTGTGGTGGCGTACGAAGGTGCAAGACATCGAGGATGGATTGTGCACCATTGACTCGTGGGAGGACCTTAAGAAAGAGTTGAGGGACCAGTTCCTCCCCGAAAACGCAGGACATTTAGCAATGGAAAAGCTAGTAGCCCTGAAACACACTGGAAGCATACGAGACTATGTCAGACAGTTCTCAACCCTGATGCTCGATATCAGGGGCACATCAGAGAAGGACAAGGTGTTCTTCTTTATAAATGGGTTGCAACCGTGGGCCAAAACAAAGCTACACGAGAACAAGGTCCAAACCCTAGCCGCCGCAATGGCCTGTGCCGAGAGACTCCTGGACTATGGGAACGAAGCGGGATCCCAAAGGAGAATAACACCAGCCCCAAACACTGGTGGCAAGCCATACAAACCACCAAGTCATCAAAATGGAAGCCCCAACAGGCCGAACGGAGGTAACGACAGACCAAGCGGATGGACGGATAGACCTCCACAGAATAACCAAGCAGGGACATCTCGAGGACCTTACCATCAAAGGAACCACCCGACGACGCCGTTACAATGCATGCTCTGTAAAGGTCCCCACAAGGTATCTTACTATCCTCATCGGGCCTCTCTCACTGCGCTCCAAGTGTCCATTCAAGAGTGCAATGACGCAAAGGTTGAGACTATGCTTGACAAGAAGGAAGATCAAGACAATCCCCGAATGGGCGCACTTAAATTCTTGTCAGCTCTCCAACGGAAGGTCGAACCGAAGGAGATAGTAGAGAAAGGACTCATGTTCGTAGATGCGACAATAAATTTCCAACCGAATAGGAGCACTCTGATAGATTCAGGAGCGACCCACAACTTTATCGCTGATCAAGAAGCCCGAAGATTAGGACTCACTATAGGAAGGGACCCGGGAAAAATGAAAGCTGTCAACTCTGAGGCCTTGCCTATTGTGGGAGTTTCCAAAAGAGTCCCCTTTAAAATAGGGGATTGGACAGGAGAGCTAGATCTTGTCGTAGCTCGCATGGACGACTTTGACGTGGTACTTGGGATGGAGTTCCTCCTAGAACACAAAGTTATCCCAATGCCGCTGGCAAAGTGCTTAGTGATCACTGACCGCAACCCCACAGTAATACCTGCAAGCATCAAGCAACCAGGTAATCTTCGAATGATCTCGGCCATACAATTGAAAAAGGGACTCGCACGAGAGGAACCTACATTTATGGCCATACCATTGATGGAAGTAACAACCACCGAAGAAACTGTCCCAAATGAAATCAATGAGGTACTAAACGACTATGCTGACATAATGCCAGAGAGCTTACCCCAAACATTACCACCTCGTCGAGGCATTGATCACGAAATCGAACTCATCCCCGGAGTTAAACCGCCAGCGAAGAACGCATACCGGATGGCTCCGCCCGAGCTAGCCGAATTAAGGAAACAACTGGATGAGTTGCTGAAGGCGGGATTCATCCGCCCGGCAAAGGCACCCTATGGAGCCCCCGTACTGTTCCAGAAGAAGAAGGATGGGACGTTGCGTCTGTGTATAGATTATAGAGCCTTAAACAAGGTGACGGTACGCAACAAATATCCACTGCCGATAATATCCGACTTGTTCGACCAACTTCACGGGGCCAAGTACTTCACGAAGTTGGACTTACGATCAGGGTATTACCAAGTACGTATTGCCGAAGGGGACGAGCCCAAGACGACGTGCGTAACAAGATATGGGGCCTTCGAATTCCTAGTAATGCCCTTTGGCTTGACAAACGCTCCAGCTACTTTCTGCACGTTGATGAACCAAGTTTTCTACGAATACTTGGATCAGTTTGTCATAGTATACCTCGACGACATAGTGGTTTACAGCACAACCCTAGAGGAACACAAAGTGCACTTGAAGCTGGTGTTCGACAAGCTGCGACAAAACCAACTGTATGTCAAGAAAGAGAAATGTGCATTCGCACAAACATGCATCAACTTCCTTGGACATGTCGTCAGATGTGGACAGATTAGTATGGATAGCGATAAGATAAAAGCTATCCAAGAATGGAAGGTTCCTACTTCCGTATCCGATTTGCGGTCCTTCTTAGGATTAGCCAACTACTATAGGCGGTTCGTCGAAGGGTTTTCACGACGAGCCGCCCCATTGACAGAGCTGTTGAAGAAAGACCACACTTGGTCGTGGTCAGATGATTGTCAAATGGCCTTTGAAGATCTGAAAACAACCATGACGAGGGGTCCTGTCCTCGGATTGGTAGATGTTACAAAGCCATTTGAAATAGAAACAGACGCTTCCGACTTTGCCCTAGGTGGGGTCCTTATTCAAGAAGGCCACCCCATCGCTTTCGAAAGTCGAAAACTCAATGACGCCGAACGTAGATACACTGTCTCCGAAAAAGAAATGCTGGCAGTAGTCCATTGCCTTCGAGTCTGGAGACAATATCTCTTGGGATCACAGTTCGTAGTGAAGACGGATAACAGCGCCATTTGCCACTTCTTTGATCAACCAAAATTGACGGCAAAACAAGCCCGGTGGCAGGAGTCGTTGGCTGAATTCGACTTCAAGTTCGAACACAAAGCAGGGAAGAGTAATCAAGCAGCCGATGCACTGAGTCGGAAGGGCGAACATGCGGCCCTGTGCATGTTAGCCCATATTCACTCAAGTAAGATCGATGGATCGATGCGCGACATCATCAAGGAACATTTACATAAAGACCCATCGGCCAAAGCCGTCGTCGAACTAGCTAAAGCTGGGAAAACACGACAGTTTTGGGTTGAGGGAGACCTTCTGATGACAAAAGGAAACAGGTTGTATGTCCCAAGAACGGGAGAACTGAGGAAGAAGCTCATTCAGGAATGTCATGATACCTTATGGGCCGGACACCCCGGGTGGCAAAGAACATACGCTCTAATAAAGAAAGGGTACTTTTGGCCAAACATGCGAGACGACATCATGCAATACACCAAGACGTGCCTCATCTGTCAACAGGACAAAGTCGAGAAAGCCAAAGTCTCAGGACTCTTGGAACCTCTACCTGTGCCGACACGACCCTGGGAAAGTGTATCTCTGGACTTCATAACACACCTCCCAAAAGTCGGGGACTATGATGCTATCTTGGTTATCGTAGACCGATTCTCAAAATATGCGACGTTCATCCCCACTCCCAAATTATGCTCGGCCGAACTCACAGCTCAACTATTTTTCAAACACATTGTAAAGTTATGGGGTATTCCGTCGAGCATCATCAGTGATCGGGATGGCAGATTCATTGAGACATTCTGGACCGAGTTATTCGCCTTCTTGGGAACAACCTTAAACATCTCCTCGAGTTACCACCCTCAAACCGATGGTCAGACAGAACGGTTCAATTGCTTGCTCGAAGAATACTTACGTCACTTCGTCGACGCTCGCCAGAAGAACTGGATACAACTGTTAGATGTCGCCCAATTTTACTTCAATTGTCAAACCAGCTCGTCTACGGGAAAGAGTCCCTTTGAAATTGTAAGTGGACGACAACCGGCCTTACCCCACATTATCGATCATCCTTATGCAGGGAAAAACCCTCAAGCTCACAACTTCACAAGAGAATGGAAGCAGACAACAGATATAGCCCGAGCATATTTAGAAAAGGCTTCCAAGCATATGAAAAAGTGGGCAGACAAGAAGCGTCGCCCCCTTCAATTCCGAGCAGGAGATCAAGTCCTCATCAAGCTGAAACCAGAACAGATCAGATTTAGCAGCCGAAAGGACCAGAGACTAGTTCGCAAGTATGAAGGCCCGGTTGAAGTCCTTAAAAAGATCGGGACTACCTCCTACCGAGTTGCATTCCCCACATGGATGAAAATCCACCCAGTAATTCATGTGAGCAACCTGAAGCCATACCACCCTGACCCAGAAGACGACCAACGAAATGCAACCACAAGACCGAGCATCGATCTGAGGCAAAAAGAAACAAAAGAAGTAGAGGAGATCCTCGCCGACAGGGTTAGGAAGATAGGACGACCTGTACGGACGATTCGTGAATTCCTTGTCAAATGGAAGAATCTCCCTACAGAGGAAACCAGCTGGGAACGCGCCGAAGACCTGAAATCCGCAGCCACCCACATCGCCAGGTTTGAAAGTAGTCGGTTGACGGGGTCGTCAACCAATTAAGTGGGGGAGGATGTCACGGTCATGCTCGTCCAGGGCGTGTTGCCCATGGCCGCATGCCTATGGCAAGCCAAACCCTTGTCATGTCTTTTCATTCTAGTGTTTTTACTTCTATAGTTCTAGGGCGTATGACGCCTCAAAAATATCATGTCTAGGCCTGCCAGACATGAAATGTCTCAAAATGTACTATAGGGGGATATGACTAGTTGTCAACTTCTCCCTACCCAAGGTTATATATGCTAAGCCGTTGTTATCTCTCTCTTGCTTGCTTATATAACGTCTCTTTCAAAAATCTCTCTTTCTAAAATCTCTCTCTACCCTCGTTTTCCAAAACCTTCTTTTAAAACCGAGGCTAGAGGCTCGATCATACGTCGCTTGGCCGTAGGCGACGCAAGTACAAATTGGCTCAGCTCACTTGTCGTTGGAAAGTGAGTGCCGCACAATCGCTAGTCCGCTGCCCTTAAGAGTGCGATTGTGTCACACAGGGCTGCTTGGTTACTTTTTTCTACTTTGTGTTCGAATTTGAAGTCGAATTCAGCCAATGACTCCTGCCACCGGGCTTGTTTTGCCGTCAATTTCGGTTGATCGAAGAAGTGAAAAATGACATTGTTATCCGTCTTCACTACGAATTGTGATCCCAAGAGGTACTGTCTCCAGACTCGTAGGCAATGAATGGGCCACAGCCAGTATTTCTTTTTCGGAGACAGTGTACCTCCTTTCAGCATCATTGAGCTTTTGACTTTCATAGGCGATGGGGTGACCTTCTTGAATAAGGACACCGCCTAGGGAAAAGTCGGAAGCATCCCTCTATTTCAAACGGTTTAGTAACATCTACTAATCCGAGGACAGGACCCTTCGTCATGGTTGCCTTCAGATCTTCAAAGGTCATTTGACATTCATTTAACCACGACCAAGGGTGGTCTTGATAACTTTTAAAAGTAGAGTCATATCAAGTCTTTTTGTATTTAATATGGTACTCGTATTCACCATTTTTTCATTATTTACCCTATTTATTCTACCTAGTGAGCATGAAATCGTTTATTGCGGTCCAACATGAAAAAAATATGATTTTTCATAAATTGATCTTAATTGTACATTTAATTGAGTTATGTGGTAAAATTTCATACATTTATGCTGAGCCATGAGAGAGTAGCAAATTTGGAAATAAATGGGGGATGACATGGAAATTTTAAATTCATATAGCATACAAGTGGGTCATTGATTACCCAATGAATAACATCCTATTGAACAACTTATTCATTTTCAGCCCTAAAGGCCCAATGAGTGGACAACTTTGCTCAATACAAAAGGAAAAGGAAAACCAAGAGAGAGAGCCACACTTTGGGAGAAAAATCGAATTACACAATAGCAGCCTCTGCTGTAGTGAAATGTTGTGAAATCAGAGAAGAAGAAAAAAACCCTAATCCAACAGCTGTTGACGCAGAAGGAAAAGGAGACCAAGAGACCAACAAGGAGAGACCAACAAGGATTGATCAGGGCAAAGAGGTGGACGTGAGAGCTCAAGAGAAGGGAACTTCCTTGACGAACGACAACAAACTGGGATAACTCTCTATTTCCTTATTCTCTTTTCTTATTCCATCAATTTTACATGATGAAGATGTGGATTCATCTGTTTAATTCAGTTTGTATGGAGAGCTAAACTTAATAGGGGAGGCGAGAGAGTTTTATATAGTTTAAGTATGTTGACGGTATGATTTTAGTTTATTAAAGAGTTGTTAATGATTTACATGTATGTTTAATTAGCTACTTTACATATATAGTTCTCTTATTCGGGAGAAGAGAGGGAGCAATGAAATCCTTTTTAATACTCTAGTTCCATAGCAAGGAGACTTGAAGGGTAATAGAAGGGTTAGAAATAATTCTTCTTCTATAGCCTAGTTAATAGAAATTACAACGATTATGGCAATAATCACCATTCATAACCCTTGGAAGTGGGCTTGAGAATCTATTAAAAGGAACTAAAATCTATCACAAAATTCAACAACCTATCTATTTAATCTCTCTTAGCTGAACCTTCCTCATTAGAGTTGATTTTCTCATTATTTTCGATTTTTCGACAGCAGTGACACTCTGTTTTAGTTTTGTTTAAATAGTTAAAATCTCCAACACTCATTCGAATGTTACCTAAAAACTTACTTAATTTTCATCGATAAAATTAACCAAAACGATAGATTCCCTGTGAAATCGACAATTTACTTATTGTTTGCTACTTGTGATAGTGTATACTTACACTTATTCTTGTGAATTTTACATCATTTTATTATATACATCCACAAGCGATCAGGTCTTTCTTCAGAAGTTCTGTTAATGGGGCGGCTCGTCGTGAAAACCCTTCGACGAACCGCCTATAATAGTTTACCAATCCTAGAAAGGATCGCACATCGGATAGTGAAGTAGGGATTTTTCACTCTTCGATAGCTTTTATCTTATCGTTATACTGATTTGTCCACAGCTGATGACATGTCCAAGGAAGTTGATACATGTTTGTGCGAAGACACATTTTTCTTTCTTGACGTACAGCTGATTCTGCCACAGCTTGTCAAACACTAGCTTCAAGTGCACCTTGTGCTGCATATAACTTGATGGTATTAATATATGCGGAAGCAATTTGGATCTTAGGCACTTTTAGAACATCAATTATAGTAAATAACTAGCATGTTCATAAGTATAAAAACTTAATGAATTTGAATACTAACCTTTTGTAGTTCAAATTCCTTTTTCCTCACGAACCGGTTTTGAACCACCACTAGTGTCTTCTCCACTATCCTCCAGCCTTAGAATGAGATTGTGGAATCCAGTGAGTGACTAAACTTGGGAGGGATTTAGTATATATGAAGAGAGAGCTTCTGAGAATTTTCTCAAGGTCTTTTTCAAGGAAGAAGGCCTTTCATGTACCATGATTACTCTATTTAAAGAGTTATGTTTGTATGTTCATGCAAATTTGAGACCACCAAATTTTGACACTCAAAATTCCACTCAAACTTGTGGGGTTTATTTGGCAAGCATGCAAGTTTGGTTAAACCAAATTTTGTCACCTCAAGATTCCACTAACATAGATTTTTCCATTAAATGAAGTGAACATTTTGACTTTCTTAATTTTAATTCAACAATTAATTTGAATAATTAATTTCAAATTAAAGTAACATTAAATGATTAATTAAACTATTTAATTAATATTTAATATTAATTCAAATGTCAATCTCAATCAATTCCGACACATAATTGATTAAGATATTTAAATCTTATTTAAATATCTTGAATTCTCTCTTTTTGTTTAATTCGTAAATAAAACAAAAATGCAGTTAAATATATCGTATATATGTAGCGCATATTCCCTAATTTGAATTCGAGCACTTCGAACTCACTCGTCACACTGTTCAATGGTTTAGTCCAATATGAGCTAGCAGAGGGACCTAATGGACCTATAGATCATGGGCTCCAACGATCCAAGATTAACTAGTTAAACTCATTAACCTTGTTAACCAACATTCGTTAACTACTAGAACACTCCACTATAGCCTAGTAGTTGCACTCCCCTCACTATAGATATATTTCTGTCCATTTGATATAACCATGATTAGTAAGTCGATCCTTCACAGGTTGTTCGTAACTAGAGCTGGGTCAATTAGCCATTTTACCCCTGAAGTTACTTCTTGTTCCTTATGTTCCACTGATTCTCTTATGAATAATTGGTTTGTGCTCCAACCAGTAAACCAAATCCCTCTCAGGCCAATGAGTGGGTGGGGCCCCTTGTTCAAGACCTGGAGTCAGTACTTAAGAGAACTACCTCTCTTCTATCCCTAAAAGTGGGTAGGAGCGAAATCCATCTTGCACCCCACGTCCCCAGCTATTCACCCAATCTTACCCCTGAAATGGGAGGCCTATTGAGTCGGCGAACTCGAGACACTCTCACCCATGCAAATCTAAGGATAATTCCGAATGAACAGGAGTTCATGGTTAGCTCAGGATTAAGATCGAGTTACCTAGGTCATCGAATGAAAAGAAAATCAATCTCAACAGAAAACGACATTATAAAGAGAGAGTGGTTTTCTTCATGGTCCGATCTTATGCAATACTCATTGCATAGGACGCCCCCACTCACATGTCTCCACATGTACAATTTAGTGATCACATTGTTTATATCATATACAAAAGTGGGTCGCATCCATAGTGTCCCCAGAATAAGGTACTCAGCCTTATCCTTATACTATAGATCATTTTGACTATATACTTGAACTTGATCCACTTTTATGTCTCTACATATAGTTCAAGTAATCATACTATAGCCAGAGTGTTCTTAGTTTATTGGATTTAGATTAATGATCGTAAAGTTCACTTTATTTAATAACAATCTTTACTGAATAAACATCAATAATAACTTTATTGAAAATAGAATATGTCTTTGTTTACAAATTATGAGTTTTAAGACATAAAACCCAACATAACTATGTCGTCGAGGTATACTACGACAAACTGATCCAAGTATTCGTGGAAAACCTGGTTCATTAATGTGTAGAACGTAGCTGGGGCGTTTGTCAAACCAAAGGGCATTACTAGGAATTCAAAAGCCCCATATCTTGTTACACACGTCGTCTTGGGCTCGTCCCCTTCGGCGATACGTACTTGGTAGTACCCTGATTGTAAGTCTAACTTCGTGAAGTATTTGGCCCCATGAAGCTGGTTAAACAAATTAGATATTATTGGCAGTGGGTATTTTTTGCGTACCGTCACCTTGTTTAAGGCTCTATAATCGATGCACAGACGCAACGTCCCATCCTTCTTTTTCTGAAATAGTACGGGGGCTTCGTATGGTGCCTTTGCTGGGCGGATGAATCCTGCCGTCAACAACTCATCTAGTTGTTTCCTCAATTCGGCTAGCTCAGGGGAAGCCATCCGGTATGTGTTCTTTGCTGGGGGTTTAACCCCGGGGAGGAGTTCAATTTTGTGATCGATGCCTTGACGAGGTGATAGTGTTTGTGGTAAGCTCTCTGGCATTATGTCAACATAACTATCTAGTACACCTGGATTTCGCTTGGAACAATTTCCTCAATGGTCATTTCTTCCATCAGGGGTATAACCATAAATGTAGGTTTCTCTCGCACGAGTCCTCTTTTCAATTGTATGGCCGAGATCATTCTAAGATTACCTGGTTGTTTGATGCTTGCAGGTATCACTGTGGGGCTATGGTAGGTGATCACCAGGCATTTCGCCAGTGGCATTGGGATAACTTTGTGTTCTAGGAGGAATTCCATCCCAAATACCACGTCGAAGTCATCCATGCGAACTACGACAAGGTCCATTTCTCCTGTCCAGGTCCCCAATTTGAAGGGGACTCCTTTAGAAACTCCCACATTAGGCAAGACCTCGGAGTTGACAACTTTCATTTTTCCAGGGTCCTTTTCTATGGTGAGGCCCAATCTTCGTGCTTCTTGGTCAGCGATGAAGTTGTGGGTCGCACCCGAGTCTATCAAGGTGCTCTTGCTTGGTTGGGAGTTTATTGTTGCATCTACGAACATGAGCCCTTTCTCTATTATCTCCTTTGGGTCGACCTTCCGTTGGAGGGCTGATAAGAATTTAAGCGTACCCATTCGAGGGTTGTCCTAATCTTCCCTCCTGTCTGGCGTAGTCTCGACTCCTATGTCATTTCTCTCTTGAATGGACACTTGGAATGCACTGAGAGAGTCCCGATGAGGACAGTAGGACAGTCTGTGGGGACCTTTACACAACATGCATTGTAAAGGTGTCGTTAGGTAGTTCTTTTGAGGGTAAGGTCCTCGAGAAGTTCCCACTTGGTTATTTTGAGGAGGTCTATCTGTCCACCCACTTGGTCTGTCATTACTTCCATTTAGTCTATTGGGGCCTTCATTTCGATGACCTGGTGGTCTATATGTTATGCCCCCAGTGTTTGGGGCCAGTGTCATTTTTCTTTGGAAACTCACTTCATTCCCAAAGTCTAGGAGTCTCTCGGCGCTGACAATTGCAGTAGCTAGATCTTGAACCTTTTTCTCATGTATTTTTGTTTTGGCCCACGGTTGTAACCCATTTATAAAGAAGAATACCTTGTCCTTCTCTAATGTGCCCTTGATATCTAGCGTTAGGGTCGAGAACTTTCTGACATAGTCCCTTATGCTTCCAGTTTGTTTCAGGTTTATTAGTTTTTCCATTGCCATGTGTTCTACGTTTTCGGAGAAGAATTGGTCTCTCAACTCTCTCTTGAGGTCTTCCCACGAGTTGATGGTGCACAATCCATTCTCGATGTCTTGCACCTTTGTACGCCATCAAAGTTTTGCATCGTCTATGAGATGCATTGAAGCTACTGTCACTTTTATGTCGTCGGTACAAGCCGTTGTGGCTTTGAAGTACTGTTCGACATCAAAGATGAAGTTCTCCAACTCTTTGGCGTCCCGGTTCCCTTTGAAGGGTCTGGGGTCTGGGAACTTTAGCTTGTTGGATCATGTATTAGTTTGCCCAGCCGTGACGTTCTCCACGGCTTTCATTGTCACCCCAATTCGGGTGTTCACGTCGGCCATCCTTTCTTGAATGGCATTGATCGTTGTTCTGAGTTCGTCAGCTAATCCTTCGAACAAACTCATTATTGTATTTTGTAGCACATCGAAGTCTTCGCCACATCCCTCCTTGTGCGTGACAGAGCTATCGAGGCTACCAAAAGGTCTTGAGCTGCTCGTAGGAGCAACTCTTTTATCGAGCGAGGCCACTCGAAACATTAGTTCTGCGATTGACAACCCATCCAGACGGTTGGTCATTGCGTCGATTTGTGCGACTTTTCCATTCTATTCTGTCACCCGTTCTTCTAGGAAGCAGATGGTGTCAGGGACTTCTTTGAGGAGCAAAATTTCCTCCTCTATTAAAGTAAGCCAGTCGACTTGAGATTTGGTTGTCGACTTTGTCGTCGACATGTTTTCTGTCTTTGCTATGTCACGGAGCTAACAAAGCTCTGATACCACTTGTCACAATCGCACTCTTGATGGCAGTGGACTTGCGATTGTGCGGCACTCACTTTCCAACGACAGGTGAGTTAAGCCAATTTGTTCTTGCATCGCCTACGGCCAAGCGCGTATGCTCGAGCATCTGGCCTCGGTTTAAGAGAAGGTTTTAGAAAATGAGGACAGAGAGAGATTTTTGAAAGAGACGTTATATATGCAAGCAAGAGAGTAACAACAACGACTTACAATATATGACCTTGGGTAGGGAGAAGTTGACAACTAGTCATATCCCCCTATAGTACATTAGGCATTTCATGTCTAGTAGGCCTAGACATGATTTTTTTGAAACGTCATACTCCCTAAAAATACAAAAGTAAAACACTAGAACATGGAAAAACATAAAGGGTTTGGCTTGTCATGGTCATGCGGCTGTGGGCAACACGCCTTGGACGAGCATGATCGTGACATCATGCTCCCCATGAACATCTCATCATCATACTATGTGCGTCCGTACTCATCGTCTCTGGGAAAGTAGCCCTTTGCTTATGAACATACAACATCCATGAGGTCTCTCTAATTTCCATCTTATCATCTCTTCTGACACAACCCTCTAGTCTCTGTAGGAAGATGTGGATTTATTTTCTAAAACACAAGTCAGATGTGTTTGCCACCTTTAAGAAGTGAAAACCTGAAGTTGAAAACCAGACTGACTTGAAGACTTGAAGATCAAATGCTTGAGGTCTGACAATGGAGGAGAGTACGACAAGTCAGAATTCAAAGAATTGTGTGCAATTGAGGAAATTAGATTAATGAGGATAGTTTCCGATAAAGCAAAATAAAATAGTGTTGCTGAAAGAATGAACAAAACATTGAATGAACGGACAAGGAGTATGAGGATTCATTCTAAATTACTAGCAACATTTTGAGTTGATGCTATAAATATAGCAATCTACTTAATCAATAGAGGGCCGTCAGTGCCCTAGAAGTTCAAGTTGTCAGGAGAAGTATGAACAGGAAAAGAACTCAAATATTCTCACTTGAGAAGTTTTGGCTGCACTACGTATGTTTGTGTTGATCTAGAGAAGAGTGATAAGCTTGATGCTAAGCCTATGAAGTGCTACCTTATAGGCTATGATTCTGACATTGTGACGTGGCTTTTGAAAAAAAATGTCCTATACAAGGACAGAGAGAAGAAAGGTTCCGGGACAAAAAATCAAGTGAGAGTTGAGGTTGAGTTGTAGAACAATTCACATAGTGATGTTGTAGTAGATACTCGAGAAACTTCTGAGATTGTTGCTAAGTAACTAGAGGTGGAGCAAGTGACACCTGAGTAGGTGTTGAGAGGATTATCTAGAACTATCCGACTACCAGATAGGTATGTACCTTCATTACACTATCTGTTATGGCTGATAAAGAGGAACCAGAACTCTTTGATGCCCTATAGTTGGAGGATACAACCAAGTGGGAGCAAACCATGGATGATGAGATGAGTTGGATGTCTAGGCTTCAAAATTGTGTTGCTCATTCATCTACGAAGGTTGAGTACGTGACAATAGATGAGGCTAAAAAGGAGATGATATTGATGATAGACTATCTAGAATAATTAGGCAAGAAGCAGCGCGAGAAGATTCTTCATATAAATAGTTAGAGACAAAACACATCAGAAGACGATACCATTTCACTCGCATGTTAGTAGAAGATGATTGAGGTTATGGGTATGGTGCAATGAAGACGTTAATAGTTGTTTGAGAATGAAATTCTTAGCTAACTGAATTAGTTTCCAAGTAGGAGAATTGTTGGGTTATGGATCATGCAGCTTACTTATAGCTTATTCAATTGATAGAGTAAAATGCAGATAGAGAGATAGCTTATTCAATTGGTATAGTAAAAAGTAGATAGAGATATATATTGTAGATGGTTATATCTGACAAATTTATATATAGTAAGCTGAATCATATATATACCTCTTAGTCATTCCTTTGCTAAAAAAAAAATAAGTTATCAATATAAAACTTTAACCAAAATTCTTTGGGTGAATTGTTGAAAAAAAAATGTTAGGCCTTGTATTGATCAAAGTTTCATGAGGCTATCCATAGGATCAAAGCGAGGATGCAATAAAGCAGATAAAAAAGTTATGCGTGTGCGTAGAGAACTAAAGTCTGTCATAGCAATGCCCTCACCCTTGTCGTGTTGAGGGAAGAGATGATAAATGATAACGAATTAAAACGTGTTCTGTGTCGAGGAGTGAGATAAATTAATTATATTTATTTATTTTTAATATAATCTATGTAATTAATTATTCATTTTGGTAAAAGTTTATTTACTTGAGAATAAATGTTAAAATTGATTGGAACACTAACCGCAATTATTTGATTCACAAATATTCTATTCTCAAACATAAACAAAACAAAACTTTAAATCAAACGACTTCTCACGAGTAAAAAAAAAAAAAAAAGTACTTGGCACGTGTGGCCCACACACTAACCAAATGTTGGGATTCGGTTGATTGGCAATTGATATCCTTTTTGGTTGGGTGTGGAAAAAAAAGCATACTCCAAGCTAGAGTTCCAAACACCCAAAACCTTGATGGTTCACAAAACCTAATTGCACTTATATCATGTTAATGTGAGACCAAATATGGAAGAATTATACACATTCTACACAATAGACTTAAATATATATATTAGCAAGATTAAAATAAAGGAATAAAGGTGGAAAAAAAACTATAATAATCGCTTGCATTCAAGTTTGTGCTTAACACTTAGAACATTTATAATCAATCCTTAATAACTTCACTCACTACCAAACCACCCTCCAAGGTCTTGGTTTCAACATTTAAAAAAAAACACTGTTTTGAAACTCACCTTTTTGGACCAATTGGGCTGAACAAAATAGTGGCATATTCTGTGAAAAAGGAAAATTCTTCGATAGTTTCCTTGAATCATTGTTTCTAGCAACAACTTGGCGTAAAAAATGCTCTTTCTTGTAAAGATTTTGCAATACCACATCTCAGATCCCTTAGATTATTTTTATTTAATCTTTTTTTTTTTTTTTTTTTTTTTTTTTTT
>NW_019272033.1:148943-153171 GCF_002738345.1 Cucurbita maxima | reverse complement strand
TTTTTTTTTTTTTTTTTTTTTTTTTTTTTTTTTTTTTTTTTTTTTTTTTTTTTTTTGGCAAAATATGCTTTTGGTCCCTATATTAAAACTAAACATGGAAAAAAGATTCTACACCACCAAAAACCATTAAAACATTAATTATTGATGAAGAGAATGCAATGTACCTATGGAAGTGCTTTCTTGTGTTTCTTCTTTGCATCTCGACAAAATGCACTTCCACAACAGCACTTAAAGGCCTTCACAGGATGATCTTTATCATCAAAGTCAATTGCATAGTCCTGTAGATACTAAAAAATTAAACGTACAACTTCAAATACACTTAAAAATATAAGAATGAAGTACTAAGCACCATCCATTCCTAGTTTCAGAGCCTAAATTGGCATCGATGGTATAATAAAGTACAACGTAACTAGACCAGATTTCATCCATCAGACAGAAAAGTACATTGATTTGAATATTCGAACAATTAATAGAAACCTATTAAAATAAATTACGAACAAATTTGATATACTATTGAAAGTTAAAAAATCTACTAGATATTTTTTAAGAAAAACTTAACCTACCCATGTTAGCTCTTCCAAAGCTTTCACTTCCCTGCTAGTAAAAAAAGCAAGCTGCACGTACAGGATACGCAATGAAATTAGACGAACTTCTTTAGCTAAAATATAAAATACTTCCATTTTCCAGTAAAAGAGGCAGAATAATATTCTACTATTTCCTGTAGACAGTGACATCTAGTGAGTTGAGAACAGTTATAAGTTTATCGCGATTCATACATGATAGTAGTGGCGATCAGGGGTTTCGACTTCAACAGGAATGTCAATCAAATTTGCATCGGAACATCTAAGAAAAAAAGAACAAATTGTAAACAAGTTAGGAAAGTGTATTAGAGGGATTAATAAGTTATAACATAATTTATTTATATAACGTACAATAATGTCCTCATAGAAAAACAATAACCTCAGTAAAACCAAAATTATTCAATCTACGGAGTTCCATGATGATTTATAAATTCTTCATTCGGTACTTGGCACAATCACAGCTCAGCTCAATTAACAGATTATCTTGTCTAAGGAAAGGAAAATGCCTGTGGAATATAGAATAGTAAAAAGGTTTTGATGTTCCCAAGAAAGAGTTAACTCAGACCCAATTTCGGTCCACTGGATATTTACAAAGCGCACACCGTTGAAGTTGATACCTATAGAACTACATGCTACGTAGTCCCAAGGTGGCCGGGGAAAACTAAGTGAAGCAAGAACAAAGTGGAACAATTATGAGTGGGAGCTGTATGCTTTGGTCAAAGCACTCAGAAAGTGTTACACTGTTTAATTGACAAGGAATTTCTGTAACCCCTGATCATGAAGCCTAAGAATATATCAATTCTGAGGAACATTTGAGTAAAACACTAGGCACGTTGAACATTTCTATTCAGAAAATTTTAAAAACAAAGTAACAATTCAGACAAAAATTGAACAATCCCAAGAATGAAAAAAAAAAAAAATCCTTTGATTGCATTGATTGATTAATCGGAATAGTACAGCTGTGAATTTATACCTATACTTGTAAGTCGCAGACTTAACCAATCAATAACAGCTCATCAAGTAACATTACATACTAATAACAATATAATCCTCTAATAGTAATAATGTCGTAGAAGACCACATTATGCAGGGGAATTAAAAAATCACCTTTGGCTATCTTACAAACTGAAAAGGCAGCGTTTGACAGCCAATAGTACAGATGTGGGAGAACATATTGTTGACAGCAGTTTTCATAAAGTCCTTAAACTTCGTATTCCACAAGTTTTTGTGTGGGAACAACTTATTAATAAAGATCTATATTATGGAGAAAAGTAGTCGGGATTGTGGATCCAAAACAAGGCTTTAGAGCCATTAGACCCCAGAGGATAGAGGATAATGTCGAGATGTTGGTTTGACAGTTGCGATACTGGTATAAAGACAAAAGAAAAGGCCAACTTAGAGTCAATTCTATGCTTATTCATAAATGATCAACTTCCTGTTGTAGTACCCTATCCCTAGGGGAAATCAAATCCCCCTTGCCTCCTTGAAAGAGAGATGTCCTGAAGCACCATGACTGCCATCATACTATGATTATAGTCTGAATAGTTTTTTTTTTTTAAAATTGTCATTCTAAATATAATGGACTAATATGATATCTACCATTCAAAGGGTTTTTTCTCTTTTTTTATTCCTTAAAACTTTTTTATTTGGGATTTATATTTACCAATCGTTCATTCTAATCACCTTTCCAATATAATTCTATCTAGAACTTCTTTTGTCTCAACGCTACCCACAGCATCCCAACATTACTAAAACATCCAAAAGAAGGATAAAGACAAATATCGATGTGAAGATGCTACAACATTGTATCATCACAATGTCATAAGCAGCAATGTGACGTTGCAACATCGTGTCGTCACAATTTCTTTATATGTTTTCAACAAGTTTCTTCAAAAGTGGGGGTTTCGTTTTTTTTTTGGTCGTAGAGACTCATAAGGCAAAATGTTCTAGGCTATTGTCATAGATACAGAGATTTTTGAGAGCATTGAATAGTTTCATATTGATTTGGGGGTATTTTCATTGTAGTATACATACTGAGAATCAGTCTTGAGCTTTTGTGAGAATCCCCCAAAGTAATCTTTACCTTTTTAATGAAACCTGAAATTACAGAATATTGGACATAGTTCTAAGTTTGGAGTATAATAGGATAAATTCTCAAGTGCCATTCTTATACTTATCTTGTCTCCATTTAGTTAATTATCTGTGATTTGTTTTACCCTATGTGGAAGGAGAATTTCTAGAAGGAAATGTGTACAACTAAAATAACGTGCATGCAATACTTGCATACCTGTGGTTAATAAATCTTGCAACATTTCCATAATATGTTGCATCCAAACAAAGTAGCTCATCATCCTCTAGAACTCCCTCTGAGCCCCAGTCTGCATCAAGAGTTACAGGATACGTATGCCTCTCATTACCAGTGCTTTGCATATTTCGATCATACAACTCTGTATTTGTCAATACTTCACCAACGTACTCGCAGACAAAAGACCCTTTTGGCAAGTTCTTTAGTGTTCTGAGGCCCCATCCTTTTCCTTCACAAGTGAAGTAGACCTGAAACACGGAGGTCAAGTATGCATCTTAACTAAATGAAGTCATAACATGAAATCTGGCTTAAAGTTACCAAGTCAAACAAGTATCCGTTTCCTTTATATTGTCACATTACATCATGAATGTTTTAGTTTTTAAAAGATTCACCATGAATTTGAAAAATGTAATTGAACTATTCAAGAAAGAAGAACTAGTTAAACAGTTTCCACGTTCATTTGTCTGACTTGATACTCGAATAAACAAACAAAAAGCTCTGTTGAAGATTGAAACAACTAAACATTTCCAATTATTCTTCTAGGATCTTATGAATACTTTTTGAAAAGCAAGGACCACCTATAAGGCCAATGTACTCCCTGATACCCAATAGTGTAGTAGTATTGTGAAGGGGGAAAAGTGAAAAGAACTTCACATAAACTCTCACCTACAATTTCTTTTTTCTCTTTTTCCTTTCGTGCATGGTCATTGATGTAATCGAAAAAAGATGGTCAATTACATTTTTGTTGATGACGATACCCATCTATCTTATGTTTATTTGATGGCACAAAAGTCTGAGGTGAGAAATCTATTTATACACTTTTCATTTTGACCATGGAATGGAGTATTTCATGAAAATTTGGGTGATTTCTAAAAAAGAAAGGTATTTTTCATCAACTTATTTGTTGTAACGTGCCTCAACAAAATGGGACTGCTCAAGAAATACCCAGACATTTACTTGAAGTAGCTTGTGCAATAATGTTTTCCATGCATGTTCAAAAATGTTTTTTGGTGAGAGGATGGGAAACTTACTTCTGCCTATCTCATAAATAAAATGCCTACCAAAGTTTGGAATTTCAAAACCCTTATAATTGTCTTAAACAATATTTCCAACAACTCGCATAAGTTTTGATTTATGAATAAAATTTTTTATACTACTACTTATGCTCGTATACCTAGTTACTTTTAGTCAAAACTTGACCATAGAGCTCTCAAATGTGTTTTCTTGTGGTATTCTTCTTGTAAAAATGGTTGTAAATATTTTGATTCTGTTGTAAAAATGGTTGTAAACTTGACCATAGACAGAAAAGCAATAAAAAAAAAAAAAAAAAAAAAAACTTTGA
>NW_019272033.1:135964-148736 GCF_002738345.1 Cucurbita maxima | reverse complement strand
AAAAAAAAAAAAAAAAAAAAAAAAAAAAAAAACTTTGAGAATTAATGGATCTCTGTTGGAAAACCATCTAAACCTTCCCAAGATTCTCTTCAAGGGAGAATTCAGTAGGAGAAAATTTTGGGGACGTTTCTGTTCCTCTTCCAAATATTATATGTTTTAACTATTACAAGTCCTTTAATGCTAAGCTTAGAAATAAAAAGTTCTTAATCAAGGGCAGAGAAATACTACAGAACCAAATACAACATCCTTCACAAAACCAATCTGAAACTTCGACTGATGAACATGTAAAGTCTAATAACCCTTCTTATATTCCTACTTCAACTATTGTATCATCTTCTATTCCTACTTCTTCAACTATTATATCTGACTTTGATGTTCCTATAGCTGTTAGAAAAGGCATTGAAGTTGCACCTAACCTTTCAAACCGTTATAAATAAAACATTCACATCCAGGATAAATACCTTGTTTGTTCCAAGGAAAACACAAAAAGCCTTAGAAACTCCAAATTGGAAATTGGCAATCATGGAGGAGATAAATGCTCTAAAACAAAAAGGTACTTGAGAAATAATAGATTTGCCAAATGATAAAAGACCAGTAAGGTATAAATGGGTTTTAATGATTCCCACAAAATGTAATGCAGATCATAGTATTGAATGTTATAAAGCCGGATTGATAGCTAAAGACTTCATTCAGACCTTTAGAATTGATTGGTAGGAGTCATTTGCTCATGTTGCTAATATTAACTCTATTGAAGGTCTTTTATCTCTTGTAGTAAATTTAGATCGACCTCTCCACCAGCTTGACGTGAACAATGTTTTTTCAATGGTGATCTTCAGTATGAGGTTTTTATGAACTTACCACCGAGTAAAAATTGAAAATTACAGAAATCTCTTTATGGTCTCAAACAATCTCCAAGGGCTTGTTTCTAGTGTTTTGGGAAAGTTGTATCTAGTTGTGGATATCTTCAGCGTGAAGTATCTCATACTATGTTTGTAGTAGACCATGCTATGTTTTATAGACATTCTAAGAATAATAGGATCTCAATTTGGTTTCTATATAGATGATATTATTCTCTTAGGTGATGATGAAACTGGTCTAGCTGATTTGATGGAAAATCTTGCAAACGAGTTTCAAATCAAGGACTTGGGGCATTCAAATATTTTCTAGGAGTGGAGTTCACAAGATCAAAGATATTGAAAAAACAAGGTTCCTTGGCTGCAAGATAGAAGAAACTTCTATTGAACTCAAATTGAAATTACAAGCAAAAAAGACAGAAGAAATAATGGATAAAGAACAATATTAGATACTTGTGGGAAGATTAATTTATCTATCTCATACTCATTCAATATTGCGTTGCAGTGAGCACGATAAATCAATTTATGCATGTACCTGAGCTGGCTCACTTTGAAGGTGTTTTATTCAAAAAAACACTATAACATTCGAATAGAAGTTTATATTGATCCAGAGTAAGCATGTAGTGTTACTAACAAAAGATCTTGTTAAATCATCACCTAACCTAAAAACTTAAGTTGAGATATACGATAAATTTAATTATATCAATATTTTAACGCTCCCATCCACTGTGGGCTTGAAAATTTGTATAAAGCCCAACAAGTGGAAATCAATTGGAGAAAAAATGATATTATAGGGGTTCAAACACAAGACTTCTTGCTCTCATACCATACTAATCCCCACTAAATCCAAAATCTTAATTAGAGTTACGATAAATTTAATTATATCAATACTTTTTGTTTGTAAGCTCTCTTAGTCTTGCAGGAAGTTGATATTAGAATAGTTCTTCATTCTTTAACTACTTCCTTGTTTAATGGAATTACACAAACATTCTTTAAACAAAGGTCATTCCTTCAACACGTCCCCTCAAGGTAAGGAATAGATATCATCAATTCCTAGCTTGGGTACTTATGAAATGTGAAGTATTTTTGTTAATATATCTGCTAGTTGAAGTGGTGAGGGCACAAAACTAATGCATACTATCCCCTTCTCTAATTTCTCTTTGATAAAATGTCGATCAATTTCAATAAATTTTGTCTTATCATGTTGGATAGGATTATATGCAATATTGATAATTCTAATCGGCAAATGCTCTAGCCACCACATTTTGCTTTTGGCTTCTCCATGTTGCTAAATTACCTCCAAGAAAAGTATAATATCTCATTTAGATCTTGTCCACTATCAATCCAATATAGTCATCATTGGTGTAAGCTTACCTGCAAGAGAATTGTTCCGTTTGAATAAAATTTATTTTCCTAAAGTTCCCTTAAGGTAACATAATACTCTATATACTGCCTGAAGGTGAGGCTCCAGCGAACCATATATGAATTGGTTGATTACACTTGCTGAGTATGCTGTCTAGTCGAATGTGAGCTATATATATAAGCCTCCCTACGAGCCTCTAGTACATTTTTCCGTTCACCGCATGGTCTTTTTTCATTTTCCTAATTTCTAATTTGGATCCATTGGTGTTGTTGCAGATTTACCTATGCTTTTCCTGTTTCCATCAATAAATCAACTACATATTTCTATTGTGATATGAAAATACCCTAAGCTGAGTACGTTACTTCAATACCAGAAGTACTTTAGCCTTCCAAGTTCTTTGATCTCAAATTCTTTCATCAATTTTCTTCTTAATTCAAGTTTTTCTTCTTCGTTATCTCCAATGACTATGATGTCATCTACATATACTAAAAGCACTATAACTCATCTTGATTCTGAATGTTTGATAAAGAGAATGTGGTCTCTTTAACTTTGCTTATACCCTCTTTCATTAGTGAATCTTCCAAACCGCGTCATTGTTTTAGTCCATATATGGCCTATCTCAATTTTCATACCTTACCTCTTGAGCTTTCAATCCGGGAAGAATTCTTATGTAGATTTCTCATCTAGATTGCCGTGAAAATGCATTCTTAACATCATACTATGAAAGCTGCCAATTTAAGTTGGTAGCTAAAGATAACAATATTCTTACGATATTCATCTTTGCAACTAGGGCAACTGTCTCCTGGTAATCTTCATTGTAAGCTTGAGTGTATGCCTTAGCTACTAACCTTGCCTTATACCTTTCCGACATCCCATCAGCCTTGTACTTGGTGAAAAGCCACCTACACCCAACTATATTTTTTTCCTTTTGGCCTGTCCACAACTTCCCATGTGTTATTCTTTTTAGAGCATGCATTTCTTCTTTCATAGCATCCTGCCATTCTCTTTTGAATAAAGGTTCAAAAACTGTGTTAGGTATAACAATTGAAATTAGACTCACAATGAAACTCTTATGTGATGGAGATTGTTTTCAAAGAGAGGGAGTTTGATAGAGGGTATAAAGGTCATTTTATGCATTCTTTAGTAGGTTTTTTGGAAAGCTATAGGTCTATCATCTATTGGTAATTGTGTTACATCCTCATTTTGAGTAGAGTCAGATGTTTGTACTTGAATCGGCTATGAAATGACTTTCCTTCTAGCATATATCTGAGAGAACAACGGATCTGGCAATGGAGGTAGAGTGTATGGTTTAGTTGGTTCAATAGTTCCCCATGGACCCTCTTCAATCTCCCCTTGACGAGAGGCCTTAGAAAAGAACAGTTTATGCTCGGTGAATATCACATCAATTGAAGTATAAGACTTTCTAGATGTAGGGTTGTAGTATTTGTACCCCTTTGTGGTCGAAGAATATCCTAAAAAGGCACATTTTATTGCTCTTAGATCAAGTTTACTCTTTGAGTGTTGTGAACATGAAGAAAGGCGGTTCACCCAAATATGCAAGGTATGAGACGATTTGATGTTCGAAAGTGAGGATGAAATAATTGAGGACTTCTATGGGGATTAGATTATTCAAGACACGAGATGAGAGACGATTGATCACGTGAATTGCAATAAGAATTGCCTCTCTCCAATAAGTTTTTGACATGTTTTCATAAAAAAGCAATGCTGTCCATTTTTCCTTTTGGTCACTCCATTTTGTTGTGCTGTTGGTATAGTAACACACGAAGAATCATGGATAATATTTTTAGAATAGAAATATGGGGATAAGATTTGATTGAAATAATCTCTTGCACTGTCATTTTATATTTTGATTTTGACTCCAAATTGGAGCTAAATCATTGAGTGAAAGGTAGTAATAATATTACTAACATCTGATTTTTGTTTGAAAAGGAATATTCATGTGATCCGAGTACAATTATAAATGAATGTAAGAAACCGACGAGCACCAGAAAAACTTGGAATAGTTGAGGGTCCACATGTATCACTATGACTCAAACAAAAAAGGATAGACTTTTATTTTGACCGGTGAGAAAAGATATACGAGTATGCTTGGAGAATTCACATGTATCACACTAAAAATCAGAGACTTGAAATTCTTGAAACAAATTTGGCAACATAATTCTCAAAACTCTATACGAAGGATGATTCATGCGAAAGTGATTTAACCAAATTGAATTCTTATTAGAGAAACTAAGAAATGACACAGGTACAGGGCTAGTTGTTCTCTCAGGTAATTGCAAGTAGTATAGGTCATTCAATTCCTTAGCAAGTCCAATTGTCCGTTCCAATTTTTGGTCTTGAAAAACACGACATGATGAGGAGAAAATAGCATTATAGTGGCTGTCATAGGAAAGCTTTTGTATGGAAAGGAGACTAATAGATAGTTTTTTGGGACATTTTTTAGTGTAAGGATTTGAGAAATAAATATATCGCCTATTCATGCAATGGTGGCACTGGTTCCATTTGTCACTGTAATTTTCCAATTACTTGGGTATGGTTAATATGTTTTAAATAATTTTGAGTGAGAGGTCATGTGATCAGTTGCACTGAAAGACTTACTTGAAGAGTTAACCTAACTTATTTCTAAAGAGCTTATACAAAAAGTGAATGAAGAACACCACCAAGCTCTCAATCTCTTCATTATTGAATCCACTAGTCTTAATAATTGGCACCTTTTATTCCTCTGTGATGTACACTTGTGCATTTGACATTTATCCCTTGTTTCTCAAACTACAAACAAACGCATGTGCTCTTGCAAACTGATGGATGAATAAGTGAATAAATTGATAGTGGGCTTGGTGCTGCACTTGTGGTGAATGAAAGCTAGGAATGCTAATGCTAATGTTTTGGCCTTCCTACTGTGAACACTCTTTAACGTGCTCAGATTACTGTTCAATGCTAACGCAATGCTGGAACAATGATGTTTTATTGGTGGATGGTAGCTATGAAGGCTTAAAATGAAACTTGGTCAAGGTGGAGTTCGATAGCTATGAAGGCTCCAAATAAATTTCGTTAAGGTGGAAGATCCGTAGTTATAAAGGTTATGTTGATCAATCAAATCTCCCAGAATAGGACTCTAATACCATGTTGCAAGTGTAAATTTTTTTGCTTGCTATAAATCTGATCTAAATAAATCCCTTGATACTAGGTAACAATAGGGAGGTCAACTACTTCCCTTATTTAATGGAATTACACAAATATTCCTTAAATCAAGTTCATTCCTTCAACATTAATTGTATCAATGCTTTAATAGATCTACTTTAAGTTACTATTATTTCGTTGGAGGGAACCTAATCACATGACATAGCATTAAAAAAAAATAATAAAAAAAAGGTGGTGTAATGTGTAGTGTTGAAGCAATATGTAGAGTTTTAACACATGGAATTTGTAGATCAAAAGGACATTAGAAGAATTGAGGTTATCACAGATAGCCCCTGTACAAATCTATTATAACAAGGTTGTCATCTATAGCTTATAATCCAATTCTACCTCATAGAACAAAACATATTGAGGCTGACAACCATTTTGTTAAAGAGAAAATTGAAACAAATATAATATGTATTTCTTATCTTCTCACAACAAAGCAAAATATTGATGTATTGACTAAAGGACTACCAAAGAAACAATATGAAAAACTAAGGGACAAGCTGACTATGGAAGACGTATTTAAACCAGTTTGAGGGAGATTGTTGGTTTGTCTAATATTTGTAAAAATTTATTAGTTAATATTCATTCAGTTTAGGTTTACTATAGTCAATAGTTTTTCCTTATTTTTTTATTGGTCTTTCTCCTATATAAAAAGGTCTAAGTTGCTCATATTTGAATAAGAAAGAATATTACAATGCATAGAAAATTAATACAATATGGATTTCAGTACAAGTACTATGTTTTAGCATTTTATGGAAGTACTTTATTAAATGCGGTTGGTAGTGAACAAGTTAAATCAATAATGTCCAGTAACTCAGTAAGTTATACAAGTTGGAGGATAAAAGCAGTTTCAGAACAGTAACATCATAGGAAGATATAAGGAAAATCTGACCTGCAATTTGCAAGAAATACCTCGTTGTACAACTCGATTTCCACACTGCATGTCACATCCACATTTGCCCCAGCATTCTTTGATAAACTTCCTGAGCAAATGACCCTTGCATCGATCAGGCTTGTAGCCATTCTTTAACCTCTCAATTGGGCAATCTTCACAATAAAAGAGATGCTCCTTCTTAGGCTCGCATCTCATAGACATACATTGATTTAGAAATTCTTCTTTCAGTAGGCCTTCTCGTGTGTAAGCAAATTCCCCACCAGTTTCACGAGCACAAGCACATGGATAAGATGATAACAGGCAATCACCTGAGCAACTTGAACAGCAATCATCCTCTGAAATCCGAGCCAGTGAAATGTTGACACTGGCGTTCTGAAAAATTAGATTGTTTGGTATGTAATTGAACTTGGGGATAGACTCATTTCCTAATTCATTGACCCAAGATATTTTGACTTTCTCTGCACCCTTTGTCAAGTCATGCATATGATGCAAAGAACTATTTGTATTTTTTCTGTTATGTTGATCACGAGAAATTGGTCTCACATGCTCAGAGGAAGTTGAACGCTTGCTACTGTTACTGGTGCATTGATCTCGAAAAAGTGCAGTATTCAATGACCTCGCACACTGAGAAGAACTTGAGCCCTTCTGATGTGATTTGCATCCCATGTTACCATTTGTTAATGCTTTCTTATCTGATTCAGCAAAAATGAAGGTTACTACAAAAATTAACAACAGCTTTAAAAGAAATCTCAACTGTAGATCATCTGTTAAAATAATTGGTTAAAAGTAACAATCAATTACAGATAACTCAATATTTTCTCAGAAAATCATGGTTTTTCGGCTCTTGTAGATGATGCAATGGATAAGTCAGTTTAGTAAATTTTACTTCTCCGAATAGCATGAACAAGTATCACATGACCTAGTTGGCTTAAATCATTGTGTCACGGCGAATATATATCCTTGTTCTAGATCCTGTCTACCAAACATATGACGACTACTCAGCAGCACTATTCCTGGTTGAGCTGTTTATGAACATGAATTGAAGATAAGATGCACTCCCCAATCTCAAGCCAGTGGAGATTGTCAAAAAGCTATTCATTTGGCATTAATGGAAAAAAAAAAAAAAAAAAAAACGTTTAATCACAACAGGTTTTAGATAAAATTCCATCTACAAGTTCGGTACCATGTTTCATCCATAAAATTCATGGCAACAATAATGTCAGCTTTTGACTTCAACTTCTTCATGGTTTCCCTCCAACCAAATTTTCAGGCCTACCTCACTAATTATATCAATTAATTAAAGGGAAATCGTAACACAGTTAATAAGAGGAATTATAATGTGGTTAAGACTGTCCATATTTGTAAATTTGTCACATGAAAAAATAATTTGCAAACATGACAATTTTTCCCTGGTATATTGTTATAACCTTTTTGTAACATTGAAATATCTAATATAAAGTAGATTACTGGTTTACCATTTATGTGATAAAGTACATTGCTAATATACCAAATATTAAGTTTATCACTAAAATACCATTTTTATAGATAAAGTACATTACAAATGTATACCAACACTATCTTTGTATCATCGATGAAGTACATGATATACCATTTTTAGATCACAGGTAAAGTATATCGTTGATATTTCTAATATAAAGTAGGTCACTAAATCTACGTATACCACCGACATATGAGTTTTTAAACTTGTGCCATTTTTACAAAATGTTTTATCATGTGGCAAATCTATTATTATCACACAACCCATTTTCATCAACTAGGTCAAAGCTTGAAACAAGAAACCTGGTTGAACACAACAAGTTGTGGGAAATACTCGCACTCTTTATTAACACCAATCGAGAAGAGATTACAAGACACTATGTAAAACTACTGCACTTTGTGCTTTGGATTTTTTGGGATGAAAACCTTGGTAGGTTGGCGGGGTATTTATAGTACATGCTAAACAATTTATTCCTAAAATATCTAACTATTTATTCCTAAAATACTTAGGTATCTTTATTCCTAAAATACCTAAATCATTTTCCTAAAATTTCTAGATATCTTTATTCCTAAAATACCTAAATCATTTTCCTACCATATATAGACAATGGGCTCATACAATTATTGCGCTTGACCCTATTAGGCTAGTGATTATATTTTAACACTCCTCCTCAACACTAGTCCACATTCGTTGCACCATGTTGAGCTGATAGCGAAAGCCCTCATATTTGTCAGTATTCAGCTCTCTTGTAAACAAGTTTACCACTTGGTCATCCGTATTCTTCTTTGAAGACGTTCTCTCTAATAAAATGGTAATGCGTCTCCACATGCTTTGTTCTAGCACGATATCTCAAATTTTTTGCTAGGCAAATCGCAGATTGGTTGTTGTAATGAAGTGGTATTAGATAGTCAATTTTCTGGTGTCAATTTTCCATCAAGGGTTTCAACCATGTACTTTCCTGAGTTGCTCCAGCTAGTGCTTTGTACTCTACTTCTCTAGTTGACAATGATACTGTTGGTTGTATTTTGTTATACCAAAAAATTGTTCTCGAACCGAGCTTGAACACATACCTAGTGCTTGACCTTCGGGTATCATGATGCCCTGTATAGTCAGCATCACAGTATCCAACTAGCTTGGTCTTCACTTCTTTTGTACAAGAGACCATAATCGATTGTACTTTTGACATATTGCAAAACCTGTCAAGCTGCATATAAATAAGGCTTCTTCGCGCTTTGCATGTACTAACTAATGACTCCAACTTCATTTTCAAATCAATTAGGTTGGTTCATGTAGATCTCCCGGTCCAACACTCCATGCAAAAAAACATTCTTCATATCCATCTATCATAATTTCCAATCTTTAATTACCATAAGTACTGGAGGAACCTACACGATAGTGATCTTTGCTACTGGACTCAATGTTTCACCATAGTCTAGTCCATATTGTTGAGAGAACCCTAAAGCTACAATCTGAGCTTTGTATCTCACGATTGATCCATCTAGGGTACACTTTATTTCGTAAATCCACTTGCAAAAGATGGATTTGACATCTCATGGTCTTGGCACTCGATCCCAAGTTTGATTTTGCTCTAAGGCTATAGTTTCTTCCTTCACTGCTTGTTGCCAAGCCATATTTTGTGATGTTTCTTCATGTCTCTAACCCTTTAACTTCGTCTTTTATAATAGTTGTATTGGCATGCTTTAAATTTGGCTTTTGGATTCTTTCTGATCGTTTAAGTTGTTGAGGTGCCCTTTGTTTTTCACTATGTTCGCTTGATTGAGTAACTTTTTACTCACCAACACAATGTCACTTGGATCTTCTGGCACAGCAGCACTTAAGCAAATGTGTACAATTTGCTCCATCATTTTCTGTGGTAGAGTTTTTTCAATGTTGTCCAAATCTTATAGTACTTCCTTCTCCGAGGGCCACCCTACTTCCATTGCGTCACTCTGATCGTCAGCCATGTGGTTTGAGCATCCTGAACCAATGATCCAGTCATCCTCGTAATCGATATATTCTCCTATCATTGCCATGAGCGCTAGTTCGTCTTCTTCTATGACACATATTGCCTCTCCATCCCATTCATCCTCCATCTCCTTTTTTGATGTTGTCACATTGCTTTCAATAGATTTTTTCTTGGACCAACAATCCCTGAACATGTGACCATTTTTCCCCAATTGTAGCGAATACCTCCAAATTTATTCACCTGAGAGTTATTGTTGTCGTTCCTCTAAGCTCTCCTTGGTTGTGCAGTTCCTTGATGGCTTCTTCCTTTGTCACCATTTTTGTATCCACGTTTGGTAGACGACTTATTGTTGCTCTGACTTTCACTTGTGTAGAGTGCTTCTTCTTCACCCTATAATGTGATTTCACCCATTTGCTTAGTCATGGCTTCTTGACTAGCTAACAAATTTTCAAACTCTACAAGTGATGATTGGGCAGGTCATCCTCTTCAATCGAGCTTCTCCAATGGCGAACTTCAAGTCTAGTTCAGTAATCTCCCGACAGATCAACTTAACTTTGTGAAAGTATTGAAGAATCATCATGTCACGTTGTGAAATTGATAGCAACTCATTCTCCAGAAGTTGTAGCCTTGTATTGTTCTTTCATAACAACATCATGAATGTGTCCTATGCTTCTTTTAGAGTCTTATTATCTCAAATGTGCTCTAACAACTCTTCTTCGATTGTGGTTTTCAAGGCAAACATTGATTTGCCTGCTTTGATTCTCTATTTGTGCAAGGCGCCATTAGAATCCTCCTCTAGCGGCGTAGTTTCACACCTACCAACGATCTCCTAAAGTTCATGTCCTTGTAAATAGGACATCATGCACGTTGCCCACGTATTGTAGTTGTTGTTGTTGAGTTTCTTAATTCCTCAAACCATTTGGATATCAACCATCGTGTTGGTAAGAACTCAATAATACCAAACAAGCCTTTCAACACAAAACCTGCAAAATCACGAACAACTCACAACACAAAGAAATTTACTCACTAATAATCTCAAGAAATCGTTTTTGATGTGGAAGATCAAACAGCACTGCAACCACAGAGCATATTAAGAATTCCAAGAGATCAGACAACCTACACTAACCTCGCTTTGATACCAGATTGTTGAACACAACTCTTTGTGGGAAGCACTCACACTCTTTATTAACACCAGTCGAGAAGAGATTACAAGACACTTTGTAGAAACTACTGCACTCTGTGTTTTGGATTTCTTGGGGATGAAAACCTTGGTAGGTTGGAGAAATATTTATAGTAGAGACTAAACAATTTATTCCTAAAATATCTAACCGTTTATTCCTAAAATACAATAATTCTTTTCCTAAAATACTTAGGCATCTTTATTACTAAAATACCTAAATCATTTTCCTAAAATATCTAAGTATCTTTATTCCTGAAATACATAAGTCATTCTTCTAAAATATGCAAGTCATTCTTCTAAAATATGCAAGTCATTCTTCTAAAATACATAGACAATGAACTCATACAATTATTGGGCTTGACCCTACTAACTAGTGATGATATTTTAACAAACCTATCAATAAGTTTTATTATCATTAGAAACAGCACACTTGGTATTCACCATATTTATGATAGAATCAGATAATTACATGACGTTCCTTAAAAAGAAATATTGGCATTTTCAATAGTCAAATTCTTTATAACAAATTTACCTGGAAAAACTACCGAAACGGGTTTCACTGATGACAACATTTCACTGGGCCTAATGACTAATCCTTGTTGAGAATCTTGAGACGAGTTTGTAGTTTTATGTCCAAGATCTACTTCAGAAATTTTATCCTTCCTGACAATTAATTTACGACCTGAGCTACCGGTGATAGACGAATCCCGATTCGATTGTTCTCCATCACGTGATCTCTTTAGTGGTATCAAAGACTTTTTGTCTTCCACAAGACGACCTTTGTTTCCTTCTAGTCCCTATTCACAACACGTTAAGAAAAAACACTAACACTATTGAAAGGATAAATGATAAAAGAAAGAGAGAATAAAAACTATCATTCATATTAGTAAGTTTTAGAGGAAATCTAATATGCAGTACTGCTGGCCAACAAATTGGACAGGCATGCACCCTTTGCCAATGACATATATAGTTTAATGCACAAATATAGGTCTCAAAGTTTCGACTGTGCCTAAACAGATGTGAAACATTAAAGTGTCTACTAAGTTCCAAAGCTATCGATTTTAATATCTAAAAGAACTTGAACTCTTCAAACTGTCAACTAAGTCCCTCAACTTTCAATTTGTGTCTAATAAATTATGACATATGCAATTTTTTTAAAAACTAACAAACTTATTAGACATAAAATTTAATTCTCTTATTTGATAGGATTCAAAACATTACAATTCTAAACCTTAAATTTTATGTAAACATAAAAATTTTTAAAATGTTGAATAGGTCCAAGTCCCTCATAAGCTTTTTATTGAAGGTTTAGACTCTATTAGACACTTCAATAAAAGTTCAGAAACCTATAAGACACAAGTTTAAAAGTTCAATGACTAAGCTTGTAAATTAGCCTATGATATGGCCAAACATTTACCAAAACAACAGTTTCAAGGAAATCCTTGATGTAATATTTTTGAGACATTTTTTTCTCTTTTCAGCATTGATTAGTGACTCAAAGCAACTAACTCTAGCGTTGTGAAGACATTGATTAACCAAGTTCCTATATACCAGTTGAAATTGCACTCTATAATTCACTTAGGTTTGGTGGATATGATGGTTTAATGAGAGGGCCATAGTTTGATGAGAAGAGACTTAATTTGGTTGAGTGGTAAACGGATACAGCAGAAAGATCCTGTTTATGTAAATAAAATGAGACCATTTGTGATATCAATCAACAGAGAATGTGGTAATGAAAGCGCTACTGAATTAAATAAGAAATTCAACGAAAAGTTTCTTCCCTACAAAAAAAAAAAAAAAAAAAAAAAA
>NW_019272033.1:55985-135665 GCF_002738345.1 Cucurbita maxima | reverse complement strand
AAGTTTCTTCCCTAAAAAAAAAAAAAAAAAAAAAAAGATAAAGAGAACTTTCATGGGTTTTGTATGGCTCTCTGGTCCCATTTTTTGCATGGTCGTTGTATTTCTATGTTAGATAACGAAAGTTCTGTTCTCTAAAAGGAAAAAACAAATAAAAAAGTATCAATCAGATTTTTATCACTGTATCAGGAAAACTAGTGAAGCATCATCTCAAGAGCTCAAGAAATTGAACTCTGAGATATGCAGGCCAACAAAAGTAAGTTGAATGAAGAAAAGTACACATTAACAGTTAACTAAGTAGAAATAATTGATAAATATACATATTTAAAAAAAAGATAAAGAAGAAATAAAAACCTCGCTTTCATTGTGCTCAAAATAAGCATCTACAAGGGTGCGGTAATTGTCTTCTTCGATGAGTTTCCAGTTTCCATCATACATTTTTAGGAGATCCTTCAAGATTGGTTTTATTTGACCATCAGGAATTCCCAAGGATCTCGTTGCATTAAAAGCCTTGGAAATTTTCTGTTTCGAAGGCATTGGCACACCCAATAAAAGTTGTTCCCTGTTCATAAATTTTGCGCAAACATGATAATGTTGCACCACATATTACTAATTTTATATATATGAGGAAGCGAGTTTCATAATGTATGAAATAGATATTAACAACAAGATGAAAGGAATCGAAAAAAGAAAAACATGCACCAAGTGGCACATTCATCTAAATGAATATATAGACCTTGCATGTGGATTTTAGAGAAAAGTACTCATGAACCAAAAACATTGTAGCTACCTAGAAAAAATCTCATCAAAATAGCTTTTACAGAAATAGTAGGAAGAAAAGATGAACAGATGTATATATATAACAAATGTAAATAGAACTCAAAAGAAAAAGCTTTTATAATCCACAACTATCAAAATTTCGAACTTAATCTCGATGATAACTGCAGAACTCAAAACAAAAAACGGATTCCCGATCAATTTGTTCATATTCTCTTCTACTTCATCATCATCATCGCAACACTACAATGACTTCGTTAATCTTGTTCCCTAGACTCCACCAAAATCGATTCTAAACGAAAAGAACATTCCAGAACAAGCAAAAACCGCATTACCATTCGCATTCAAACCAAAAAGAATATGAAATCACAGAACATCAATACGGTCTCTAGACTTACAAAACAAACATTCTCAGCCTTCAAAGAAAAAAAGAAAAAACAAAAAAGGTTACCTCCAGAAGCGTCGCCACTCTTTCCAAAGCTTCAATGACGTAGCAAGCAAGTTTTCAGCAGTGAATGAAGTAGTCGAAAATGAGGCTGTAGAGACACGAAGGAATTGATCGATCGACAGAGAAGAGAAAATTCTTGAAATTGATTTAGTTGAGAGACGGGGCAGTGAGAAGGTGAAGAAGAATGACGTAGAGGGTTCCAGGCACTGGGAATGCAAAGTCTGAACGGTTGATTTTCCACACAGAATCATGTGGGGTCGAGGTCGTTACACCGTTTCATCCCCTACAAGCTCACACACGGAACTCCCATGAATCTTCTACGTGTTCAAATACTATTGGTTTTCATTCGTCTCTAATAACATCCATAAACAGCTGTATTTATTTAAAATCGATTATTATTATTATTATTATTATTATTTAAGGAAGATATACTCATAAATAGAAAAATAACACTATAATTAATTAATTAATTAATTAATTCTTTATTCTTTATTTTTTATTTCATTTTCTAAACAATTAAATAAAAAAAATTAACTCATATTCATTAATCAACGATTAAAAAAAATATGTAAATCACAATTAATTGTGTTATAATTCTTTTTATATATTTTTTTTCCATAATTTAAAATTATTGTTGAGAAAAAAAAATCAATAAAAGTAAATATCTAATTAATTAATACTTAATTTTTTTTCTCTTTTTGATTAATACAATCAATAAAGTAACAGATTCCTTCCTAAAATAGATTAATTTTGTAACCATTTTTGAAATAAACCTAAATTATTCTCAAATTTATTTGGATTTTTCCTTCCTTGTGGATTTTGAAACTACAACAATAAGATCGCAATTAGAGAGAGATTTGGGTGATGATTGAATCATAAATAAATAGTTTATTAGAGAATTAATGTTATAAATTAATCCGCAAAAATCAATGGTAATTAAATGTAATATGTATTATAGTGGTAAAATGAATTTTTCACTAAACTGTAATTATGAACCACTCGTAAAAGATTGACTTGCACATAATGATTATATCAATAGACACAAGTTGTTCTATAGTGTATAAAAGCACACTCTAGGTCTATAATGGAGTGACTTATAGTTTTGTGAAGTAGCTCGATTCACGAGTTTAAAAACACAATTTTTTTTTACCCTTAATCCTGATCATTAATATAATTCGTTCCAAAACTTTATTGAGTTGCTTTCAAATTGTTTTGGGATTTTTTCTTTTTTTATAATTGAAATCTAAAAGTTCGGTTATTCAACGGAGGGATTCATAAACATTTGGTACAAGAATTTTAGGATCTCTTTTTCTTGTCTCTTTGGATTATTTGCAACATGTCACAAAAAGGAGACCAACCAAATTTATGTTACATCAAGAACAAAGTCGTTGTGAGATTTCTTTTTGATGGGAGCGCTTAAACTAAGTGTACCTATTTTTTTCTATTGAATTCTTGCAAGAAATTAAATGATTTTTGAAAAGTAAGATTCAACGATTGATTCCAACTCGAGTACATAGCAAATTCATGGAAAAAACGAGACCCATGGGATACACAAGAAGCGGCACTCCCATTTCACTTTTACATCCATACATGACCTAAAGATAAAAGTGAAGACCTCAAGAAGTTTAAGACCATGAAATGCAAACGATTTTAAGTTTCCATTACTAGAGGATCAACGGATTCGAGGAATAATCCTCTAGAAGAATGGAAAAATGATACGAAATAAGGTGTCTTAATCATGCCCTAAAGCATTCACGGTGAATGGCAAGATTGTATTATAGATGTTTGGATTTAGAAAAGTTTCATTGTATTTTTCAACTTCAGAGTATTATTTTTAAGGTTTTAAGTTACAATTAATTAGTGGGGATTATGGTATTGATGGGCACGCGAGTTAAACATTCAATTGGCCATAGTTTACTTTATTTTCAAAGTATTAATAGTCACTTATGTTTTTGTTTTCAAGCTATGAGCATGTTCCTTCGAATTTTTAGTGTTTAGATTTGCATGTTAAAGTTATTCAAGTAATCTTATCAAATTAGGAAACAAATTTTTTTTACCTTTGATCTTGATCGTCAAAGTAATAATTTCTAAAACTTTTCTTGAGTTGATTCCATATCGTTAATAAAGTGAGTTGATCTTAATTCTATTAATCGAGGATATTAATATTTCACAAATTATCATATGTCACTTAATCTTAATTCTATTAATCCTACCTAGTGAGAGTTTTTTTTAGAGATGATTTAATATACATACCTTAAATAAAAGAATAAATAAATAATTAATTAATTAAAATGAAAGACTACGTTCTTAATTCATCGTTCTCTCCACTAACCTCTCATTCATTTCCTCAATTATCTCTCCTCAACCAATTTCCTTACCACATAATATCACATCTCCTCGACCAATTGGGTTACCACATAATATCACAATTACTGCAAAAAAGTGTGGCCCCTCTTAGTCTTCTTTCTTCTTTTATATTGAGCATGATTACCCTCTAGAGCTGAAAAGGAATAAGTTGTCGACCTAGGATGTTACTCATTGGTAGTCAATGACCCTCTTGGACGGGTGATGTGTATTTAAAATTTTCATGTCATCCCCCATTTATTTTCAGATTTGGTACTCCCTCATGATTCAGCATAAATGTCTAAAATTTTACCACACAACTCAATTAAATGTACAATTACAATCAATTTATGCTAAATCATATTTTTTTTTCATGTTGGACCGCAATAAACGATTCCATGCCCACTAAGTACAATAAATAGGGTAATAAATGAGAAAATGGTGAATAAGAGTGCAATATTAAATACAAAAAGACTTGATATGGCTCTACTTTTAGAGAGTTATCAATAGGATTATGATTGATTGATAGAACGATAGCGTTAGGATACGTTTCTATAACGATATGACTAAGGTACGTTCATGTAACGATATGACTGTGATATGTATAAGAACGTTAAGACTATGATAAGTTAGAGAACGATATGACATGTGAATGACGGATACATACATATATATGTTGTGATATGATATGAAAATGAAATGAAATATGTTATGGTACGAGATATGTAATAAATTGACATATTTATGATATGATACATTGTGATGTGATATGTTATGTTTAGATTGTTTTATGGGACCGTTGAGGTAATTATTGTATGAATCGCACGTTAGCGAGAGTCCGTAATGTGTTCTATTTGTCCATGTTGCGAAAGTATATAGAAAACTCGACTCATGTGGTCGAATACTGCTGAATGGGAGGTTGGATTATGTAGAAAGACATATCCAAATTGTTGTAAGAGAGGTAAAAAAATGTTGTGTGGCTGAAAGTTTCAAAGTCCTTTGGTAGAGTCATGAGTTAGAGGAAGCAACATGAAAGTTAGAGATGAGATGATGAATAAGTATTTGAGCTGTTTTAGGGAATGTGAGGACAAAAGTGGTTTCATCTAAAATGATATTAAACATTTGATAGAAGAGAGAAAACCATAAGCTTTCAGCTATAAAAGTGGAGTAGGCTCAGTGTCACGATCATGCTTGTCCAAGGCGTGTTGCCCAGACCGCATGCCCATGACAAGTCAAACCCTTTATGTCTTTCTATGTTGTAGTATTTTACTTTTGTATTTATAGGAAGTATGACGTTTCAAAAAAAACATGTCTAGGTCTGCCAGTCATGAAATGCCTCAAAATGTACTACAGGGAGATATGACTAGTTGTCAACTTCTTCCTACCTGATAGTTATATGTAGTAAGCCGTTGTTGTTGCCTTTCGTTTACATTTCCATATAACACCAATTTCAATTTCTCAAATCTTGCTTTCAAAAATATCTTTCGAAATCTCTCTACCCTCGTTTTCTAAAACTTTGTTCTTGAATCGAGGCCAGAGGTTCGAGCATACGTCGCTTGGTCGTAGGCGACGTAAGAACGAATAGACTTAACTCACTTGTTGCTGGAAAGTGAGTGTCGCACAATCGCAAGTCCGATGCCATCAAAGTGCGATTGTGACAAGTGGTATCAGAGCTTTGTTAGCTCCGTGACATAGTAAAGACAGAAACCATGTCAATGACAAAGTCGACACTCATATCACAAGCTGACCGGCTTACTCTATTAGAGAAGGAAATGTTGTTCCTCAAGAAAGTCCCTGACACCGTCGCTTCCTGGAAGCACAAGTGACGGAATTGAATGGAAAAGTCGGAGAAATCGACACAATGGGCAACTGCTTGGATGGGTTACCAATCAAAGGACTAATGTTTCGAGTGGACTCGCTTGAAAAAATAGTTGCTCCTACGAGCAGTTCAAGACCTGCTGGTAGCCCGGATAGCTTTGTCGCGCATAAGGAGGGACGTGGCGAAGAGTTCGACGAACTACAAAATACCATGATGAAGTTGTTTAATGGACTAGCTGACGAATTCAGAACAACGATCGATGCCATCCAAAAAAAGATGGCCGAGATGAACACCCGAATTGGGGTGACCATGAAAGCCATGGAGAACGTCACGACAGGAAAAACTCATTTGGGATCCAACAATCTAAAGTTCCCAGACCCTGAACCCTTCAAAGGGAACCGGGACGCCAAAGAGTTGGAGAACTTCATCTTTGATGTCAAATAGTACTTCAAAGCCACAACGGCCTGTATCGACGACATAAAAGTTACAGTAGCCTCAATGCATCTCATAGACGATTCCAAGCTTTGGTGGCGTTCGAAGGTGTAAGATATCGAAAATGGATTATGCACCATCGACTCGTGGGAAGACCTCAAGAGAGAGTTGAGGAACCAAGTCACCAAAAGTCAGAAAAATCAATCATCACCTACATCAAAAGGACTTGATCATCACCTACAAGGACGGACTCAAGTCACCAAAAGTCAGGGACTCAAGTCAAGGACTCAAGTCAGCAAAAGTCAGAAAAATCATCACCTGCATCAAAAGGACTCAAGTCACCTACATCAAAAGAACTTGATCATCACCTACAAGGACGGTCTCAAGTCACCAAAAGTCAGGGACTCAAGTCAGCAAAAGTCGGAAAAATCATCACCAACATCTAAATGACTTATCAAAGTCAGAAAAATCAATCATCACCTACGGACTCAAGTCACCAAAAGTTTGGAACTCAAGTCAGCAAAAGTCAGAAAAGTCATCACCTACATCAAAAGAACTCAAGTTAACAAAAGTCAGAAAAATCACCTCCTACATCAAAAGAACTCTAAGTCAGCAAAAGTCAGAAAAATCATCACCTACATCAAAAGATCATCACCTATATCAAAAGAACTCAAGTCACCAAAAGTCAGAAAAATCATCACCAAAAATCATCACCTACATCAAAAGATCATCACCTATATCAAAAGGACTCAAGTCACCAAAAGTCAGAAAAATCATCACAACATCAAAAGGACTTGATCACCACCTACATTAGGACTCAAGTCACCAAAAGTCAAAAAAATCATAATCTACATCAAAAGGACTTGATCATCAAAAGTCAGAAAAATCATCACCTACATCAAAAGGACTTAAGTCAGCAAAAGTCAGAAAAATCATCACCAACATCAAAAGAACTTGATCATCACCTACATCAAAAGGACTTGATTATCAAAAGTTAGAAAAATCATCACCTACATCAAAAGGACTTGATCATCAACTACATCAAAAAGACTCAAGTCAGCAAAAGTCAGAAAAATCATCACCTACATCAAAAGGACTTAAGTCAGCAAAAGTCAGAAAAATCATCACCAACATCAAAAGGACTTGATCATCACCTACATCAAAAGGACTTGATTATCAAAAGTTAGAAAAATCATCACCTACATCAAAAGGACTTGATCATCAACTACATCAAAAAGACTCAAGTCAGCAAAAGTCAGAAAAATCATCACCTACATCAAAAGGACTTAAGTCAGCAAAAGTCAGAAAAATCATCACCAACATCAAAAGGACTTGATCATCACCTACATCAAAAGGACTTGATTATCAAAAGTTAGAAAAATCATCACCTACATCAAAAGGACTTGATCATCAACTACATCAAAAAGACTCAAGTCAGCAAAAGTCAGAAAAATCATCACCTACATCAAAAGGACTTAAGTCAGCAAAAGTCAGAAAAATCATCACCAACATCAAAAGGACTTGATCATCACCTACATCAAAAGGACTTGATTATCAAAAGTTAGAAAAATCATCACCTACATCAAAAGGACTTGATCATCAACTACATCAAAAAGACTCAAGTCAGCAAAAGTCAGAAAAATCATCACCTACATCAAAAGGATTTGATCATCACCAACATCAAAAGAACTTGATCATCACCTACATCAAAAGAACTTGATCATCACCTACATCAAAAGGACTCAAGTCAGCAAAAGTCAAAAAAATCATCACCTACATCAAAAGAACTCAAGTCAGCAAAAGTCAGAAAAACCATCACCTACATCAAAAGGACTCAAGTCAGCAAAAGTCAAAAAAATCATCAACTACATCAAAAGAACTCAAGTCAGCAAAAGTCAGAAAAACCATCACCTACATCAAAAGGACTAAGTCAGCAAAAGTATTCGGGAAGATCAATTTTATATGCAAACTCTACAAATGACAAACATTCATCCAAAGACTTAATATTCTTAGAAATAATAACCATAAGTAATGCTCGTAATGTTCTATTAACCAGCTTAGTTTGTCCATCAGTTTGAGGATTACATGTAGTTGAATAACAATTTGGTACCCAATTTATCCCACAGTACTTCCCAAAACTGACTTAAAAATTTAGCATCCCTATCACTAACAATTATTACAGAGATTCCATGTAATTTTACTACTTCCCTAAAAAATAAGTTAGCAACATGTTTTGCATCGTCCGTCTTGTTGCATGCAATAAAATGAGTAATCTTACTAAATCTGTCTACCACAACAAAAATATTATCTACCCTTTGTAGTGTGCGGTAAACCAAGAACAAAATCCATAGATATATTAGTCTAAGGTTCGTGAGGTACATTCAAAGGAGTGTACAATCCATTTGGTTGTAATCTAGATTTAGCTTATTTGCATTTAAAGCATTGACTACACAACTTATGAACATCATGCTTCATTTTCAGCCAAAAGAATGCTCACGTACCATATTATAAGTTTTATTAATCCCAAAATGTTCCATTAAACCACCACCATGTGCTTCTTTTACAAGCGAATATCTGATAGAGCATTTAGGAATACAAAGCGTACTTTTCTTAAATAAGAATTCATGAAACACATAATAATCATCTGCGACTGTTTTTGTAAGACAAGATGCATAAATAATTCCAAAGTCTTGGTCATCTCGATATAATTCTTTAATATGCTCAAATCCAAGAATTTTTACACTAAGAGAAGTAAAAAGATTGTACCTTCTAGATAATGCATCAGCTACCACATTATCCTTACCTTACTTATAATTGATGACATACGAAAATGTTTCAATAAACTCCACCCACTTTGCATGCCTATGGTTCAGTTTTCTTTGACCCTTAAGATACTTCAAGCTTTCATGATCAAGTGGATCACAAATTCTCTAGGCCACAAGTAGTGTTGCCACACTTGCAATGTGTGAACTAAAGCAAACAATTTTTTATAATAGGTAGGATAGTTCAATGTTGTCCCATCTAGTTTTTCACTAAAAATACATTACGAGTTTTCCATCTTGCATCAAAACAACACCTAGGCCCAAACCACTTGCATCACACTCAATTTCAAAAGTTTTATTAAAGTTAAGCAAGACAAGTAATGGTGCATTGGTTAATTTATTCATAAGCTCATTGAATGCAATCTCTTGCATATCTCCCCATTTAAAAACAACATTCTTTTTCATTATGTCATTCAATGGTGCAGCTATGGTGCAAAAATCTTTTATAAATCTCCTATAGAAGCTAGCTAACCCATGAAAACTACGAACTTCACTTGCTTGTGGTGTTGGCCAATCCCTGATTGTTTTACCAACTATGAAGCCAAGAAAGGTAACTTTTCCATCCAAAAACTACACTTATTAAAATTAGCCTAAAGTTTCTCTTTTCTAAGTGTAATCAAAACTAACTTAACATGCTCCACATGTTCATGCAAAGTCATTGAATAAATTAAAATATCATCAAAATACACAACATGCTTTCCTAAATATTCTCTCAAAACGTGATTCATTAAGCGCATAAATGTACTAGGAGCATTAGTTAACCCAAAAGGCATAACAAGCCATTCATACAATTCAAACTTAGTTTTGGACGTTGTTTCCATTCGTCTTCTACATGCATTCTAATTTGATGATATCCAGATTTCAAGTCAATCTTTGTAAATAAACATGAACCATGCAATTCATCAAGCATATCGTCTAGCCTATGAATAGGATGTCGATACTTTATAGTGATTTTGTTGATGGCTCTACAATCCACGCACATGCGCCACGTTCCATCTTTCTTCGGCACCAATAAGACTGGTACAGAACATGGACTCAAACTCTCTTGTATATACCCCTTCTCCATGAGCTCCTCTACTTGCCTTTGAATTTCTTTAGTCTCAGTTAAGCTGGCTCTATAAGATGGCCTATTAGGAATGACTACCCTTGGAATAAAGTCTATTTTATGTTCAATACCTCTAATGAGAGGTAGTCCTTTAGGGACTTCATCTTGGAATATGTCATCAAATTCCTGTAAAAGAGATTGAAACATACTAGGTAAAGACAAATTGTTATCGTTAGAGACCAAACATTCTTCCTTGTACACAAGTAAAAAGATAGTTTTTTTGTGAGAACATTGCCCTTCTAACCTCTCCAACTTTAGCCAAACAACTCACCTTCTTTCTTTTTTTTCAATTTCATTCTTTTTTTCACTATGTTTTTCTCTATTTTTTCACTCGACTCTTGTTTTTCTTTAACTCTTTTTCCACAAACTTCTTCTTTTTTTTCTTCCAACTTTAATTGATTAGCAAATACATTTGTAGAACTCAAAGGTACAAGAGTGATTTTTCTACCATCTTTTACAAAAGAATACCTATTCAAATAGCCATCATACATAACCCTCTCGTCAAATTGTCATGGTCGGCCAAGTAATATGTCTCCAGCATGCATTGGTAAAACATCACAAAGAACTTCATCTTTATATTTTCCCAAAGTAAAAGATATTAAAGCTTGAGAAACTACCTTCATTGTTCCACTGTCATTGAGCCATTGAAGCTTGTTAGGTTTAGGATGGTGTTGGGTGAAATTTGCAACCTTTTGATCAGCATGGTACTTACGACATTGGTGCAGCTTCCACTATCAATTACAAGACTACAAGGAGTTCCCTTGACTAAGCACCTTGTTTGAAATAGGTTGTTTCTTTGATCATCAACATCATTCTCTGTAACTTGAGTTTTAAGAAGTCTTCTGATAACAAGTATCAAATGACTCCCATCTTCCAGTTCCTCCTCATTCTCCTGGATTTCTTCTTCAACTAACTCATCCTAGTCACTTTCCTCACTATCTGTGACAACTTGTCCATTCTTGATGATCATGACTCTCTTGTTAGGACAATCACGACTAAGATGACCAATTCCTTGACATTTCCAATATTTGATGTCTCTATTTCTTTCTCGAACCTCCTTATATTCCTCTCTGCTTTCTCTTTACCCTTGGAGGTCTCAACTTTTTTCTTTTTGTCAAGATCATACTTGCCTCCAACTTTGAAATCTATCTTTTCAATATTTGCATTCTTTTTCCAAGTGTTGAAAGCATTAGACTTTGAAATACCATACCTCTTGAAGTTCTCCTTCTCCCAAGCTAGTTGCCCTTCTATTTTGACAGCAAGGTGTAACAATTCTTGCATATCAAAGTACGCTTGACTATCTACTTGATGAGAAAGTTGTCGGTTTAACCCACCAAGGAATCTAGCCATTGTATCTTTCTCGTCTTCATCAATACATGCTCTATACATAAGGCCTCCCATTTCTTTGTAATATTCTTCAACACTTTTGGATCCCCGTTGCAAAATATAGAGTTTTCTTGAGTACTCGAGAATAATGCTTAGGAATATACCTTTTTCTCATTGATGTCTTCAATTCCTCCCTCGTTTCAATTGGTTCTTCATAATTTCTCCTCTACTCTGATTTCAAAGATGTCCACCATATAATGGCGTAATCACAAATTCAGCCACAACAAGCTTCAACTTTCTTTCTTCACTGAAATTGTTGCAATCGAAAACATGCTCAATTTTGTTTTCATATTGCAAATACTCCTCTGGATCGGATCTCCTATACAAAGTTGGAATTTTTAGCTTTTCTCCCCCAACACCTCTTTCTTCTCCTCTCTCATATTGGTACTCCCTCTTAATTCTTTTTTGTGCTAAAATTTCTCTATCCCTTCTTCTGACTCTTCCTCTCCCTCGACCGACATCTCTCCCTCCCCTAAGACTATGTCCCGCTAAAAGGGTGACATTGTCATCTTATTCATTTTCAACTCCTTCATTCAAGAGTACTTCCCTCCCTTGAAGATTACCGAAGGCTATTTCAATTCGCTCCATCCGATCTGTCAATGTACTAATAACTTGATTCAAATGAGTAATTGTTCCGACCTGTACTTCTCTCCACCTAGCTTCACTAATCTCCCCTCCAATTCCTCCATCTTGGTTCATGATTGTACCAACAGTAGTGAAATATGTTTAGGACGTCACATACTCAACTCATTGATTTTACACTCAAGGACACTCGTGTTTATACACACAAAGGTAAGTTGTTTGGAAATGTGACTAAATTATGATAAAGGTAGGCTAATACATGGGTAAAGCAATACTGATAGTAGCAAACTATTCAAGGGAATCAAGATAAGTTAATTATGAAATCACAACAAAATAAAACAAGAGTTGAACAAACAAATAAGGGACACAAAGATATTTTTGGATAGATTGCACACTGAAAAAGAAAAAAAATTCCAAAAAGGAAGGATGTGAAAATTTTAAGAACTATCTAACTTCCTTTTTACAGAATTTGGGAAATTTAGAAGTTATCTTCAAGCGTAGATTATGAGAAAGAAAAAAAAAATATCGAACACAACGGTTCTAGATTTAGATGGATTAAGAAAAAATGTGAATTGAAGTTTATTTGATCTTCAAAGAAACATGCAAATGATCTAAAATAAATGATAAGGATCGTTTCTAATCATAATCGTAAGAACAAATATGATAAGATTTTTTTTTTTCAAGATCTAAACTAGATCTTTAGGAAGAACATGAGAAAAAAATGAAAAGTTGATGAATAACGGCAGAAATGAGAGTAAGAAAAATAAATGGAAAATTTTAAAGAAAAGATAAACAATGGCAGAAATGAAAAGATAAAATCAATTCTAGAGTCGGATGTACGTTATCATACAAATTGATAAGTCAAATCCAAGGTTTTGTTGAACCAATAACCCTTGAATCAAAGTAATTAACACCTACTTATACGAAATTTGGATTAACCAATAGATAAGCTAGAATTAGATTACCTCTTACAATCGAAGATCTAGGGGCAAGATTTGGAACCTTGTTCTAAATTGAGTCACTCCACAATCGAACATGCAATTCTACCACAAGAATTGCTTGAAACTTAGAAATGACAAAATTGATGATCGAATTTCTAAGGAAAATGTCTCAATTCGAGATCTCAATTTCATTCCTTTACCAATCTGATTTTTACCTAACATATTGTGGGTATTTATAGTCTCCCTGCAAAAGACGTTTGTGGCTGAGATTCAACCCCTTAATCTTCACAAAAGACGGAATCAATTTTGACCATTTGACCATTACAAAATGGAAACGAAAAAAACAATAATTTTTTTCAGCAAACGTTGATATGTTTGAGTGGCTAAGGAGACAAACTTGAAATCTATTGGGGTTCACTAGCTCATGTAAGTTCAGACACTGTTGTTTTTCAACAAATATTCAATTGTCCTTTGTCAATCATATCAGCTTCTAATTCTAGAAATGATGGTTGAATTGAGTCGATCCAATTTTGTAGATGAAGAATGAATGTTTGTGTTGGAACATTTGGAACATTTGAAATATTTGAAACATTGGATTCTTATCATTCATGATTCACTTTGACAATATCCCTAAGATCTAGTCGTGATAAGTCGATTTTTTTTCCTTCTATTTTCAATTGGAATGGGTTTAGGCTTTAAAGGTATACATTTTTTTATTGTTGTTGTCGTGCCCTACGCCATTCTCAAGTTAGGTTATCGAGGGGAGTTGTCGTTGCAGATGTTGGAGATGAATTGTGCGCAAAACAACCGTCGAAAGGAACACACATGATCGCATGCTACGTTGAACACAAAAGAAGCTTGATCAGAGTTCAATCAATTGGTACATCGTTTTAGTCAGACCAGTTGATTCATTTTAGCAAGAAGAGTTAGATTTATGATACTCTTGCTTCTTTTGAACCACCCGTAATTCTAAATAAAATTGTGGCATTTTTATAAGTTAATTGTACAACTAAATGTAAATAAAATAAAAATATCTGCCCAATTTAAAACCAATAAAAATAAAAATAAAACAGATTTAGATATTTGTAAAAAAATAAAATAAAATAAAATTATTGGCTATGTCTCCAAATTATTCCTAAATTTTGAAAAATTTTAATAATATTTTAAACTAAAAAAATCTAAAAAAAAAATACCTTCAAATTTCTAAAAAAGTTAAAAAATACTAGTTACATTTGGATGAAAAAGGTTATTAGGAGTTAGAAAAGTACCTTAAACATTTAAAAAAAGATTTCAAAAATGCCTTTAGAACGCCTTTTAAAGTATTTTAAAATTTTCGAAAACATCTTTAAACTTTTTTAAAAAGTTTAGAAATGTCCTCATTGTTGTATCCCGTTAATATTAAAATGTTTAAAGATAATCTATGAATTCTCGATGGATTGTTTTCGTCTATACATTGACGATAAAAAAAGTTTAAAATTTTTCTATAAAGATAAAATACGTTAATATTATTTTTAAAATTTTATAAGAGTTTTTAAAAACTTTGAGTATTTAAAAAAAAAAGGATGAAGAGTATTAATTGAATTTTTTAAAATTGAAAAATTTATTAATAATTTTCATACCATTTTCTTTTTTTTCAAATTTGAAGAGTATTGGTGAAAGTTTTAACAAAATACAAGGATATATTGTTATTCCTTTATATAACCCAACCAGTTTTTAAATCAAAATTGTATAACTAAATAAATCAAAATTAAATAAAAAAATTGTATAACACAGATATAACCCAACCAGTTTTTTTTTTATGTGGAGTTCAGTTGGACTCGAAAAATCTTTTGAACCAACCTAAATTTCGAGTTGGTTAGATTGGTGACTCAAATAACTTACAGCTCAACCGAACCCAACCTGATTGACTTAGGTTGTTGCCTTGTTTTTTTAAAATTATTAAAAAAATAATACTTAAATAAAAAAATATAAAGTCTCAATTTTCCAAATGGTACCTAACCTTAAAAAAAAAAAAAAAAAAATCCAAACTGAAATGGGTCAGGTTTACCCCTCTAAGTTTTTCCGGTTGAATTAAATTGTTGGGCCTTTTTTCGCCTTGAATATATTGGAGGGGCAAAAAGGGGAATGCAGAAAACCCAAAGCCAAGAAAATAGAGTTTGTTAAAAAAAAAAAAACAGAAAAAATTCTGTTACATTTCAGTTTTACTACAGCCATACAAGCATCGCTGAAATCTCATCTCACACCCCAAGACCCTCTCCTCTCCTTCGTTAAAACCCTCTCCTTCCCATCTTTCTCTCTAGTAGGTTGGGCCCACCACCACAACCACTACCACCACCACCACCACCACCACAACCACTACAACCACCACCTCCACCTCCACCTCCACCTCCACCTCCACCCCCTCCCCCTCCTCCTCTCACGCCCCCACCATCCTCCCTACTCTTCCTCTTGCGAGCCATCGCCATCATGGCGCGTCGACCTTTCAGAATTCTTGAGCTAAGCTTACTGTCTGCGAAAGACCTCTCTTCCGTCTCCAAAACCATGCGGACCTTCGCCGTTGCCTGGATCGATCCAGATCGAAAGCTCACGACGCGAGTCGATCAAGTTGGTCTCACAAGTCCGACATGGAATGAGAAATTCGTGTTTAAAGTTAATGATGATTTGCTTGAAGATCTCAATGCCACCGTTACCATCGAGATCTACTCCTCTGCTTTGCTTCGCGATATTCTTGTTGGAACTGTTACAGAGCTCGTCCGGAATCTTATACCTCAATCCTCGCCTAGTTCTAATATGAGATTCCTCACGCTTCAGGTTCGATCAAAATCATCTCTAAAATCTAATGTAATTTGGTGGAAATTCTAAATGCTTGATTTATTAACAGATTGTTCTATCAGAATCATCCCTAAAATGTAATGTAATTTGGTAGAAATTATAAATGCTTGATTTATGAACAGGTTCGCCGCCCGTCCGGCCGTCCCAAGGGTACTGTGAATGTTGGCGTGACGCTGTTGGACAGTGCGAAGCGGAGTATGCCGCTGGAGAGCGATCTTAGTTCATCGGCGGTCGATTACGATTGGGACTTAACAGAGATCAAAGCACAGAAACAGAGTCTCATGAAGAACGGATACACGATCGTCATGAAGCGATCGCAGAGCGACCGATACGATCCTGACGCGTTCGTTGCAAAACCTTCGGGATCGGTGTGCAACGCGAGCTCGGTAGTCGGCGGCCGTGAGTCAGTTCGGAGCAGATCGGAGATCGGAACGACGAAGAAGATCGTAAACGCAAATGGCTCACTCTGCTCTGACGTCGGACCGTCGCCGTCAGTTGTGGCAGCGGCGATAGCGAAGGGACTGTATCCAGCGCCAGACGACGTAGGGAGTTCCATTCTGGAAGATTGGACGGAGAAAGACAGTATCGAAGGGCTAAAAACGAAAATCGAGAGATGGAGAACAGAGCTACATCCAACGTACGACAGCGATTTGAAGAAATTGCATTCAAGAAATTACCGGAAGAAATCGGCGAAGAAGCAGCGGCGGAAGAAGGGATCGGGATTGTTCTCATGCTTCGGGACAGCGTATGGGTGCGAATTCTCGATCACCTGCGGTGGCCCTAACCAGAAGAAGAAAAATGGGAATGGGAGAGGGTCGTTGACGCCATCGGAGATCACATTCGATGAATCATATGTCTAACACAAAGAAGAATGGAAGAGAGAGGAGAGAGAGGAAAAAGAGATGGGGAGAGAAAGATGCTCTGAAGAAGCTGAAACCACAATGAGGAAGCAGAGGACCGCCATGGATGCTTAGTTGGTCACTGCGGAATCATGTGGAGAGGGAGAGTTTTTTTAGGGTTTTTCCCCTTTTCTCCAACTATTCCCTTCTTCTTTTTTTTTTTTTTTTTTCCTTTATTATTTTCTAATTTTTTTAAATTTTTATATTTATTTACTTATGCATATTGGATATGAGAAGAGTCATGTTCGTGCTTCAAAATGTTGTTATTTTTGTTGATCGATCATGGCTTATAAACTCGGTGGGCCAATGTACAATGTGAAAGGGTAATAATATATTTAATTAATAAAATAAAATATATTTAGAAGGGTGTTCGTGTAGAGGTGTACATGTGGGCATTTTACCCATTTTAAGTATAATTCTATCCATTTTTATTTATTGTTCAACTCAAGTTTTAACCAATTACTAGGAAAAAAAATATGAAGATTTCAATTCTAATAGAGTCTAAATCATGATATCATATGAGAGGGAATAGGGAATGATTCTCGTGCTTGCTGGCCGAACTACTTCTTTCATGTGGCTCCTCATCACTATGGACGAGCTACTCAAATTGTGAAATGGTACCTACTCAAATTGTGAAATGGTACCTTCGTGAGATGGTAGCTACTCAAATTGTGAGATGATACCTTCTTTTGGCCGAGATGGTAGCTACTCAAATTGTGAGATGATACCTTCTTTTTTGGTCAATAACTTGATCTCGGTTGAAATAGATATTTATATACTAACGAACCCTCTAAAAATGAAAATTTTGGTTCTCATTGTGAGAGGTGTAAATTTGAAATCAAACATAATAGTATATAATAACCATAATGAAAGAAAGTATCTACCACCATGCTATTAAGCATCTTTAGCTCTTTGGATGGTGGTGGTATATGTCATGCCTAATTGTACTATGTATTTTAAGGCCTCTATGGTTATTGCCATCATAGCTGGTGTTGAGGTCAACTTAATAGAAAAACACAACTTGAGGGGAGAGAGTGAGTGTTGCACAATCTCTTTGCAAAGTATCAAGAAAGTGTGATTATGACACAGGGCATGAAGAATAAGATTATTCTTAAAAATATATCCATTAAATTTTGTGGACGAAAGGGGCATTAACTTGGCTGAAAACTTGATCGGAATGGAGTTGATATAAAGCAAGACATCTCAATTATGCAATATAAACTCTCTAAAGAGACATAAAATATAGTAAAAAAAAATATCTGTGCTTTCTAACCAAAGACTAGAATTTTTCAAAATTATATGTCGTTTAAATTACATATTTAAAATCATTTATACTTGACGTGTTTTTAGAATCATTTACGCTTGACTTGTTTATCATTCCTTATCGTTTTCAACTTCATTGAGGAGTTTTACTAAACCATAGAAGATTTTTAGATTCAACTAGTCACTCACAAGGTGACATTCCATATTAAAATTACCAATGGGCACATTGATTACCCATACTATTGCCAGTTGTAGGCCAAACAAATATTTAAAATAGAATTTGAAACTTAAAACTAAAACTAGCTTCAATTGACAAGAGGTCACCTAGGTTCAACCAGAGGGAGCACATCACAAATAGGGAGTCATAAATCGTCAAAATGTACAAACAACATTACACACATGGGCTACCCAGCTTTCAAACCAGAGCTCCTCTAGTTGCAACATCAAAATGGAATATCACGAGAGCCCCCAAGCAGAAAAACAATGGCAATCCTCGCGTTCGGAGTGGGGTGACTCGGTTTCTTCGTAAAATGTATACAGTTTCATTTCAACTTCTCCTCTGTCCAATCATGTCTGTTTCACTACTAAAAGGAGAATCTAGCAACCTCTTCATCTTCATCCTCATCAATAGGATCGTCCTCTTCGGTAGATCTATTGTAATCATAATCGTCTTCATTTTCTTCGTCAATCTCTTCGTCTTCATCATCAACCATCTTAGTTTTACTTTCATCGTCCTTCAAACCAGTGCTCAAAACCACAGTTTGTCCCTTCGAGCTCTCCATATCCCTCCTCAACTTCTCCATGTTTTCCCGTCTGCGCTCTTCCTCCAATCGCTGCTTCTCGGCGATTCTCTTGTCGAGCTCTGCCCTGAGAAAAAAAGCCAAAAGTAGCAGAAGTGTCAAAATCGTTGCAATGTTCCAACCTGCATAATCGTCATCTCTAACTAATAGATTTACAGATGAAAAGATTCATACTTATAGTTTTCCATGTACTCCTCAGCACTGGATTCAATTGCTTTAAAGAAAGAATCCATTCCGGAGCCAGAAACTGCAGACACTCCAACAGATTTCAAGTTCTTATAGAACTCATCCAGCACAAGTGAAAGACTCTGACTTAATGTGGAGGTGTATGAACTATCGGAACTGACTGCAGCTTGAAACGCTTCAAAATCTTCCATCCACTGCATGCACAATTCCTTATTTAACATTTTTAAATTTCAAGAGCTTTGTAGTATATTGATAATCTAAAAAGGGAAATGTACAGCACAATAACATTGATGTATAAGTATACACAAAGGTTCGAGAGAAGATCTTTATCGAAAATGAAGCGTTCCTCGGGTGGCAAAGGTCTAAATTTTCAATTGATATTAGGATTATAAATGACTCACCCACACCACTAGTAAGCATTGGGAGACTTAAACCACCACTCTAAAACGGCCTAATAGACAATTAAGAGTTTTAAATTACTATGTTTTCCATGGCTAAAACTCAGACCTTGAAGGGTATGTTTATACCAATAAGGGTCAACACTTGGGTACAGCTCTACTCTATAAAAAACACTGAAGAAAGGCCAAAGTTACTATGATAAATACCTCCAAAGCAAATTCGTGTTTTGACACGTCGGTTTTATTGAAAACCAGCACAACTGGTAGCCTCGTCTTGTAGAGGATGGAACAGGCATAAAGCATGTTGCTCATGAATGTGACTGGATTAGACGAACGAGGTGTATCGACAACATAAGCAATTACAGTGGGAAAGGTTGAAGCAAAAGCCTCAGTAATGATGGCCCCAGACGCAGACCACGTGAATATCTCAATCTGACCAGGAGTATCAACAAGGACATAATCAAGCTGATCTGCTCGCTTTTCGATCACTGAAATTACCTGAGATCACGTAGTTCAACAAGAAACTTTTAATATGTTAATACAGTAGGGTGTGTGATGTATAGTATAAATATAGAAGAAATACTAAATAATAAAATAACATTGGAATTATGCCATTAATATGAACTCGACGCACATGATATGAGAAAGATTGGCTATTAAAGGTACACAAGCATTAGTCCTGAACTTGCTTGTTTCTTGTAAGAACAGTTCATGAACTTAGCAAAACATAAAATCTTCTTTTACAGATCAAAAAACAAATGATGAAAAAAATTCATTCCAAACTCACTATAACCATTTAAGAAAGAGAAACATAATTTAAGAAAGAGATACATGCGAAATTTCACCTCATCAAATTTGGTGGCAAACAAGTTAAGTGACGTCAGAATTCCTCCATTAGGCCCGAGATTAAATTGTTTCATCACTTCCTTGTACCGCACGGTATCTCTTATATCAATATTTGCACCAAAAGGCAGTGTCATTACAGCAGGATCAAGATTCATTACATAACCCCTGATATTTGATGCATGTGTGTGGCAAACCAGACGATGAAGAAAAGTTGTCTTCCCACTCCCTGAAAAAAGCCACTTCATTACGGCTATGTAATATAACTCAAAACTGACAGTGTTTCATTCAAGAAAACCAAATGAACTTGATTTGAGACATAAGAAACATAAACCCAAATTTAACCCCAAAATCCATCCATCCGCTGCAGTTGCACAAAACTTATCTAACAAGCACCCCACTCAATCTCTTTACAATTAAAAATGATACAAGAACAAAAAGAAACAAACAAAACTTTAAAGAATCAAAGACAATCCACCTCAAAGAAAAACTTGTATATCTGAATATAAACAAACATGCTAGATCTTTTCCCTCTTATTTTCTCTTTCAACTCACTATAAATTCTTTTCTAAACAAACTTGTATATCTGAATTTAAACCACCTTATTTTCTCTTTCAACTCTCTATAATTTCTTTTCTAAAATCTCTGCTTCTTAACTGACTAAAACTCTCTTATCTTTCTTCTATTCTTTTCAACTTTCTTTCCAGTCTCAAAACAGTACTGATGATAATGAAAAACTTAGGAACATGGAAACCAAGATACAAAACTAAATATAATATCCAACACCAGGGACTTCCATAGACTAAGAAGTTTCCCAGCGATTGACCGTATTTATTTAACATGATCTTATACTAAAGAGCCTCCTATTCCTGATGGAACCTCCATATCCATTCAGATAGGAGGAAATATTTCCTCCCTCAAATTTCCTATGCTCGATCTTCTGAGCTCCTAGGGCAGGGTGACAAAACCCCACCTCACCTGGTAGAACCTAGAAAAAATTCTAGAACAGTCTCTAAATGGTCAGGCACACTGTATGGGCTTCTGGAAACAAAAGAAACATCAGTACGTGGTAGGCACACTTGAAAAATATATTGCAGAAGTGCAAGTCAATCCCTTTTGAAATAGGGGGAATTTTTTATTTTACTTTTTGAAAGTGACAAACATCAATATAGAAACCATAGGTCTTAAACACCATAATTATAAGTTAAAAGATTTATCATGCGTCTGAACTTCAACAGCAACAAGAACTTCCATTGAAAATTACCTGCCATTCCTATGACAATGATAATAACTGGTTTGCGCCTGAAGTTTGTGGCTGAAGACCCAGCATGTCTAGATGATTCTTCGATATTTAAGTTCTTAATAGAATCAGCAAGCTCTTCTTGTGCTTTACCATTATCCTTAATATCAACATACGAAAAAAAATAAAAATCAAGACTAGCTCTTAAATTCTTAATAACTTATTGACCAAGACAGTTGAAATGTGGCCCATACACTTCCATACACATAAAGTAAAACCCACATAAAATCTCATAACTAAGTGATTAGCCCACCAAACAATAAATTTAGAAAACAGTTTCCTCCGACTTACAGAACAAGGCAGTTGAAATATGAACCAAATGAGAAAGTTAGAAAATAATTGCATCCGACCTTTTAATACACGAAACAGAACTGATATGCATGTTTCTTGAATAAACATGACAAAAGAAGATTATAACTCCTCAATATTTAAGTTCTTAATTGAATCAGCAATTTCCTCTTTTGCTTTACCCTTCTTCTTAATGTAAAAAAAAGACTACGAATCAAGACAAGCTTTCAACATACGATTGGAACATGGTCAAAATGGGATCCAAACATACACATAAAACAAAGAAAATAAACACCAACGTTTATTTAAAATCTCATAACTAACGGAATAAAATCCCAAACGGACGAGACAAGAAACTTGGAATAATTTCATCACTTTCTTATGCACCAAACAGCTAAAATTTCCATGTATCTAAAAGAAAAACAATGAAAAATACATATAATTAAGGAAATTAAAGTTACTTAATATACATTTGAATCTTCAGACAACATTGGCTTGCACTCGGCATCTTCCGATGGTTTATGAACGTTATCAGAATCGACATCCATTGCTGGCTGAAACAACAACAAACAAACGATGATAAATAAGGGACATGAAGTTCAGACTTTTTCTTAGACTCTTTTTTCTCCCGCCTGGCCTCTGAGAGAGAACAGCCCCTAAAAGCCTAGCATAAATGTAAACAAAGAAGACTCACGGTCGGTCTCGCGCTCGCCCACCATAATTTTAATTTAAAACTCATCAAAACAAACTACAATCTACAACAATAAATATGGCCGAGGACGTTCGTTTATCGATCAAAAAACTTTCCTCAAGTACAAACATATCCCAGTTTGCCGCGCGGCTGATTTCTCTTTCGTTGCTATTACAAAAAAAAAAAAATTAAAAAAAAAACCACTCATCCTTTCCTTCATTAGACAAGTCTTAATTTGAGTTTTTCAAGTGAGAAAAATGACGTAATGCATATGAGAATATCAGTACAACAAGAGAGTAGAAAATCAGTGCAAACCGTTAGGAGGGAGGCTAAGGCCACACGAGCGGAAGAAAGACGGCGGCGACGATGGCGGCCACACTGTGCTGCTTAAAGCGAGAAGAAGCCGGAGAGGAGGAGGAAGAACATGTGAGCGTGGGAGGGAAGAAGCAAGTATTCAGGTTCAGAGTCCTCTTTCTTTTATAGTCAAATTAAAAATTGTCCCTTTTTTTTTAAAAAAAAAATAATTATAAACAACGAATTTATTTGAATTTTAAAGATTTAGGAAATAAAAATCAACAACGAAAAAAAATGGGTTCAAAATAAGGGATAAAAAATTATTTGAATTTTAAAATATACATTTAATACAAATTTAATATGAAAAAAAAAAAAAATTTAAAGATAGAACATATTAATTTGAAAATGAACCAAATTGGAGCCTGATCATCATTTTTTTTGGACGAGAAGATTTAATTTATGATTAAATCCTAAATAAATTGTATATTAGAAGGTCAATGGTATTAGTCTTTTAACTCTAATGGTAATTATGAAGAAGGATCGACTTGCCTATAATGATTATATTCACTAATAAAATTTGTTCGAATTAGATATATATTAAGATATTTAGATAATATATTTTAATAAATAGTTTTCTTTATTTTTGGGAGTTATTAGTAGTATATTTTATCTTAGTATTTGATTAGCAATATATTTTATCTCATTTACAAGATTTAATTAGATATATATTTCCCCTAATTTTTAGGTATTAGTTGATAGTTTGTATCCTATTTGTAAACATTAATGAAGAACATATTTTCGATCTCAATTCTATTTTTATTTCTCATTCTTAACAATATATCTTCAAAAAAAATATATTTAATATGATGTATTGAAATTAATATTTAATATGTTAATATGAAATGATACAAAAATAAATCTAATTTGAAAATTTGAATATAATATTTAATATTTTATCCCGAACTTTTTTAGTGCCTAAATAAGGATGTTTATTGCTTAGGCAATCTTACGGACTCGAGATACTTAACTCAAATCATAAATGTTCGGTTGGGTTAGATTTTTTCTTTTTTCTCTTTTGTTTAAGTTGAGTTGAATTTTTGAAAAATCAAAAAATTTGAGTAGTTGACATTCATTACGTCAATCCCACAAATAAGAAAATATGGTTACAGACTCAATCTAATCCTACTCTACTTCTAATCCTACTCTACTTCTAAAATATGGATAAGTAGGATTTTTAAATAATTAAAAAAAAAACAGGACAACCAAACCCAACCTGAGAATAGAGAGTTGGATTGGGTTGCAAACTCTATTGGAGTTGTTCGAGTCACCAACAAAAACGTACTCGAAATTTGAATTTGTCCAAAAGATTTCTCTAATTCAGTTCGTGTACACTTCTAAATGTATATATATATATATATCAGAGTGAATTGGAGTTTAACACACACCGACAGACAAGACTATGACAAGGCTCAATTAGTCAAAGTCGTAATTGAATTTTTTTTTTCTTTTTCCTAAGTGATTTTTGAATTTAGCTTAAAAACATCATCACTTTAATCATTGTTTAATTAAAAAGATGCATTCATAAGAGTTATAGGATCCTCTTATTCTTTCCTCATTTATTTCGTTAGGATTTTGAAATATAAACCCTCTTTAATTTTGAGTTTGAATTTCTTCGAGAAACTAAATAGTAATACAACATGTTTGTTAGATGAGATAGGGAGATAAAGGTTTAGAACGACTTATAAGTTATCATGCTTGTATATCCAATGTTTGAGTCCAACAATTATTCCAGTAATGACATATCCAATTTGGCCAATGGACGAATACGTAATTTTTTTATAAAAAAAAGTCACTTGTTTGATAAGAAATAAAAAGAAATATCGAAAATTCAAGTGTCTGAAGCTAAAGCAGCTACTCTCGAAGTAACAGAAAGAAAAACAACGATTGGAACGGGAGATTCAGAGTCAAATAGAGGATTCTTCACTTTTTTCTCTCATTTAAAACCGTGCATGAGACTTTCATCTAACACGGCTACTAAGTTAAGTGATAAAAGAAAGAAGAACTCATCTTCTTTTTCAAATAATTATACACGTAATAATTTAGTATGTCTTCAAGAAGTTGCTTTTCAAAGAGAGGTCTTGCTAGCTTCTTTACCTAGTGAATGACTTTTTAAATACTTCTTGAATCCAACTATGGTCTATGTAGACTTTTTTTTTTTTTTTTTATATATATATATTTTATTTATCGATCACTCCATGTTGTAGGCATGTCTCCTTGTTTGAATTATCGTCGTTCTACATTAAAGATAAAGAGTTATTTAAGTTTAGGCTAGCCATCAAATTTATAAAATTATTTAAGCGTTAAAATTGGAGCTATTTTTCCTTTAAATTGTGAGTTGATTGAATTTATTATTTCACGAGGATCGTTTGAGTTTAAAAAAATTTACAACCCGAACAACCCAGAAACACATCTTCTTTTTGATTCCCAACATCCCAAACTTGCACTCGCACTCACAACACAACTATTTGATTCCCGGGTTTCAAAACCTTCCAAACAAACCCTCTTATTCCAAAATGGACAAATGCCCCATAAACAAGAGAATGTGCGAATCAAGGATCGAGTGCATAGAGAATGTGCGAACCAAAGATCGAGTGCATGACTCATAATTTATAGACCCAAGATATCGAATCAAATCAGATAATTTACTTGAAACTACAAAAAGAAACAAGAAATCAAAATGTAGTTTTCAGTATTGTCTAAATGAATGAATGAGAGCTCAAAGTTGTTAGTACAAGAAAATGGTATTTACAGCACTGTTCTACTTTACCAAATCATCAACATATACTACTCCTGCTGCCTCTTGCACCATCTCTGTTTTCAAGGCCTCTCAAGAATGATCTAATTGCAAGGCATTCCGCAGCATATGTCATAAAAGATACCAATACCAACCCCCCTACAACCATCAAACCTAACCTGTCAAACACAAAAACACAACATATAAGGTTCGATCATTTTCAGGATGATGGCACAATAAATAATACTAACAGCCCAAGCTCACCGCTTGCAAATATTATCCTCTTTACACTTTTCCTTTCGAGTTTCCCCTCAAGAGAGATTTCCACACTCTTATAACTAGACATCGAGTGATGTGCCAGCGAGAAAGCTGAGCCTCGAAGGGGTGGACATGGGGTGATGTGCCAGCATGGGCGCTGGGCCCTGAAGGAGAGTGGATTGTGAGATCCCACATCGGTTGAGGTGGAGAACGAAATATTTTTTTTAAGGGTGTGAAAACCTCTCCCTAGGAGACAGCATTTTAAAAACCTTGAGGGAAGCCCGGGAGGGAAAGCAAAGAGGACAATATTTACTAACGGTAGGCTTGGGCAGTTTCAATAAGAGACCCACCCACAGACAGGTTCTTGACTACCATCACCTTATATCTCTACTGGAGAAGCAGCAAAAGAAAGGCAAATCACCATAACAACAACGATGATACAGTCTAATGTTATAAATGGTATTAAACAGAAACTTCATATTATAATCTTTAAGAAGACTCGTGTCTTTTAATGATCTTATTCAAGTTTCTTCTACATTACGAGAAAATACAAACCTATGATACAACAGGAAAACTTTATGAGTTTAATTTTCAAGCAAGAACAGCTGGTTTCTAACATTGTTACTGTTTGTGACAATAAAGAACACAAGTAAATTACCTCAAAAACAGAGCAGTAAATCCCAGAATACAAGGCAAAGTTGGAGCAACGACAGCCAAGAAAGCCATTCCTAGACCATAAAACCATGTGGCAACGTCACAGCTTGATGCCTGCCACTGATGATCTAATATAGAAGAGAAATCAACAAAACTTAGAAACTATGCATCAACAATATTTGGTTGGTTGCTGATACTACACATTAGAAGTTGAGGGGAGCTGCAAAGCATTAAAGCAAACCTTTAGCAGAATAATCAAAAGACTCGGAATCAGAGGAGAAGGATCCTGCTTGTGTTGCCATTGATTTACCCCATTTGTAAATAAAATGGAGATAGCCTCCAAATAGTAGAATGAAAATTGTGAATATCCACTCATACATCAACAGTAAGCCAGTCCACGGCATCACTTGCCTTGGTACGATCACAAATGCAAGTGCAAGGGCAATTACAGCAGCACTAAAACAGACGAAGATTGACATTCCACCCAAATAAACAGGTATCTTGGACTGCACATCATCACAGGAACTTATAAACAAATCAAGGTATAAACTTCAAGAAGACGAAACAAAAAGTCGTATGCTACTCTTCACCATAATGAATAGTATGACTGTAACATGTAACTAATACTTAAATAGAGAGCTAAGGAGGAAATGTACCTGATGGTTCAAATTAACAGTATGTAAGGTAGAAAGACCAGTATAATTAATTGCCCCAACAGACTTTATTTTGTAGTAAAGATGCCTGACTTGATCGCATAACAAGTTTCTCCACGATGCATTAGAGTGCCAACGTGTCTGAGAAAAACAAGAGACCATTTAGATCAAATCACTGATACTGACCTCGTAATAACTATTTGAAAATAATTTACCCTGTTGCTTACCTGAAGACAAGATTGATAAAAATAGAAGATTAATGCAACAAGGGGAAGAAGAACAAGAATTTTGACAATAAGATCATCATTAGGATTTCTACCCCCACCAGTTCCAGGAAGGGAGTCTTCTAGCTTATCTCTTGCATTCTACAATAAGCTCAAACAAAAGAAAAGGTTACAAGTGGCACAACATTTTACACTCCTAAATAAGACAAAAATGCATAATAAGAGTGACTATATCGGTAGTCAAACTCGAGCTGCTGAACTAATGCACTGATTTTGAAGTGTATGATTGCAAATGTGCAATGCTATGGCACATGATAAGCCGTACGTGTACACAGGCAGCAAAGGAATAGAAGAAACTATAAATAAAATTTGAGAAAAATACCTGCCAGATATCTACAGGTTTTAAAAGCCAAGATGTCCACCAGTCCCAAGGTTTGAGGGGGCCTAGTGTATAGTGGATAACCCGAAGTTCGCTCTCATCTACCATCCACTGCAAAGATATGCATAATGCTCAAATAAGAAGATTGCAGGAATTGACATAAAAATTGAAGGGGAAGTTTTTCTTTTTTAAAATGACAGCTCTTTCACAATCTAGAGAGTTTTACTTCCAAACAGAAGCATAAATATGAAGTCATTATAAGAGTTCATTTCTTTTCACAGATTGGATTAAAAGATGTAGCGAGGGAATTATATGTCATGCAAAAATATAACGAGGGAATTTCCAGATCTAACCTAATAGGTGAAAATGCATACAAAGCTCTAACAAAAAACATATAGGAAAAAAAAAAACTGGATTAACAATATCTCCAATAAGGTACCACACCCTACAGTAATAATTCGCTATGAGCAAGTATAAAAGGTACAAATCATTCACACGGCACCTATTAGCAGACTTAACCTCAAAACCAAGTATAATCTTTTTTTTATATAGGATACAGTAATATTTCATTGATAAAAGGAAATTACAAAATGATGAGATCCTATCCACTGGATTACAGGAAACTTTTTCAATTGGTTATGAGCTATAATTACAAACGGGAGCACTTATTAATTTGCACCACGATAGGGACAAGAAAGTGACTGAAGTGAATTTTTTTGGGGATCTTGTTTCTTATCAGTGAAAATCAGAGAGTTGTGCTCAAGCCAGATAGACAACAAAAAATCCCAAACAAATTTTAGCTCTAGGATCTTCCTTCCTCTCTTGAATGGGTGATAGAACACAAATGGAAGTTCTGGATATTATAAAGAAGACGGTCCGCGAACCAAATGCTTATGAATATAATCCCAAAAGATACAAGCCTGTTTACATGGAATGAAAAGGTGATTTACAGCCAGAGCGACTGAATGAATCTCCAAATAAATTGTCATCTAAACCCCACTTCTCATGGTTAATACTTGAACTGATTACTTGTCTTATTTTTCCATGAAGCAAGAGTTTCCATTTGAAGAGGAAGCCCCATTTAAAGTTTCCATTTGATTTCCCATTCTATTGATTTTTCTGTGGTAAACCTCCAGATGTTTATTCTTTCAATGCTAATATCACCGGGACTTGGGAGTGAGGAGAGTAACATATAAACTCTTCTTAGTAGGAAGTGAAATGTCAACTCTTTTACAGCTGCAGGTATCATCGATAATAAACGTTTCCAACTACAATTTTATTATAGATCAAACAGCATTTCATTGATCCATCACAGATCAATTTTATTAACAGAGTGATATGGATCTAACCTAAAACTCTTAAATACCATTCAAAGAAAAATACTGAAAGTAAATAATGAAGCACCGTTTGAGAGGAACGAGAATTAGTAAATATTCATTAAATTGAGGAAAAAAACCATTGAAAATGTCAGTAGACATACCTTGTTAGCAAGCATGTAAAGACCAACATCCGCATTATAAAGAGTAGAGAGTCGCTCCATTTCAGGAGCTGGTCTGGAATGTCGCACTTCTGGTGGTAAGTTTGGCTCAAAAACGTGTGCGTTGGGAAAATTAGAATAATATGAGTTCAAAAAGCCTTGATCCCCTATTAAATTAAAACCAGGGAATTCATCAAAGTTTGAGACATAAACATCATCCAGTTATCCAACCATAAATTTAAAAATTTTATTTAAAATCTTCAAGTTTCTCCAATAGAACCAGCAAGTTTAATAATCACCCATAAAAGGAAGCATAAAGTACAAATAAGATTTAGGAACAGGATCAACTACCTCCAGTGTAAGAGGGCAAAGTATTAACTTTGCTCATCATGTCATTGAAAATAGTTTCAGACGGTTCCACAACCATAACACCAGAATTCAGCCTTTCAGAATGCTTCAAGTTGGCACAAAATTTGCTACATTTAAAAAGATCTTCTATACTTTTCAACACGATTGTATCTGCGTCTAGATATACCACTGCATGGTAGAGTAATAAAAATTAAACAAAGAGCAGCTAAACACTACCGCTGCACAACGGTATAATAGAGATTAAAAAAAGAGCAGCAATACACTGCTTTTGAAGGGTAGCATACACACAAAAACTAAAATGAGTTATCCAGCCAAATATCACCACACTTTGGCATCCTTTACCGAGGTTTTCAATGATTGACAAGAACGCTAAATTTTGTACAATCTGCACATTAAGATTAAAAAAGTTCACCTTTCTTATAGTCAGTCATGTTAAATATTTTCAGCTTTGTATAGACACCCCAAAATCTTGATGGACGAACTTGATTAGGATTTGCTAATAAAGTAATCTTCTCCACTATCCATCCATCCGCCTGCAAAATTATTTTCAGCAGCTGAGCATTTTATTACAGAAAAGTAATCATTGTAATGTAGAATACAAACATACATGCAAGCATACTTTAATTTTCCCCCTCTTTTTGGCGAATAACCGAACTTTTATTGATAATAGATGAAAGAATACAAGGGCATACAAAAAGAGAGCCAATAAAAAAAAGGAAAAACTACAAAAAGGGTCCCTAATCAATAGAAATAACACTATCGAAAGGGTTTTGTTTCTATAGCCCACAGGACAAAATCTAAAAAGGACCAAACCACATTTGGAGATCTCACAAACCCTCTAAAAACTTCCATTGTTCTTCTACCCAAAAGTCCCCACATAATGGCATACACCATTGCTTGCCACAAAAAACTTCCCTTTGTGCAAAAAAAATAAAAAATAAATAAATAACAAAGGAACTCTTCGATCATCTCTTTGTAGCCCATACCTGGCCAAGCCTAGATTGATTCCAAACTGCATAAGCAAAAAAATAAAATATGTGAAAGGTCCTCTACTACCCTCCTACAAAGGATGCAACACTACAACCCCATCAAGTTTGGCACCCCCCTTAACCCCCTGTCCAAGGTGCTAAGTCTTTCGTGGAGGACCTGCCAAACAAAAAACTTGACCTCTTCTTGTGATTTTTCACCTTCCATGATTAGACATAGATTGAACCACGATAACCCTTTAGATGAACTAGGGTTCCAAGTACAAACATCTCTTCTGCCCAGATTGTAATGAAACTCCCCAAGCAAAGAAAGAAGATTGAGAATGCCCAATGTTTCCTCATTGGACAAAGCATGTGGCATCCCTAAAGATTGAGGCATGTGTGAAGACAAAATAGCCGCTACTGAGTGGTTCGCTTGCAATGATAATTGGAATAAACAAAGAAACAAAAGGAAAATGGGTCTATTCCCCAATCACTTATCCTGCCAGAAAAAAAAAAAAAAACAGAGAGAGAGAGAGAGAAAGTGAAACTCCTCAATGATGCCTTTCCAAGGGTTTCTAGATATGCTTTTGATTCCACTCGAGATCCATTCAAAAGGGGACGACTCACTGCTTGAATTTGGCCGCAAAGACCCTATGCCATAAGGCAGGGCCTCAAGATGAAGCTACTAAAAGAGCCTTGTTACAGGCTCTCACATTAGCAATCCCTAATCCCCCCAAGTCCACTGGCTTTGTAACCAGTAACCACCTCTTCGTTAACCAAGTGTGCCTCTTTTCCATCCTCAACTCTCTCCAAAAGAAACTCCTGATGCAGTGATTCTAAAAAGGGGATTCAAAGTAGGGAAGAAACTCACTCAAGGCTGACAGGATGAGAGTAAATCTTCCTTCTTTCAAGAAAAAACTTTTGTTTTCAGGACAACTGTCTTTCGGATCTTACTCATAATAGGATCCTATAACCATAAATGCTTGGGATTGTTACACAAGTGAAGACCTAAGTAAGAAGAAAGGAACGATCCAATAACCTTGCACCCAACCATAGCTGCCCGCCTACATAGCTTAACAAGATCACAGTTCAACCCAAAGAATTGGCACTTACCCTGTTAATCTTCAACCCAAAAATGGCCTCAGAGAAAGCTAGGAAATTATTCAGGTTGATAAATGACTTTTCACTACTCGAACAGAAAAGAAAAGTAATATCATCTCAGAGGGAAGTTATCCCTATCAAGCTAGGAAATTATTCAGGTTGATAAATGACTTTTCACTAAATTCTCAGCCATTAGGGGAAAAGGCTCGAGAAAACTCCCTTATCTCCATTTGAAAATTAACTAATTACACATAATTTCACAAATATCCACACACTTACAGACTAAATCAACATATAGAAAGGAATCCGAAGTAGCCAGCAAATTTAACTTCCTAGTCCGAAAATTGCAGAAGAAATACAGAAAATAAAGAGAAAGTATACATCAAATGAGTTGCTCTTATAGCTCAGATTTCTTGGAAACAAAGAACAAACTAAAAACCTGACCTCTAACAGCCTCTTAGCATACTCAGAAACCCCATCAGAAACCAACGCCACCATGTCCTTGTTGGACCCAGTGTCGCGAATCGATTTCCCAAGAACTCGAACCCCCAAAAGAAATTCATCGCCATACAAAAGCGTGACATAAGCTTCGTCGGAAGACTGCGATCCGGAAGAAGAAGCTGCTGATACTCGAGATTGAATGAAAACCAAGGCGATCGCCACGAAAATCAAAGCGCAAAATTTCATTATAATCTAACAAAATAAAATGAATCCCCAAATTTCGTCGGAAAATTGGGAATTTTTGGATGAAGAACAAAAGGGGAATCCTTTTGAAGGCTTTCTGCTCCAAAGTCGAGTACTACGATCGAATCGATTTGTCTCTCTGTTCATGTCGCCGCTTTGACACTTTTTTTCAGGCACTTCCAGTTTGAAAATTGTGGAGCCGAATCTCGTGCGGTTGATTCCACCCATACTTTGCTGTAACCATGTGATTTTATATTAGAAACGATTTTAATGGAATAAATTCTATTACAGTTCAAAGTTTTGCTTAGGATAATTGACTATAAAGTTAAAAATTTTATATAGAAATAAAATAATTTAAATAAGCAATAGAGGAAATCAAAATAATTTAAATGCACAAAATAACGTCACGACCCAATATTCTACCAGTTCTGGGATGGCTACGGTCTGTCCCCTTTCCCTGGGTTGTAGTGTGGGATGACTGTGTTGTTCCCAATTGTAGCTTGTTGGTGTGGGGCGTGTCGAGGAGGGCCGCTACCTGAAGGGCTTTCGCATAATCGAAGGATGATTGGGCTGTCACATTCTCCTTCAAGTCCTCCCTCAAGCCAGCCATAAATCGTTCGGCCTTCAACTCATCCGAACTAACATAGGCTGGAGAAAACCTCACAAGCCTATTGAACTCTAAGTCATATTCCTCCACTGATTTGTCTCTCTGTTTCAGTTCGAGGAATGATGCCTGCATTTTCATTCTGGCAGTGATTGGGAAATATTTGCGGAGATAAGCATCTTTAAACTAGCATCAGGTAATAAACTCTCCTTGTGGTATAATGGTCTTCTGAGCACCCTTTCACCAAAAGTGCGCCTATCCTTTCAACATATACGTCCCACAATGGACTTGATATTTTAGCAGGTAGTTCATAAAATGGAAGGTCATTTCTATGGCCTCTAGTCAATTCTCTGCGGCAATCGGATCCACCTTGCCTCTGTCAAAGGAAGACGGTTTATGCCTCTGAAAATCTCTTAGGTAGCGAGACTCCACGGTCATAGTCCCTGAATCTTTGGCCCCTTGCCCTATTGACTAATATGCCATCATGGTCTGTATCATTTGGTTCGTCAGAGCCTAATTCTCTATCGAGGTCATCATGAACGTCTGAAACATCTCTGCTGTGGGCATGCCTAACGACTGGTTTAGTGGGACTTCTGTACTAGTGGTTGAAACCAATGGGACCTCCTCAGAGAAGGGAGCAGTAGGGGTATATCGAGCAGCCTTCGGGCCTTGGCCTTCCTTCGGCGTCTTTTTGTTCTTGATGGTTGTGGTATGATCCCCTCGCTAGTTTGGGGCGTATCCTTAACCTCCTCTTGAAATTCAGGTTGTTCTACTTCAGGTGATGGAACCGGGGTGTCTTGAACTTCCTCTCTTCTTCCCCTTCTAGGTCCGGGCCCAACATAAGGTTCGCGTCTCTTGGGTACCATTATCTACCACAATAGAAAGAAAAGGACTATGGTTACAATTCATTCGTAGCACATCTTCTAGATATGTGTGATTATAATGCCATACAAGGTCATGGTATACTCTATAAATACTAGCTTGACTTTTGTCTTAATGTTTCCATCACGTGAGAACATCTGGTCGTGAGCGGCATGTGTTTGACGAGCGTGGTCACAGAGGATACAATTCTTTATCCTAAATGTCTACAGGACTTATAACCTGGCTGCTGTGATACCAAATTTGTCACGACCCAATATTTTACCATGGACCGTGACTATCAACGACACATGAATGCAAAGTAATTTAAATATGCAATAGAGAAAATCATTTAATTCCAATAAAGTTTTCGAACGACAAACAAACAAACAAACAATAAATAGTTTGAAAACAAATTACGAAAGAATGCAAATACAAAATAAAGACTGGATTGACGCCCCGGGACAACCCATTCCTCTGTGACAATCCCCGTCTCCATCACGCCTGCCCTTGACCGATGCCTTGCGCTCCTGAAAAAGGAAAACATAGCAAGGATGAGTATAAAAATTATACTCAGTAAGCCAATCGCATCCTAACTTAACAGATTCTCACGGTCTCCTAATTCGGTTCTAGGACATCTGGTTCTAATCTTAGTTCCTTGAGCTTGCCCCTTGGGCTTCACTGGTTCATCGTCCTTTCATTAGATACCTAAAGGTTTCTTATGCTAAGATGATATGGTCGGTATCTCTCTATGAGGTGTTACCTCTGCATGACTATTTGGGCCTATGTGGTATCTAGCCTAGGGGTGTGCTGAGTACCTCCTAAGCCCATATAGTCCCCCTATGGGGGGCGCGACCCAACCCTTCCCATGCAGCTAATTGGCTGTACGACGTGGGGACACATTTCCCATGCGAAATGGCTAAGAGTAGTAAGAACTAGTCAGGAACCCTTGGTCCTCCCACGAAGCTATAGTTACCGTTCTCACACTAGCAATCTATGAACTCCTGAGGTACTTTGTTGCAGTGGTAATCCGTTAAGTTCCTAGGGAAATGTTAAGTTTAGCTAGAGCGACTTGTAGTTCCTAACATCAAATCTCTAGGCTTATCATAGTAATGGGCCATAGAAAATAACAGAGTGTGCATATAACCATCGTCTAACATCATACTATATAATTCATGCAAATTAGGCACACAGGCTCAACGGGGCGATGGCCTCCATCAAGCACCTAAAACGCGAAGTTCACGCTCAATGGGACGAAGTCATCCATTAAGCACCCAGAATGCGGAATACGCAATTCCAACATGAATTAACACATGCAAACGTACAAGGAAATTTAAAGCATGATCGCACGCTCAAATAATTCACCCAAAACTTCTCGTAGTATTACACATCATCAACTCATAACAATTATTCATAAGAGGCTACCACCTAAGGCGAATAACTAGCATGCATGCAGTCCAAGCGAATCCTACAAGTATTTCTTCCTAACACAAGGTGTGACTTACCTGGTTGACGCGTGCCCTTTTGCTAGCATTTTTATGCCCGTGAGGTGTCCAAAAATAATGATTTTTTTCAATTAGGTCCCTATTTACATAAAAATAATATTAAAACTAAAATCGGGACAACAATAGGGCAAACAGAGGGCAAACAAACCAAAATGACTGTCTCACGCACGCTCACGCGCCCTCACATGCTGGTTGGGCATCGACCACACGCGAGGAAGTGTGCCAGTTGCAGGCTGCACGCACGGCTGCTTCTGCACAGTCGCAGGTCGGGCGGTCCGATTCGACTCGGGGTTTGCATGCGACACATGTCGTCGTCTCACTAGGGCTGCGTTGCTCTAGCCGACGATTGACGCGTGTCCGGCACCTACCACGCCGCCCTCCACCACTCGCCGGCCGACACAGTCTCCTTTTTTCTCTCTCCTCTGCAATTCGTAACACAGAGTCACCTTTCTAATTTTCACATCTTTTGGTTCAGAGTTCAGATTGATATGATTTCTTCAGCAAGGTTCTAGATCGTGTTAAGGGCTATGTCCTGATATTTTTTCCGTAATTTTTTTACTTAACTACCGAACGAGTTAAGAGCGTCGGAAGTTCACTTACCATTCTCGGACGATTCTTAGAACTCCGCCTTCGGATCGAGATTTTGGCTGAACTTCTTCACAGATCGTGCGTAGAGTTGTTCCTAGGTGAATATCTCAACATTTTTAGGATTCGATTCATATAGAAAAAGCTTAGATCTGAAATCGTTCAGAACCTTACCTCACGAAACGTTCTTGGATCTTGACGAAGCGTCGGCCTCGCTAGCCTCTCAGTCCTTGTACAGGTCTCGTCTGAAGGTGGATTCTGACGGTGGTCCGATGAACTCCACGACGACTCTTTTCTATTTCCTATAAATTTTCTCTCTAACTTTCTTTTTCTTTTGAAGGAGATTTGATAGGGTTTTCCTTGAACCCCTATTATGGCTGGAGGGGCAAAATGACATTATTTTACTCCTCTATTGACTCCGTTTTTTTTTTTTTTGTGGCGTTACACACATATATGCATGAACTCACTAGGCGAGCTCATCAACGTACGCCTTAAATCTAACTATGGACTAGCGCACGTTTGCGCGACCAAAAACCAACGAAAAAGGGAAGGAATGTAAGTAAGAACGCGATGTGCGATCCATACATCATTTGTTGTAGAAGTAATCTATGCTCATATTATATACAATATGCATGAGACCTGACATTAAAAATCATAGTTCAATGAGATGATGCACATAAGACTTCTATACTTATAATGAAATAAATTCTAATGAAACATATTTACATATTCATAATATTTCACTCATACTTATCATATATGATATATCATGCTGTCCAACAAAGCATAAACATGATCATATCGACATAGTAGTCATGATCAAGCATAAGCAGAAGTACATGCATCACATAGTTTATTCAAACATCATAACATAAATAATAACACAGATGAGGTCATATGGTACGTGCGAATCATGCATTGAACAATGTTTTCCAACCTAGCATGTAAACATTTCAACAATAAATTCACTTACAACTTCATGCTCAACTTGGTGCTCTTAAACTCTTTTTAAGTGAACAACACTTAACTAAACCTTGACAAGATCTAATTTCACCTATGTCATTCGATGCATTCCCAATATTGAGTAGCCAAGTCGAAATGAGTAGGTTGGAGCCACCAAGCGAGTTGACATCTGGAAGCAGCTTTAACCACACATCAACCATGGGCTTGCGTAGGTGGGCTTGTGGGCCTCACGCTCCTAGGTTGTCAGTACGCTTGCATCATGGGCATTTGGGCTGCTTTGTGGATTGGTGTTCGCTCTTGGAATCGAGTTGATGCTACCCTTTTGACCTGTAGGTTTCTTCGCCCTACTTGGACCCGTAGTTTTCTTTGTTGAAGGGTCACTTGTAGATACATGTGTTGAAGGGTCACTTGTAGATACATGTATGAATAGATACATGTAGGTTCATTAGTTCATAATTAATTAAGTACATGACTTTTGGATAATGAATGGTATTGGGGAATGTTATATATATATATATGTATGTTAGCATTGGTGGAAGATGTAGAAAATCAATTAAGCATTCTTTCATAGTTATACAAAGTTCTATTCTCTCAAAGAATGTTACCAAATTTCTCTGCTGTCACCAACAACTGGTATCAGAGCGATCTTGTAACAGCAAGAATGGCAGCAGAAAGACAAGTTGATAACTACGTTTAGCCCGCCATCTCGAGATTCCATGGCCATTATGATCATTGGGCGATGTTGATGGAAAATTTCCTCAGATCAAAGGAGTTCTTTGATATGGTGGAGACGGGTTATGTAGAGCCAAATGAAGGTGAGGTACTCTCAGCTGTTCAACAGCAACGATTGGTAGCATCGAAGTTGAAGAACCTAAAGGTCAAGAACTATTTATTCCAGTCTATTGATCGAATTATCTTGGAAACGATGCTTCAGAAGAAGACATCCAAGGAAATTTGAAATTCAATGAGGAGGAAGTATCAAGGCTCAACGAGAGTAAAGCGTGCTCAACTTCAAGCAGTTAGAAGAGACTTTGAAATTCTCCAAATGCAAAAGAGAGAAACGGTGATGATTATATTGGCAAGGTTATGAGTCTTGCAAGTAAAATGAGGATGCATGGTAATTCAATCACAGATGTTGCAGTTGTAGAAAAGATTTTGCGATCTCTAACTCCAAAGTTTGATTAGATTGTATGTTCTATTGAAGAAGCAAACAATGTCAAAGAGATGCAAATAGATGAACTTCAAAGCTCCTTGCTTGTTGACTTCTGACAATTGCGAGGAAATCGTTGACGGAATAAAAACGGCCGAAGTAAATTTGTTGGAAGAAAAAAAATAACGGAAGACTAACAGAGAGAGAAAGTATGCGCTAAAGACACGACGAATTGCTATTTTCATTCAATTGACATATTTAAATAACCATCCTATCCTAGAATTAGCAGTAGTGGAACAAATCTTCCATTACATGGGGAGTGTTAATTCACATATCCAAAAACTAAAAAAACAACTAAGTTTAAGGAAATGTGTGAATAACCTAAATAAGGAAAAACCATAGCTTTTATGGTATATCTACTTTATTATTTGAACTTCGATCTTTGAGCGTAGTTCTTGAAATTTTACCTGCGCCAGGAACTCCGATCTCCAAGCTGTTCCTCTGTTCAGATGAAATCAATCTTGATGAGCCCCCGATCTGCACATTCTCAGATGTAGTGGAATCTGGTTTCTATGTTCTTGCTCCAGTCGTGTAAAACTGGATTTTTTATCAGAGAGATCGTAGCTTTGTTGTCCACGTATAGCATTGGTGGATCGTCTTCTCTTTCGATGAGTTTTTCCATCAGTCGCGCAAGCCAGACCCCCTGTGTTGCGGCCGTCGAAGCGGAAATGTATTCTGCTTCGCAGGAAGACAAAGCAACTACCTTTTGTTGATTGTCAGCAGATCGCGCCGCCTGAGAGGAAGTAAATCATCCCGCTTGTGCTCTTATGATCATCAACGTCACCAACCATGTCACTATCACTGTAGCCGACCAGCTCAAGTTTCTCCTTTCTTCTCCCTGCGCAGTATCTCACACCTCAGCCTCTGGTTCCAGCCACATAGCATTCTCCCTAGGTGCTTCCATGAATCTACTCACGTATCCAACAGAATAAGCAAGATCAGGACGTGTGTTTACCAGATAGCGCAGGCTCCCACAATGTTGTGGTAATTGGTGGCATCGACTACCGTCGTAGTGCCGACCTTCCTTAGCTGAAGTTGGGCCTCCATTGGCATCCTTGTAAGGTTACTGTATGCAAGCCTAGTTGTGTCCAGCAGCTTCTTCGCATACGCACTTTGGCAAATGGTGATGTCAGCAGTACTCTGTTGCACTTTGATGCCGAGGTAGTAGTTGAGCACGCTGAGATCGCTCATCTTGAAGTTCTTTGACATCTCCCTCTTGAATCTTTCGAGAACTTCCATGTTGCCTCTAGTGATTATGAGGTTGTCGACGTACACTCCCACAATCAGTCGTTGCTCGTCGTGGTTGTGCGTGTACATGCCATGCTCAGAGGCATAACGCTTGAACTTCAGCGACAGTAGGGTACTGTCGAGCTTCGCGTTCTAGGCTCGTGGTGCTTGCCGAAGCCCATAGAGTGTCTTGTGTAGGCACAATACCTTGTCAGGGTTGTCATTATCCAAGAAGCCCAGTAGTGTCGGACATAGCTGGTCTCCTTCAGTTCTTCGTTCAGGAACGCGGATTTCACGTCCATGTGGTGGACCTCCTAGGAATGATGTGTCGTGATTGCCAGCAATAGGCGGACATATTCCAACCTATCCACCAGCGTAAATTCCTCATCGAAATCCACTTGTTGCTTTTGGACGTAGCCCTTTGCCACCAGACGGGCTTTGTGTTTTACAACTTCTTCCTCTTCGTTACGCTTCAGTTCGAAGACCCATTTGAGCCCTATGGCTCGGTGTCCCGGCGACATGTCCTTTAGACTCCACTTCTGGTTCTCAGTGATGGACGTCGTCTCCTCCTACATTGCCTTCAGCCAGCACAGGTTCTTTTCTGCTTCAGCGAAGGTGTTCGGTTCATCTGCACTGTTGGCATGCAGTTCGGCCACCTCTTGTTCGAGTTCACGAGCCACCAGTCCAGGTGGTTCACCTCCTCCCACTAGGTCTTCCATTGTCGGGTACCTAGACACTAGATCATCATCGTGATCGACATCCATCATTGAATCTGCAGTCCGTGGTGTTGCAAACTCCATTGGTTTAGGGGGTGCAGCTGCTGGCTATTGTGACAATTCCTGATGCTGCACTCCTCCTTCTCCCAGCTCGGTAATGAGGTACTCTACCGTGAATTGATTTGGGTTTTTGTCTGCCTTGTTCATGTCGTTTCACTACCAGAAGGTGCTTTCGTCGAAGATGACGTCGCGAGACACGTGAGCTCGCCCCCCGCAGGATCATAGAGCCTGTACGCCTTGCTCCCGAGTTCGTAGCCGATGAAGACGACCTTCAACCGCTTGGGATCGAGCTTGGCAAGGTGGGGACGTTCTACCTTCATGTATGCGACCCAACCGAACACTCAGAGATGATGTACCGCTGGCTTCTTATTGTACCTTCATGTGGCATCTTCCCATCGAGGCTTCGCGTTGGCGATCAATTGAGGAGATAGACTGCCGTCATTACCGCCTCTCTCTAGAACCTTCCAGGCATCTTGGTCGTCATCAGCAATGACTTTGCTATCTCGACGATGGTCTAATTTTGGGGTTCCACCACCTCGTGCTGCTGGGGGGAGTAGGGTGTCGTTAATTTCCGCTGCATGCCGAGATCGTCGCAGTACTTACCAAAACTCACTGAGGTGAATTCTCTACCTCGGTCCGTGCGTAGCATTAGCATTTTTTTACCGCATTCAACCTCTGCTCGTGCTTGAATGCGCTTAATCGCCTTTGCTGCCTCACTTTTCACTTGCAGTAGGAAGAGGATCTTGCCACCTGGGGTTGCCGGCTTGATGGACCCACAGATATTGCCCTGAGCGAGCTCCAACGACTCACCTGCGCGATAGGATCCCTGAGATGGAAAGGGGGTGCGCCTCTGCTTGCCGATGAGACACCCGTCGCACAGCTTGATCACGCCTTCAATTGCCGGCAAACCATGCACCATCTTCCCCTTGTGTAGTTTTTGTAGAGTAGGAAAATTCAGGTGCCCGTACCTTGCGTGCCACCTCCAAGCTACTTATTTGGTCTTGGCCGAGAGGCTGACCGGTTGCTCTATCTCCAACTCCAGGATGTAAAGACGGTTTTTCGGGCGCCAAACTTGCGTGAGCAACCATTGTCGATCATTGCAGATTTTAAGTAACTCGCGCTCGATGGAAATGAAGCAGTCGACCTCATCAAGTTGACCCAGTTTCACAAGGTTAGCCTTAAGCCTCGGGATGAAGTTGACGCTGGTCAGCTTGCGGTGCTCGCCTCCCTTGCTGACGAACAGGATGGTGCCACGCCCTTCGATCTCGACGACGGAGCCGTCACCAAATTTCACCGTCTCGCGAATCCTCGAGTCGAGCTCAAAGAATGCGGATCTAGCCCCTGTCATATGGTTTGTTGCCCCTGTGTCGAGGACTCATCACCGGTGCTCATGCTACTTGCCCCTCTCGCCAATCTGAGCGAACACTCGCTCCTCCTCCCGTTGAATTGGCTCCCTAGCTGGTGCATGCGGAAGAACAAAACTTTCATTTAAAAAACAATAAACAAAAAGTTACTTTTCCCCTTTTTAATTTCCATGAGAAATTGGCTAAACTAGGAAAAAAAAAAAAAGAAATAGCATTAAAATATATTTTTATTGACCAATCAGAATTGCCTCAAAAAGGTCCACCTCGTCGTCGAGTTGACCCAGTCTCGGAATGGTACCGCGCCCTTCAATCTTGAAGACAAAGCCATTGTTGAATTTCACCCAGAGTCGAGCTCAAAGAACGAAGCTGACACTCAAACAGTGAGCGAGCAAACCATGCTCAAGATGATCCCCCCACACGATGCCCGATGTGTGTATTTTCACGCTCTGCATCTTCTTCTACTTGAACCTGAAATCTATGTGTTGTTAGGTTGACGCTCTAACCACTTGAGCTATTGAAGTTAACTTTTAATAAAATTGGCTCATCTGCAATGATATACCATCTCCACCTGATATCACTTGTTGACTTCTGACAATTGCGAGGAAATCGTCTGTGGAATAAAAACGGCCGAAGGAAATTTGTTGGAAGAAAAAAATAACGGAAGACTAATCGAGAGAGAAAGTATGCGCTGAAGACTTGATGAATTGTTCTTTTCATTCCGTTGACATATTTAAATAATCATCCTATCCTAAAATTAGTAGTAGTGGTACAACACACAAAGTTGGTAATGGGGAAGACCTCCTGAATTGTTATACCATCATATCCTAAAATTAGCCGTGTAGCACAACACACAAAGTTGACCCAAATGGCCAGCAAAAAGTACGCTATTCCATTATAAGTGGAGTGTTAGTTCAAATATCAAAAAATAAAAAAACAACTAACTAAGTTTAAGGAAACGTGTGAATAACCTAAATAAGGAAAAACCATAGCTTTTATCTAACATGCTACAGATGTGGACGAACATTAGAAGAATGAATGTTATACAGGCTCCAAAAAGGAGAAAAGAGATCAATCCAACTTTGTGGAGAAAAAAGAAGAAGAAACATTGTTAATGTCATTCTATGCTATGAAGGTTGCAGATTAATGTGTGTGGATTGTAGACTCTGGATGCAACAACCATATGACAAGTTGTAAGGAATTTTTCTCAACTCTTAGTGAAGTTTTCGTACTACTGTTTGTCTTGGCAACAATGCAACCATCCAAGTGATGGGGAAAGAAACGGTAGATATCAAGACTAGAAATGGCTTCGTAGAGTCGATTTCTAATGTGTTTTACATTCCCGATTTGAAGGTCAACTTGCTTAGTATCGGTCAATTGCAAGAAATACTGTTTGTCTTGACAACAATGCAAACGGTCCAAGTGATGGGAATGAAACCGTAGATATCAAGACTAGAAATGGCTTCGTAGAGTCGATTTCTAATGTGTTTTAGATTACCGATTTGAAGGCCAACTTGCTTAGTATCGGTCAATTGCAAGAAAAGGGGTATGTGAACACATTCTAAAATAACGAATGTGAGATTTATGACTTCATAAGAGGATCAATTGCTAAGATGCAGATGACCACCAACCGCTTATATACATTGACGTTAAATATCGTTGCCAGAAGTTTGATGGTGAAGAAAGAAGATACCAATTGGCTTTGACATTTTAGGTATGGTCATCTACACGACGTTGTCTTCAAAGAAGATGGTGACTGGGTTTCCAGACATCACTCCAACATTAATTTGCGAGAACTGTGTAGTAGCAAAGCATGAAAGAAATTCTTTTCCATCCGGAAAATCACGAAAAGCTCGAGCAATTTTGGAGTTGATTCATTCAGACATATGTGGTCCGATTTCTCCAGCATCAAATGGTAACAAGAAATATTTCATGATCCTCATTGATGATTTTAGTAGAAAAACATGGACTTATTTCTTGCACGCCAAATCAGAAGCCTTTGATTACTCCAATAAATTTTGTGCTACTCCAAGAAATTTTGTGCTACTATGAAGACTGAAACTGGAAGAAGAGTGAAGCTTTAAGAACTAACAGAGGTGGAGAGTTTTGCTCTAGCGAGTTCATGAATTTTTGTGAAGAGAATACCATAAGGAGGCAGTTGACAGCAGCATTTACACCACAAGAAAATGGTGTGGCCGAAAGGAAGAATAGAATCATTCTCAACTTGGTTCAAAGTTTGCTAAATAAAGGAGAAGTTTCGAAGGAATTTTGGCCAGAAGTTGTTGTGTGGTCCGGTCACATTCTCAACCGGAGCCCTACTTTTTCGGTTATAGATATGACTCCACAAGAAGCTTGGAGTGGAAGGAAGCCTGCGGTAGACCACTTTAGAATCTTTAGGTGCATAGCATATGCACACATTCCTGACGAGAAAAGGAAGAAACTTGAGGACAAGAGTTTGAAATGTGTGTTCTTTGGAGTAAGCGAGACTTCCCGTGGGAGATTCATCAATGTCAAATAGATATTTCTAAATGGTGGCCTTCAAGAAGAAGTGTGTGTTGCCCAACCCGAAGGTTCCATCATCAAAACCGAAGAACACAGAGTGTACAAGTTGTCAAAGACCCTTTACAATTTAAGATAAGCACCGAGGACGTGAAATATATGCTTGGACAAAAACTTGAAGAGTCTTGATTTCTTGAAGTACTCGCAAGAGCACGTAGTGTAACAAGAAGTCATGGAAGTGAAACACTCATCGTTATTGAAGCAAAGTTACCGCTCGAAAATGATGCTAAGGGAAGTTGGTGAATCCTACCAAATATTGGTGCATCATTAGAAGTCTAAGGTACTTAACTTATACTTGTCTAGATTCTTCACACGTCGTCAGAACGTTGAGTAATTTATTGATTACTCCTCATCTTTCTTCATACCGATCTTGCCTCTAATATCTTATATGTTTATAGTCTTTTTCCTCAAGAGTGTGGCAATGTTTCTCATAATTTTTCTTCTTCAAATATATTAAGAAATTTTAATGTAATTTTCATTTAAGGGGTTTCTCAAAATTCACGGTGGCAACCCTATTTTTAAGATTATATTTGATATTTGTAACCATGCTAGTGATTTGACATTTGTAAACATGCTCTTGATGGATTGTATTTGAGTTATTTTATTTGATCTAACATGTATGTAGCGTAGATATGTAGATTTTTCTTTAAATAATTGAAAAAAAACTCTGACAACTCAACTCAATCCAACCTAAAAATAGAGGGTTGGGTCGGATAACTTTATTTGGATTGATCTGGTCACCGGCTTAACTAACCCCAAATTTTGGTCTAAAAGATTTCTTTAACCAATCCATACACACTTCAACTCCCTAACTAAGCATAAAAAAATCTAAGGATGAGAAATTATGGGTGGAAACACACTCATGGGGAGAGGAGAAATAGATTGAAATTGAAAGTATTATACAAACATTTAACTCAAAAAATACACAAGCACATTCAAAGCTTAAGCAACTTCCTTAATCTCATCAAGTGCATAGTTGTTTGTTGATACATTTGCATAATTTACTTTGTTAAATCTAACTACAACGGGATATCGAGTATTCGGGTCCTGCAAAATGAAGCACCATCATACACATAAATCGACTGTAACATAAGTTCAACTAGTGTTCAATAAATTTCAATTTTATACATAAAAAAATACGATAAAATCAAAATTCCAAAAAGGGCATTAGAAGAAGCATCCAATTTTTTGAGAAATCAATTTCGAACATCAATCCCATAATTAATATAACCAAAAAGTTTCTATTATAACCAAAAAGTTTCTATTTGCACACACCGAGAAAGAAAAATCATAAATGAACAAAAGTTCAAGGGTCAAACCTGGTCAACTGTTACAACCGATCCAACATCTTTGTACCAGTAGGATTCTTTCCTTAGAATCTTTACCTGTTTAAATACATGACAATATTTTTTAGTTAAATGATTATAGACTAGAAGTTGGAATCTTTCAAAGTTTGGAACAAAAAGTTCTCACACACCTTGGCACCTCTTTTGGGACCAATAGGGGGAGGCTTAGGCTTGGGTTCTTCAGTGGCCGCGGCGGTGGCGGGAGCAGCAGGGGTTGGGGGAGCAGCTTCGTCGGCGGCGGCACGGATAACGAATCTAGATGATCTAGAATGGTTAGGGAAGATGGCGAAAGAAGATAACCTAGAAGAGGAGGATGATGATATGGTGGGTGGAGATGGAATGAGCACTCCAGAAGCTATGCATGAAAGGTTAGAGGCAGCCATGGCCTTTGTCTGGCTCAAAGCAGCTTTGGGGTTTGAGTATCAATGCTTTGAATAATGATAACATCACAGATTGAAGGAGAAAGAATGAGTTGTTATATGGGTTATTTTCTGAGCCTATGGACAAGTTGGCTGTTGGGTTTCAACCAATTGAGTGTTGCCATGTAGACACCATATCCATATCCTAAGGGATAGCCTATCTTGGGATATTTTCTCTCTCTCTTTTTTTTTTTCTATCTTGTCTTTGATTGTTTGTTTCCGGTAAGGATTCTAAATTTCTACTAATTTAGGGTGGTTTTTAAGGTGTCATGCTTAGCTTATATATATACTCTTAAAAATAGCATAAATGTCAAAAACATAAAAAAAAATCAATTTATCTATGGAAAACACCGTCACCGTCTTATGTGTTTCTTACGAAAAAATAAAAACAAATAGAAAATAATTTAAAACATATGAAAGGAAAGACAACCTATTTTATCATAAATCTAGAAATTTAAATATGCATCTACCCTATGTACGTGTCATGATCTCCGCTTGCGATGTCGCCGTCATTCGTACATGGACGCCTTACCTTTACTTGAAAAATGATGTGGCACACGACCTACGTATTCCGAAGAATACTTAGTAAGTGACTCCACTATAGGGGCCATGCTAAATGCAAACACAGGTAAATATGCTCTAGAGACCTATCTCTATCTCATACTAGGGATGGCCTCTAGTTCGGACTATGGATGTGTAGTACTTCCCTAGACACGATTCACACGTGCGAGTGTGAATCTCCAGGTGGTTCACAACTCTTGGATCCATCATTGTCGAGCTAGTTGTTCGTAGCGATGTCCAGAGGTCAACAGATCCCCGGGTGCCATGCTCAACATGATCACTGTCATCATCATACCGTGAGCGTCCGCACTCATCATCATAAAGGAAAAGTATTTTGATGCTTATGTACAGACAACATGCATGAGGTCCCTCTAGTTCTTATGTTAAACATCTTTTTGACACAAACCCTCGTAAGGATTCAGATTTTATTTTTCAACAATAAAGTTATTACCTTGATGGACATTATGAGACCCTTTATATTCCTAGGTTCAACCCTTCCCTTTTCTTAAAAATGCTAGCCTTCTGTGTCCGAGGGTGTATGAAAGAACGGAAAATTGAGAGTGTTGGAGGGAAAAGTGTGTGGGTTGGTTCGCTGGTTTTTCGGTGAGTTCTCGAAACATTGGGGTTGCTGTTTGGGAGGAAGAATGGAGTAGAAGTGAAGTATCGACGTCGGGACCGTTGCGTCGAATAAGGTTGACTGTCGGAATCGAAGAAGGTGCGTTGCGTGACCGTCGTCAAAATTGGAAGCGGAGAAGACAACGTCGCCGATTAGGGTTTTGTTGTCTGGCGGGGTAAGGAAGACGATGGGTTAGATTCAGGTCGGGTTTCACGTTCGGCCTCTGACCCAGCCCACAGACAAACGCGGGCCGCGTTCGTTTCGGCCCAACACCTATCCAGCAGACGCACGCCTGTAGCGCGCTTTCCCAGCTTTGCACACGTACTCATTGCTTGGCTCGCACGTGGATGAGGTCGGTTCGGCTCCATTGCTCCTCGGCTCCTCGGCTGGGTGTTGGCTCGACAGTTTGGCTTAGCAGCTCGGTATCCACAATATATTGATTCCTAGGTTTTTTGGCCCTTGGAAGCGGTTTCCGTCTCTATTTTTACCAATCTGAGGTCAGTATATTTCCTAACGGTACAAATTGTGTTGGAAATTTATTTAATAAATAACATGAGATTTAGCCAGGGTAGGTTATGAAAGGTTCCTAAATTTGTATGTGGTTATTATAAGACGTAATTAACTGTTGGAACAAGGCCATCGAGATAAGTGCCTTACTGTTGGAGTTAGTTTATTACGTATGATGGTGCGTGCCCTGTAGCCCCTGCATGCACCATATTTTATGTGATATGACTATATGATATATGAATTATGTGACTGTTTACGCTATGAAGAGTTATGGATTATGTTGATTGTTTTGACTTTTAACTATTTACGCTGTGAAAAGTTATGAATGATGTTGACTGTTGACCGTTTATGCTATGAAAAGATAGTTGATTTACTAATATTATATTCCATGAAAATGTTGATCGATGTCATGGATACACGTAGTATTATCGAGTCATGTCATGAAATGCTTATGGAATTTGAATGTATTTTCATGTTATGTAATATGTCACGTATTGTAAGTTATGTGATATGCCATGTAATATAAGAAACGTATATGTGATGTTAGCAATGCTAATGTAATGCCATGTTACATATGTTAAGGGACCTCATGCATATGTATGTCACTTACATCGGGATACTTCCCCTTTATGTTACGAAAGAATGAAATACGATATTTATGTTCGTCGTGATATCATGCGGGTCCTTTTCTGTCCTGTGGTGTCTGACAACGTGTAATACGTTGTGCCTGACCAAGCTAGGCCCATGGGGCACGTATACGAGCCCGCCTGGTGGGTCCATGTGTGTGTACATGGGCCGTGTGTGAAGGAGTACCACGCATCCAGCCCTACCCAGAATAGAAAAGCGCCCAAGGTCATGTAAAGTTTACGAAAAGTTAGGTCCCGCTTATATGTTGCATGTGTTTGCATTTCTAATCTCAACAGTGGGGTGACTTACTGAGTATTTCATAAAATACTCAAGCCACCTGCTACCTACATTTTTCAGGTAAATGAAATGTGCCAATGTACAGTTGATGGTAGAGATGAGGACACCATAGAAGTGGACGAGGGCTATTTTTAGTAGTTTAAGTTATTTGATTCTTTGAAGTTAAAGCATTTAACATTTTTTTATTTAGATTTGTTTTGAATTCAGTTACGGGAGGTTTTATTTTCGGAGGTATGTTTGTTTTGGATTCTTGAACCTTTATGATTTATGAAAGACTTCGTTGTGTTTTCCAAGGTTATTTATGATAAGTTTCTGTGTAATGAGTTACATATGCATGGGTGATATCATTAATTAGTATACGTTAGCTCTTGTTATTGATAGTTGCTCTAAATATCGTCCAAATTCATTTTCTATTACATGATTTGTTACGTTTCGTTAGTATTTCAAAAATTAATTATAATCCAACTAATATATGTGAAATAGGCACTAAAACCGCCTCAATTACCTTAATTGAAGCCAAAAACAGGTCCAAGAGGGTTGGATGGGTCTCTCCTTCCCGCCACGCTTTCGACCTATTTTCTCTTCCTTTTTCTCTCCTTATCTCTCTATTGGCCTTTCCTCCTCTTTTCATCGAAGGGTAGATCTGCAGTTTTCTATGAAATTATTATTTGGGATTCCTTTTTTCGACGGCAGCAAGCGACGGCGCTGCGTGAGTTTGCTTTTGGGTGGACATACTAAGGCCGACAATCACTTTCACGGCTTGGTTTGGTCGGTTTAGGCGTCGGAGCTGTCGGTTCAATCTCGCCACAGTTTGGATTTCTCTTTCTCTCTCTCTCTCTCTCTCGGTTTTCTCTATGTATTTTCCTTTCTCTTCTCTTCTTTGCAGGCGTTCGTTCGTAGAGCATTGGCTGAAGTCGGGAATTGCGTTTGGTGATTCGTCGAGGCCGCAGGGTCGTGTTCTAGGCGTTGCCTGAGAACTTCGACACCTCGCCAGAATTCTCAGGTTTTCAGCGATCGATCGATTTTTTTTTTCTAACGGGACGTTACAATTTTGATTTGAGAAAGATTTCTCGTTAATTAAACTATGCTATAATATTAAAATTTGAGTCTATTAACGTTATATTCAACCTTATATTATTAAATTTAGTAGAATGTTTGATATATATATATAGAAATGATAGTGTAGAAATTATGTATTAAAATTCTGGTTGAAACAAATGCATGAGAATAAATATAATTATGGAAAAAAATTAGAATACTTTTGTTAGTGGTTTTAGAAGATTTACGAAAGGAGATAAATGATTTTTTTTATTTTTTTTTTATTATGGACATTTGAATGGTCCAAATCCTTTAAGAAAATAGAAAGATCGAGAGGTAAGAATTTCAATTTTTTGTATCGATTTTACTTTGAGAAATTTTCTTAGTATTAGGTTTTGAAATTTTGATATGTCGTTTTTTTTTATGGATTTTGTTTTGCATTTAATTATTGGATTGTTTAATTTAGTTTTTGCAAATTTTACCAATATTTTGAAGCCTAAATTTTTTTACCAAAACATGATCTAAGATTTAAAGTCTTTGAAGATTAAGTCATGCCTTAAAAGAAGCCAAATATGAGATTTTATGAGTTTTTAATATTTGAAGGGCTCCAACAAAGTTCTTAAAGATTCAAGAACTAAGAGGGGTTGTTCTTGATTTGTCTCGATTTTCATTCAAATTCGTCGAAGAATTTTTCGCTTAATCGAAAATGGAAGAGTTATTTAGCCGTCACCTGGTTGATGAGTCCAAAAATTGAAGAGTATGAGAAGAATTTTATATACAATTAAGAATTCATGCAATTTGAGATTCTTTTGAAGTTGTTTATAATGGGTATTGAAAAGGTTGATGGGTCGAGTTTCATTTGGTGTTCAATTATTTTCGTTATAAATTTTACTTAGTTCAAACATGGATGAAAAAATTGAGTAGGAAAAAAGTACAAAACTTTTAGTCAATATTTTTCCTTGTATATTCTGTTCTTTGTGTTCATTTAGATCGAGTATATGTGTTGTTGTGCGATCCTAACAACTGGTATCAGAGCCATCCCTTAACTTAGTCATGTCAACATAATCCTCAAATGTCGAATAAAGAAGTTGAGTCTCAAAGGTGTAGTAAAAAAGTGACCCAAGTGTCGAACAAAGGGTCTAGAGAAAGGGGTCGAGCCTCAATTAAGGGGAGGTTGTTCGTGTTGGGATATGGAGCCTGATGTCTAGATCTGGTAGAAATATATTTGGAAGATATTTTGTAAAGATTTGGTAGAGATATATTTGGAAGATATTTAGTAGAGATATGATAGAGATATATATGGTAGATATTTGGTAAAGATTTGATAGAGATATATTGGTGAGATTATATCTTGTAGTTTAAATCTTTGGGAGCTATATTTAGTAAATTGAAACTATATATATATCCCGTGCTCTCAAAATGTACTTTTCTTCGTCTTCTGTACTCTATCTTATTGTACATGCTTGAAGTCATCAATAATAAAACTTTTAGCCAATATTTCTTTCTATATTTTCTCATGTTTTTTGTGTTCATCTTGATCAAGTATGTGCGTTGTTGAGCGATCCTAACAATTGGTATTAGAGTTAACAATTGGTATAGATCCTAACAATTGGTATCAGAGCTAACAATTGGTATCGATCCTAACAACTAGTATCAAAGTGAGGCGAAATTTACCACGATCTGTGAAGATGAAAATTTCAAAGATTGGAATTGAAAAGTTTTATCTGTAAGCAAAAAGATCTTCACGAACCCCTGTTGGGGGTGAAGCCGGATAGTATGACCATGGAGCGGTGGAAGCTCAAGGATCGTCAGGCCTTAGGGTTGATCCGATTGACGCTGTCCAGAAATGTGGCGTTCAACATCATCAAGGAGAAGACAACGTCAGATTTGTTGAAGGCATTGTCGAATATGTACGAGAAACCTTCGGCTATGAACAAGGTGTATTTGATGAGGAGACTGTTTAATCTACAAATATTTGAAGGTGGATCTGTTGCTGGTCATATAAACGAATTCAATATGATTACAAGTCAACTGGGTTCAGTAGAAACTAATTTCGAGGATGAAATTAAAATATTGATTTCGATGTCATCTTTACTCGAGTCGTGAGATACTGTTGTTGCCGTGAGCAGCAGTTCACGAGGATCTGATAAACTAAAGTTCGATAAAATTCGAGATATAGTTCTTAGCGAAAGTATTCGCAAACGGAAAATCGGAGATTTATCAGACAATTATCTCAGTGTTTGAAGAGGAAGAAGTAAATCAAAGGGCCCAAACAATGGGCGATCAAAATCAAGGAATCGAGGAGAATCTCCAAACAAACCAAACGTTAAGTGTTAGAGTTGTAGAGAAAAAGGTCACTTTCGGGCAAATTGTACAAAGAGGAAGCAGACACACAAATCAGAAGATGATGATGATTTGGTAAATTCAGCAGAAGACATTGAAGATGTTTTAATCCTCAGTATGGACAGTCTGATTGAATCTTGGATTTTGAATTTAGGTGCATCTTTTCATTGATCTCTAAATAAAGAGTTGTTTCAAAATTTCAAATCTGGAAGTTTCAAGAAGGTGCATCTTGCCGACAACAAAGATTTGAAGATCGAAGAAAATGGGGATGTCTGTATAAAAACTCTGACAGGAAATCAATGGACATTAAAGGATGTCAGATATATTTCTAATCTTAAGAAGAACTTGATCTCTATTAGTCAGTTGGATAGCCCAGGTTATGCAACAAGTTTAGTAAGAGTTCGTGGAAGATTGTGAAGGGTGCTATGGTGGTAGCACGTGGAACAAAATCTGGAACTTTATGCACCATTGCAGGGTGTATGAACAGAGTTGTTGTTGTTGAGAGTGCTTCAAATTCAAGTATATGGCACAATAGACTTGGACATATGAGCGTTAAAGGAATGAAGATGTTGGCTGCGGAAGGAGTTTTGGAAGGTCTAAAATCTATTGATATGAGTTCTTGTGAGAATTGCATTATGAGCAAATAGAAACGAGTTAGCTTCACATAGACTGCTAGAGAATTGAAGAAAATTACTTGGACAACGAAGCAAGTGGGAGTTGAGGTTGAGTTGCTAAAAGATTCACCTAGTGATGTTGTAGCAGATACTCAAGAAGCTCATGAGACTGTTGTTGAGAAGCCAGAAGCAGATCAAGTGACATCTGAGCAGGTGTTGAAAAGATCATCTAAAGTCATCAGACTACCAGATAGGTACGTACCTTCTTTACACTATCGTTTGGTGACTGATGAAGGGGAACGAGATCCCCTTGATGAGGCCCTACAGTTGGAGGATACAACTAAGTGGGAGCAAGCCATAGATGATGGGATGTCTAGGCTTTAGAAATGCGTTGCTCTTTCCTCTGTTGAGGCTGAGTACGTGGTAATAGCTAAAGCTGGAAAGGAGATGATATGGATGACAAACTATCTAGAAGAATTAGGCAAGAATCAGCGCGAGAAGATTCTTCAGGTAGATAGTTAGAGTGTCATGCAGTTGGCGAGGAACCCGATCTATTATTCAAAGACAAAATACAGAAGACGATACCATTTCACTAGAAGGTTAGTGGAAAATGGTGATGTGTTTGGAGAAGATAGAGGGTGCAAGTAATCCCGCAAACATTTTGCGTTGATGTTGGAACATTGAAGTTGTGCAAAATCTTAAAGTGGTATGGTACAGATTGAGATTGAAATTCTTGGTTGATTGGATCAGTCTTCAAGTGGGAGACTATTGGGGTTGACTGGATTAGTCTCATTGGGAGATTGTTGCGGTTGACTAGATTAGTCTCCAAGTAGGCAGAGCAGCACCGGCGTAAGAATCTCCACCACAGATTCAGCTCGTTCCGGTCGGTGGTTCCCACCATGTTGGGAATCGACAAAGCCTCTGTTCTATCCGACGCCGTTTCATACATAAACGAGCTGAAAGCCCAGATTTCGGAGCTGGAAGAAACAGAGGAAGTGAGTTCAAGAGACAGAGGGCGGGCAATTGAAGTGGAAGTGAAGATCATCGGAGAAGATCAGGCGGTGATCAGAGTTCAAACCAAGAATGTGAGCTATGTCATGGCGAAATTAATGGAAGCGCTCAGAGATTTGGAGGTGAAGGTTCACCACGCGAGCATGTCCAATTTACAGGACATGACTCTGCAGGATTTAGTTGGATCTATTACTGAAGAAGGTATTAAGCAAGCACTTATTACAATATTAGAACATGATAATCCATGATCTTGGCATATCTCAATCATGTTTCGAGTGGATTAATGATTAAATGGCTCTGTCTCTGTAAATTTTGTAATGCTGTGTTCTAGATCAGGATGGAATTTTGTGAGAGGGTTTGAAATTGCAGAGACAGTGGATGAAAATGTGATGAATGTTGAAGGGTTACATATGAAGTTGAAGGGTCACTTACTATAAGGACTTGTATGAATAGATGCGGTTAGGTGCATGACTTTTGAATAATGGATGATAGTGGGAAATGTCCCAAATTACCTACTTATATGTATGTTGGCATTCGTAGTAGAAGTAAAAAATCAATTAAGCATTCATCCATAGTAATACAAAGTTCTCTTCTAACTGATTGAAGTTGAGCACGCTTTACTTTCATTGAGTCTTGATACTTCCTCCTCATTGAATCTCAAATTTCCTTGGACGTCTTCTTTTGAAGCATTATTTCAAAGATAGCCCGATCAATGGACTGGAGTAAGTAGTTCTTGACCTTCAGGTTCTTTAACTTTGATGCTGCTAACCGTTGCTATTGAACAGCTGAGAGTACCTCGCCTTCATTTGGCTCTACATAACCCATCTCCACCATATCAAAGAACTCCTTTGATCTGAGAAAATTTTCTGTCAACATCACCCATTAATCATAATGATCATCAAATCTCGGATGGCGGGTTGAACAAAGTTATCAACTTGTCAACTTGTTCAACAACAACGATTGACAGCATCAAAGTTGAAGGACCTGAAGGTCAAGAACTACTTATTCCAATCCATTGATCAGACTATCGAAACCATGCTTCAAAAGATGTCCAAGGAAATTTGGGATTCAATGAGGAGGAAGTATCAAAGCTCAACGAGAGTAGAGAGAACTTTGTCCAAAAGTCATGCACTCCTCTTCATTGTCCAAAAGTCATGCATCTAATTAATTGCGAACTTATATGTATTTATTCATACATGTATCTATATATGTATTTATAAGTGACCCTTAAATACATGTATCTATTCATACATGTATCTACAAGTGACTCTTCAACAATGAATGCTTAAAACGTTTTTTTTTCTTTTTCGGGAAGAAAAATACAGATATGTGAATAAGATAAGAATTTGAGTTTTTAAAAATAAAAATAGGCTAAATTCCATACATGGGTTCAGTTGAGTTAGAAAAAAATTTCCAAAATTTACGAGAATATTTTGTAGTCTTAGTAAGAGGGGGAAGGGTTGAGGATTTATCCGATATGAGATATCACATTGTTCGAGGAACCCTAGATGTTGTCGGAGTAAAGGATCGTCAACAAGGGCGTTCTAGTGCGTTGTAGATTTTTATCCAAGACTTGCATCATTTGATGATACCATGTGAAAGGCTTTGTAAACGAGTCACCAACCTCACTAACTAGCTTCGAATTATTACTATTTGACTTTGACCTATCTAAAAAAGTTGAGGCATTTCGAGTTGTTTGTTGACACAAACAAAGTCAAGGAAAACCTTTGAAATTATTTCAATATTGGACCTTGAACATATAAGAGTTCCGAATCGAATCTCTTTGGAATGATGATCTTTTGTTTGTCTCATGTTACCCAGCTCCAGTTCACTATGTGTGGGCTTTGTTGACTTTATATATTGACTTCGAACTTTGATGGCCTTTGAGCTCAATCTTTGGTCTTAATCGTTTGGGCTTTAGGTCAAATTATCGTTTAAGAAGCCTTCCTTTTGTTTATTTAAACTTTGTGAAAATTTCTAATATTACTATAGTATATACTAATTACACTTAGAAATTGACATGTTAAACGTCTCGAACATAGTTAAAATATGCAGTGTTACGACCATAGAGATGGGAATGAATGTATCAATGTATACTGACTATTAAGTAGATTCAGATGAATATTGCCAAAAAAAAAAAAACAAACTTGATAGACAACAATATCTAATAATCTAGTATAGATATTAAAAATTATAGCTTCGAAAGAAAATTTCGTCACTACAAAGTTTGTAAATATGAAATTAAAGTATCGATATGAACCAAAAAAAAAAAAAAAAGTTAACACTATAAAAGTTGAAACACTATTTCGTGAATGACACAAGTGACTTTATTGGGAGCTAAGATTTAGAAGTACTGAGATGTAGAAGTACTGAGTTTTAAATCTAAGTTTGAGAACAACAGCAAGTATGAAAGCTACTAGGTGAATTAAAAGTATCGAATCATAGTTGTTGGGATCGCACAACAACGCACATACTCGATCTAGATGAACAACAAAGAATAGGATAGAGAAAATGCAAGGAGAACTCTTGCTAAATGATTTATATTGATGACTTCAAGTATGTACAGTAAGAGAGAATACAGAAAGTACATTTTCAAAACTCTATCGGACGACGGGATTATATAGTTCAGTTTACTATATATAGGTTTACCAGATTTAACCATCTACTATATATAGTAATTTACCATATATAGCTTTACCAAATATAGCTTTATCGGATATAACCGTTGACCAAGTTATAAATAGAGAGCAGACTCTATAACTTAACAATTCTCCCACTTGGAGATTGATCCAGTCAACCAAGAATTTCATTCTCAAACGATCATGAATATCTTCACTGCACCATACCAATTGAGGTTTTGCACAACCTCAATATTCCAACATCAACACATTTTGTCAACATGTTTGCTAGATTCTTTGCACCCTCTATCTTCTAAAAACACATCACCATCTTCCACTAACCTGCAAGTGAAATGATATCGCCTTTCGTGTTTTATCTTTAAATGATAGACCGGGTTCCTCGCCAACTGTATGACACTCTAACTATCTCTATAAAGAATCTTTTCGTGCTGCTTCTTGCCCAATTCTTCCAGATAGTCAATCATCCATATCATCTTCTTTCCAGCTTCAGCTACTGCCACGTACTCAGCCTCAGTACAACGCATTTTTGAAGCCTAGACGTCCCATCATCCATGGCTTGCTCCCACTTGGTTGTATCCTCCAACTGTAGGGTCTTCTCAAAGGGTTGTGGTTCCCTTTCATTAGCAACAGATAGTGTAATGAAGGTACATACATATCTGGTACTCTGATAGTACTGGATGATCTTCTCAACACCGGTTCAGGTGTCACTTGCTCTACTGTTGGTTCCTCAGCAGTAGTCTCAGAAGTTTCTTGAGTATCTGCTACAACATCACTAGGTGAGTTTCCCTGCAACTCAAGCTCAACTCCCACTTACTTCATGGTCTTGGAACCTTGCTCCACATCTGGTTCCTCAGTTGTAGTCTCAAGAGTTCCATGAGTATCTGTTACAACATCGCTAAGTGAGTTTTCTTGCAACTCAAGCTCAATTCTCACTTGCTTCGTTGTCTTGGAACCATGCTCCACATCTGGTTCCTCAGCAGTAGTCTCAGAAGTTTCATGAGTATCTGCTACAACATCACTAGGTGAGTTTTTATGCAACTAAAGCTCAGCTCCCACTTGCTTCGTTGAACCTTGCTTCACATATGGTTTCATTTCCAACTGCATTTTCTTCAATTCTCTAGCGGTCCTTGTGAAGCTAACTCGTTTCTGCTTGCCCATAACGTAGTTCTCACAACCACCCATATCAATAGATTTTAGACCTTCTAAAACTCCTTTTGCGGCCAGTGTCTTCATTCCTTTCACGCTCATATATATGTCCAAGTCTATTGTGCCATAGACTTGAATTTGAAGCACTCTCAGCAACAGTAGCTATGTTCATACACCCTGCAGTGGTGTATAAGGTTCCAGATTTTGAGCCACGTGCTACCCCCGTAGCACCCTTCATAATCTTCCACGAACTCTTCCCTAACTTTGTTACATAACCTGTGCTGTTCAACTGACCAATAGAGAACAAGTTCTTTTTGAGACCACGAATATATCTGACATTCTTTAATGTCTACTAATTTCCTGCCGGAAATTTTATGCAGACATTTCCTTTTCCTTTAATATCCAAATCTTTGTTGTCGGCAAGATACACCTTCTCGAAATTTCCAGACTTGAAATTCCGGAACAACTCTTTATTTGGAGACGAATGAAAAAATGCACCTGAATCCAAAATCCAGGATTTAATCGAACTGTCCACGCTGAGGATTAGAGCATCCCCAATGTCTTCTGCTGAATTTATACAATCATTATCATCTCTAGATTTGTGATTATGCTTCCTCTTTGGTCTTGTACAATCTGTCCGAAAGTTACTTTTTTCTCCACAATTCCAACACGTTACGTTTGGTCTATTTGAAGAGTTTTTTCGGTTCTTTGATTTTGATCGCCCTTTGTTTGGGCCCTTCGATTTACTTCTTCCCCGTTGGTCAACATTGAGAGCACTACCAGATGAATTTTCAATTTCTCGTTTGCGAGTATTTTCGCTGAGAACTACATCTCGAATTTCATCAAACTTCAGTTTATCAGATCGTCGCGAACTGTTGATTGCGGCAACAACAGTATCCCACGACTCGGGTAAAGTTGACATCAAAATCAATGCTTTAATTTCATCCTCGAAATTAATTTTCACCGAACTCAGTTGACTTATGATCATATTGAATTCATTTATATGATCAACAACAGATCCACCTTCAAACATCTGTAGATTGAACAATCTCCGCATCAAATACACTTGTTCATAGCCGACGGTTTTTCGTACATATTCGACAGCTTCTTCAACAGACCTGACGTTGTCTTCTCCTTGATGATATTGAACGCCACGTTTCTGGATAGCGTCAACCGGATCAGCCCTAAGGCTTGTCAATTCTTGAGCTTCCACTGCTCCGTGGTCATGGTATCAGGCATCATCCCCAACAAGGGTTTGTGAAGACCTTCCTGATACAGATAATCTTCCATCTGCATTTTCCAGAAACCGAAATTGGATCCATCGAACTTCTCAATTCCAATCTTTGAACTTTCCATCTTCACAGATCGTGGTGACTTCCGCCTAGCTTTGATACCAGTTGTTGGGATCGCACAACAACGCACACACTCGATCTAGATGAACACCAAAGAACAGGATAGAGAAAATGCAAGGAGAACTCTGACTAAAGGATTTATATTGATGACTTCAAGTATGTACAGTAAGAGAGAATACCGCATTTTCAAAGCTCTACATAGTTCAGTTTACTATATATAGCTTTACCAGATTTAACCATCTACTATATATAGTTATTTATCATATATAGCTTTACCGGATATAGCTTTACCAAATATAGATTTACCGCATATAACTGTGACCAAGTTATAAATAAGAGAGCAGACTCCATAACCTAACAATAGTTTGGAGAAGATATTACGATCACGATCAAAGTTTTATAAATATTTATGTAGATGAACGGTTGAGATATTCAAGATATCTTAAATTTAGGAATGATTTAAGATTGATTTGGGAGACGAGTCACGGTAAAAAAAATGTTAAAATACCCTTTGTTAGTTGAACACGATTCTCCACAATGGTATGATATGGTATGATATTGTCCACTTTGAGTATAAGCTCTCATGACTTTGCTTTGGGCTTCTCCAAAAGGGACTCCTTCGTTCGACATTTGGGGATTCTATTGACATGACTAAGTTTAGGACACGACTCTGATACCATGTTAGTTGAACACGATTCTCCACAATGGTATGATATTATCCACTTTGAGCATAAGCTCTCATAGCTTTACTTTGGGCTTCCCCAAAAGGTCTCATACCAATGGAGAGAGTATTTCTTGATTATAAACCCATAATCATTCCCTAAATTAGTGAATCTAGGACTTTCATCCAACACGTCTCCTTAATTGAGGCTCGACTCCTTTTTCTTTTAGAGTCTTAGTCATTTTTTACTATGACTTCGAGGAGCCTCGATTCCTTTATCTTTTGGAGTCCTTTGTTCGACATTTGGGGATTCTATTGACATGGCTAAGTTTAGGTATGACTGTGATATCATGTTAGTTGAACACGACTCTCTACAATGGTATGATATTTGTCCACTTTGAGTATAAGCTCTCATGGCTTTACTTTGGGTTTCTCCAAAAGGCCTCATACCAATGAAGATACTATTCTTTGATTATAAACCCTGGTTTTGCTCATAATTTCAATAGAAATGAGAGGTTAAAATGTGCTAGGGTTTGGTGTGGATATTCCATTAGGCATTAATTAGGGAATGTTTTTGTAACCTTTTCTCGGGAGGCCACCCCTATGATGTTTTTTTTTTAATGATAGGTCCCTAGATCTTAAGTTGCATGAATTTGCATTCCTTAACTTCAATAGTGGGGTCTTATTGTGTGCTACTTCTATTTTAGGTATAGGCAAGGCATCACACTACGGCTGACGATGACATCGCAACAAGATACCATGACACATGCATAGGGTAGCTATATTTATTTTCTTATAACAAGGTTAGAATAGGGTGATTTAAATTTAACATTTATTTATTCATTTAGTATTTCGTTTTGTTATTTAAAAGATGTTTTTCGAACATGTAAGTGTATGACAATGTTTTAAGACAAATTTATGTTTTACGATAAAATTTTAAATGTTTAATTCCGCATATAAGTATAGATGATGATAACGGTTAATTTATATTAATTTAAAGTAAACTTATAGCTAATATATTTGTTTGAGATAAATAAATTTAAAAGGTTAAATTAAAAAGGCCACAATTAAATAAAAATAAAATAAAAAAGCCAAATCATTTATATAAATACAGCTATTTACATCATAATTTATATTAAGTGGAAGCTTGCAATATGGTTTTTAAGTTTATTAGCGCTCTTTAACTCTTATATATGTACTCGTTACCAACCATGTGAAGTTACATAACACCTAAAAAAAATAACACGAACAATAAAATATATTGAAGAACTCATTTATAAGCTTATAATTAGACATCGACCTTACTTAAAATCAATATATGTTGGCCTAACTTAATCTATTACCTTATTTAGTTAATCTATTGCCTTATCTAGTTAAAGTTTCGTAACTTAATCTATTACCAAATCAATATTCAATCAATTCAACTATTCATACTTCCAATCTCGTAGCCTCACAGTTAACAATAATCAATCATTACCGAACACTTCTACATGCTACCAACAATTCAATAAATTACTTTTACTAAATTGAATCATATATCAAACGAACCTAAACATATAGTCATACTCAAGCTTGCCTCATTCGGCGCTCGATTTTAGAAAACCTAGAACCTTTTTTTGTCAAAATTTTCCTAAAACCATATTAAATATTTGCACAATTTGAAAATAAATAAATAAATAAAAACAGGTCAAACCGACCAATTAGACCAACACATGGTTTTCTCTCTCTCTCCCAGTCCAATTTCTATATATATATTCAATTTTTTTCCATTTTTTAAAATTAGGATCTGACAAATTATTTAGATTTGAAATTACATTAAAGAAGAGAATTTAGGTTAATCCTCATTAATTAAGAGGATTAATTAAGAGGATAATATGGTAGAATAAACAGAAGGCTATTATTCCTACACCCAAAATTCTAAAGTGATACATTATAATTCATTGATGGGTTGGTATATCATCAACTCTCAACATTCCAATGTCACATTTTCTTTTTACATCAGACTTTAATTAGAACAACCAACTCATCCAATCTATTCTCTTTCTATTTCTTTAAAACTAATAAAATTAAAAATAATAAAATGAAATAACAAGGAGGTATTATATAATGATAGATTAACAATTTCCTAATACCGTTGATCCACAATGGATATACCTCAGTTACAAGCTGGTACTAAACACCTTGAAAACAGGCCCTTCATTTTGTTCTGTATTAAAAAGTAGATACCAATTTGAAGCAAGTCAATATCATAAATTGAAAATCTCTACAATTTTAGGATGGAAGGTATTCACCCCTCTAGAATATTTTTTTAAACCTAACCCAATTCTTCGGATTATAAGTTTTTTTAATTTAATTCGCTAGAATCATTTACTAAGATTTTTGTGTAAACAAAAAAATAATAAATAAAATATTAGTTCAAAAAACATAATTAATTTGATGTTTGTTATTTCCCAAGCAATTATTTGAAATATAATAAAACTAATTTTTTAATATACTCTAACATTTGCCTATGTTAATGTATGTAATCCTTTATTCAAAAAAAAAAAAATTCATCAACTTCAACATTCAACTCAACTCATCCAATCCCAAAATTTTAAGTGATTGTAATCCTTATATAGACTCTACTCATCTGATCCTAACAAACCCAAACCCAAAATTTTAAGTGATCAGATCTCTAAATTAGGTATCAAATGAATTAAAGAATGAGATAAACAATGGAGGAAAGAAGATACCCGCTTAGAAGAATGGAGTAGGTGAGGAGGGATTTTGTAGAGATCTTCGTCAACAGGTTTAGGCGGTCTGGCATTAGATCTAGGCGGAGGACGCGGGATGGGCACGTCGTTTTGCTTCAATTTTCGCGCTCCTCCCATTTCCATCCCCTCCAACGCTCTCCCTTGCTGTTTCATCATTGGAATCTGGTGGTCCTTTAATCCCACATGCGGATACCGTTTTTCCCTCAACCGTCCCTGCAAAATCACGCCACGTTTCTCTCCTCATTCATTTCGCGTTTCATTTTCTGACTCAATTCAATACTCCTAATTAATCAAATCTCACAATATCTATCAAATTGTTCTTCGCATTTACTGTTAAATTAGTACTAAAACGCAGAGAAACATAGATTAATGTTCGATTTCTCCTCCTCTTTCTACTCGAAGCTATTCGCATTTAGTGTGAAATTAGTACTGAAACGCAGAGAAACACAGATTAATGTTCAATTTCTCCTCCTCCCGCTCCTCCTAATTGAAGCTATTCGCATTTACTGATAAATTAGTACTAAAACGCAGAGAAACACAGATTAATGTTCAACTTCTCCTCCTCTTTCTAGTCGAACCTATTGAATCAGAGATCAAGAGATTCAGAGTTTTTAGAGAGAGAGAGATGTGGAGACCTTGCGCGCGGCGGTTGCGGTGGCGAGGGGCGGAGGTTTCTTCGGATCGGCGGAGTACAAGTCGGAAGGAGGAAGGCAGGTGCCGCTTTCGCCAGAGGAGGAACTGTAGCGAATCAAACCGGCTTGACGAGCGCTCTCGAAATACTGAGTGATCGGCCAGTCGTTGGCCTTGTCCCAGTCTCCAAACGCGGGGATTTGGTGGAGTTGGCCACTGTTTCTGTATGAAAAATGCTTCAAAAACAGACGAAATGTAAACAACAGAGATCAGCAAAGAAAAACGACGAAGAAGAACTTGAAAAAACAGAGGAAATGGCGGAGAGTACTTACAGAGACTTCCATAAGAGACAGAGAAGAAGAAGGCAATGGATTCTTGACTTTTTGAAACAAATTGATTAGGAAGGTGATGAACAAATCAGGGGAAGAGAAATGCAAAAAGTTTAAGAGAGAGCTTTTTGGGGTGCTTCACTTTTCACACACTGCCCAACCATTTTCATTCTATTTTTCTTTTTATTTTTTATTATAAAATAGATTTGACATTTTCACCCTAATTAAAGCTTCTTTTTTTTTTTTTTTTTTACACACATTTGTTTAATGACGTAAAACATTCTCTCATGTCTCAAAAATGGAAATTGTCATTAATGCCAACATTATCTTTTTACAATTATCTTTTTACAATTATCTTTTTACAATTATGCATAATTATATATATATTTTTTTTTTTAATCCACTCTAAATTTTGGGATTAGTTCGGTGACTTCCTATTTAACAATTTATTTTTCCGTATTATTTAAAAAACATTTCTAAGTCAAACGAGTTTCCAACTCTCCCAAAGCTCGAAATGGATTAGAGTTCAAACGAACTTTGGTCTACGCTCTAGAAGGACGAACTTGTATACAAGCGTCAAGGCAAGCTCTAGAAAGAACGAGCTTTAGGTTCCTAACTTTCCACAGCTATAGTAAAAGTAGGTATGTGGACAAAAGAAGCCTAGCCTGAAACACTTGGGAATATTATAATAATAATTTTTATAAAAAAAAAAGGGGGATTGGTCACCTTTTTGGTAGCGACAATTGAGGATCCATGGATTCGGAAACGAAAAGGTAGATTTCCATATTTGAAGAGAAGAAATTAATTGAATAAATTTAGGGTACCCCATAATTGGAGGGATACCCTACCATGCATTTTGGACTCTATTTATTATTTTTATCCCTGGTAAAAACTAGGAGATCCAAACACCCCTTTCATTTAACTCTCACTCTCTCTACCACTTCTCCCTTTTTCTTTCATCTTCTTTTACCTTTTTTAATTACTTTATTTTGGATCCTTCTAATTAATCAAATTATTTTTAAAAAAATATTATGACCTAAACGCAATCACCCTCTTGAAACAAACAAGAATTTGAGAGGAAGATCTAAAACTTCCGAGTAATTTAATATATCTAACACATATTGTTTATTTTAATATTTAGTTATTAAAAACAAAGAAGAATTAGAATTACACTTTTATGAACTATAGAACAAATTGTGGCCTTGAAATAACCAATATAAGTAAGTCGGTCCTTCACGACATGTTCGTAATTATAACTTGGTCAAAATGTTACTATTCATTCTCTAATGAACAATGTATTTATGATCAAATCATAAACTAAATCCCTCTCGAATTAGTGAGAAGGTCAGCCATATTGTTCAAGTCTCAAAATCAGCACTTAAGAGAGCTACTCTTCTACTTATCCTTTACGAGAATGACTTGATTTCATCTTATAACATCGTGTTTTAGCTCCCTATTTAGCAAAGTTCCCAAAATGGTAGACATAATAAATTGACTACAATCTCACTCATACAATCAAAGGACAAGCTCTCATAGACCATTGCAGAACGAGTCATATCAATAATGTTACTAAGATAAGACACTGAATCTTATCTATAAATATTATAGACTCTTTTGAGTTATTATTTGAATATGATGATATCGTATATCAATTACATATGGTTAAAGATTATATTAATATTCTCCATTAATAAGTTTAAAAAAAGTTGATGAATTCAATGAAAAAAGATAAAATTATCCAATTAGAAAAAAAAAAAAAAAATTATTTTAAAGTGAAAAAATCACTCTAAAGTCTAAACACTTCACCTCTAAGCTGAGGCTTTCACCTCGTGGCGTGAAGAATGGGGCGTTTCTGTCAAAACATTGAATTATTGGGCCAAAAAAAGAAAAAACACGAAAATCGAGAGAAGCTTTTGTAATACGCGCAACTAATCAGGAGCCGACACGTCGAATAAGTCGTTGACGACACGGCGTTTTTGGGAAGAGGAGTAAAAGTCAACATGACCTCGATTGTTGGGACCCGCGTTGGAAGACAAGGGTGAGGAGGGGAAAATTATTCTGACATCCCTGTCTGTGACAGTCTTGTTTATCTTCCACCCGTCTTATCTCACCGACGCTTAAGCCGACCCGCATATACGTATTGAATTATTTTCTGAACGCCCTGGATTTTTCGTACTCTCCTTTTCTGCTTCTAAACCTGTTCATTATTTTATTATTATTAAAAAAAAATAATAAAGAAATAGGAAATATTTGGTGACAGGAGCTGCAGCAGGTTATTATTTTATTTTATTTTAATTGATGAGGTGGAAAATAGGAGAAATTACTAAAAAAAAAAAAAAAAAAAACAAGAAGCAAGAAAGGGTTGAGAATTAAATATATACATAAATAATTTTTAGAAATAAGGCAAGTAGATAGTTTGTTGCCATACCCATTTTTTCTTTTATCATTAATATTATATAAATTATATTTAAAAGAAATTACATTTGAGTTAAATTGGTTCATAGTGTAAATTAACTTAAATTAGATCGTAACTTGTTAGGTGTATATGAATTAGGTTGGGTTACTAGGGAGAAATCATTTGGACCAATGACTCGAACATCCAAAATAGAGTTCACAGCCCAATCCAATCCAACCCAACCCTCTATTTTGAGTGAGTTGGTTTGTTGGGTTGTCAGAGTTTTTTTTTTAATAATTTTTAAAAAAAATCTTATTTATCCACCATACTTGTTATATTAATAATTAAAATCTTATAAAATTTAAATATCAAACATTCATAAATTATAGTGCATCACTAATATCGGTTACCAACGTAAAATATTCTTAATCTTCATAATAATATTAAAAATAGAGTAGAATGGGTTGTAACCCTATTTTTGATTTTCCAAAAATTCAACTTGAAAAAAGTTTGACTTCGATTAAGTAGTTTGGGTTGGTTAGGTTATTGAGTAATTTGAATACTCCTATAACTAGTAAGGAAAAACACTCGGTGTGGCTTTATATGATCACCTTGCAATACATGCTAGAACACGTGATCTTTAGCTCGATTTCCACGAGCTTATATTGTACTTACCATATTGTACTTACCTAGTAGGCTAAGTGAATTGACTTGGCTTAGTGTTTGGCATCATTTTGTAGCTTCAACATTGGATTGTAGGGCGGTGTCCCACCTATATATTTGGCTCTTAACTTCAAATTCTTACATTATTATAGCATAGCTAACCACATAGATAAGATTATACAATACTTGTGTTGAATCATGTTGGCGTGGTCCACAAATTATTTTAGTTTAAAGATTCCATACTCGATAATATTTGTTTGTCATTACTAACCAAGTTAAAAGGGTCATTAGTATTTTAAGATATTTTTAATTTGAGCTTTAATCTTTTAACCTTTTTAGTTTTTGTCACGACCTACTTTTCGAGACTTCGAATCATGGATCATCACGCAGACTCAAGAGTAAAAAGATGGTAGAAATTTTCTTTTTGTAAAGCAGGGGACAAAAAAAAAAAAAAATTACGTATGCATTCAAACTTATGTAAAAATAAAATTCTAACGTACAAAACATTCCACGGAGTCACATAAAAAACAAGTAACAAAATAGCAGAGTTTTAGAAGTAGATAACATTAAAATAATAATAAAAACAACATAGTTGGAAAAGACTCGGTCTAGGGTTCCCTTGGGCAGCCACACAGTCCTGCGTGCTCCCTTCGTCACAATGATCTACGCTTCATTTGAAAAAAGTAAAATAACATGGAATGAGTATAAAAATACTCAGTAAGCAACTTATTTGTAGCCTCTTGTCAAACTTATTTCTATATACGAAAACTTAGGCTATGTGCTCTTATTGCCCCTTAAAGATGGACAAAAGTGTGGTTTAACGTATGCACTGACCTTTGCAGGATTTTGCATAACTGACCTTTAAGGAGTGCTCTAACCCACCTCGAGTTTATAACTTAAGGGATTTATGATTCTCTTAGCTCAATGTGTTACGTATGTTTAGGTCCTTCGTCAACCTTGCGCAAATTGAGCCTCAATTCGTTGTGCCCTATGGAAAGATCCTAGAGGAGTACTCATAAGTCTAGGATAGCTCATTTTCTCTAAAACGATAATCATACTCCATACATGTCTACCTATTGAGCTCAATAAAGGGGTTTTCCCTAGTGGTGTTGGGTGTCACAACCTAGGGCAACTCTCAAGTGGCGCCCATCCGGTCACGTGAGGGCTAAGATTGAGAAGTGCCATGATGCGACTGATGAGGATGGTGCATCATCTAACACACTAAGAGTGTGCATTTAAGCTAAGTCGAGGAATGCACAAAGTTTGAGAGAATGAAGCGACACGAATGTCGAAGAAAAGTTTAAAGAGAGTCGACTAGGGCCTTGGAGCCCTAGAAGCCCTACAAGACAAGGCCACAACTCCCGGTGGCTTTGAGCGTAGAGATAGCTCAACGGGCTCTATTGCTCAGATGGAAGAACGCATCGAGGGCTTAGATAATGACCAAAAAGCGATTGTTCAGATAGTCTCAGATTTTTTTGAATATTTGATAGCAGCCCTTAGAGTGGTCAAGGCTGAAGTGATGGATTTAAGCGCTAGATTAAACCTCACCATGATTCGAAGTCCATTGAAGTATTTGATGGAGTAAAATTTGAGAAATTTAGTCCATTAAAGTTAGATATACCTGAAGGATAAGATTATTAGATAAAAGTGGTTTTTTCTATTAAAATTAGTGAGTTCCTCGACTTTTTTAGAACAGGTCCGAGTCAAATAGTAATGATTCGAAGCACCTATTTTTACACTATTTCGGAAACCCAAGGACTCAATCGTATGGATATGTAAAATACAGGATTTCCAATCCTAGCAGAAAAGGGAGGGAAACGGATACTCAATTTAAAGCGAGTAAACAGAATTCCATACTCGATCTCATAGATACATATAGAATTCTGTGGAAAGTCGTATTCAATGAAAGTCGTATGTACAGCTTGGAGGGAGATCTTTCATATCTTTCGAGATCCACCCTACAATATGAATCTTTGTTTTTAGACATCTCTCTTTAGGCACACAAGAAAAATGGAATAGGTTATTTTTAGCCGGTGATTTGGACTATTGCACAAGATTTCTTGGCTCCAAAAAATTTAATTTGTTTTAAATAGTCTAATTAATTGAGAAACAATTTTACTTCGGTTTTCACCAAATTCATATCCTAAGCTTTTGTCCTCTCTATTATTTTTTTATCTTAAGCTCCCGGTTCTCATTGTTATTCCAACAAATTTTCTTCGACGGTTTTTCCTCAATTTCCTCTTATCAACGTCGATTTTCTCAGTCAAAAGACATCATGGGAATGTATGACGGTTCACCAAAATTATGTCTACACCCACTCGAGCTAAAATGCATCAAATGTATTGTTGGGAGATATGACTAGTTCTCACTTATTTTTACCATAAGTTATATGTTATTTAAGTCATGGTATTCATTTATTTGCTTATAACCCTATAAAGTTGCTTTCTTGAATTCTTCAAATTGTTTTTAAACGTATTTCCTCACTCATGTTTTCTAAAACATTTCTCGCATATGTGATTTGAGTCTCGAGCATACTCTAACGTTGTCTGCAAAGTCCGAATTTATCACGGTTGACTTTTTTTATAGGCTAAAAAAAGTGCGCACAATCGTTGTCCCACTATCGCAAGAGTGCGATCGTGGTTCGATACTTGTCATGACTCGATTTTTTGGGTTTCAAATTAGTGACCATGACCCAAAAGACAATGAATCAAAGAAACAAAATAAATATAAAAATAGGGTAAAATTAAAATCAAATTAATGCAAACAACACTAAAATTAGAATACAAAATGAAATTCAATTACGAGAGGATGTTGTTTAAATTTATTACAAATAGAAAAATGGGTTCGGGATATAGTTACAAAATGAAATATAAAAAATTCAAACTACAATGACGAATAGATGCTTCAGAACAAACCCCCTTGTGACCGCACAACTCTTGAATGCTCCCAACCTTGATCGGTAACCTATGAACACTTGAAAATAAAAAGGAGAAAGGGGTGAGTATCAATGAGAAACCTATTTATAGGGCTCGTCCATCCAATTCTTAGTAAGTTCTTAGAGGTTTTTCTCTGTGCTCAAGGAAGCTCGGACCTAATCCTACAACCATTTGAGCTTTTTTTGTAGGTCTCAAAGTTCCAAGAAAACCTAGTCTCAAGTCTTTCTTCCCCATCAATTTACAAAATTGTGCCCTCAACATTTGACCCATTTCTACGAGAATAGAAGTACTCACTCTAAGATCGATTTATGGAGTCCCAAGTCTCTTTCCAAGATCGATTTACGCAATTGCAACATTAATTTTGACCCATTTTTACACAAATAGATACATTCACCACAACTACCAGTGTAGTAAAAAATCCCTCTTCAAGACTAGTTTTTGGAATCGCGACATCAGCCTTGATTCGTTACTACACGCAGAAGAGCTAGCTACCCATGTGGTCCTAAGTCCCTCCTCAGAACCAGTTTATGGAATCACATTGACAGCCTTGATCCGTTTCCACACACGATAGTAAATCAAATTATCTTAGAGGTTTCGATTACACCATTTTTACTACTAATAAGTATGTTAGACTTTCTAAGTCATCCTTACTGTGGAGGTCTACTAGGTTCTTGAGGCAGTTTATGTCTCGTTTCACATTTTTGGGATTCTCGGGACCAACTCTTTTAGCTAATCTAATTCTTTAGGTACTCTCTAATGGCCTCTAGTCGTATAACTCACGATCCTAGAGGGCTAGATTTCTTAGAAACGTACTATTCTCGAACAATTTGAAAGCCAAGTAGCTCTAATGCTCTAAACTTTGCTAGGTTCACTCAGGCATGTTTTCGGACCAAAAAAACAGTTAGAACCGTAGTCTAAGCCGGCAAGAAAACGACCTCAATGGACTCCACACGTGGTTTGTGGAGAAATATGCGCATCACCATGCACGAGTACGCCATGTGCCTAGGGAAGGATACTTGTCCTCACGGCTTGACACGTGGAGATTACATATTGACAAAACCAGTTCGCTACTTTCTTTTTTTCGTACAGGTTGACACACACCAGTATGATGCTGACATGTGTCGCCCATAGTGCAGGACACGTTTGTCACTTTTCTGGTTAGCACGTGGCACCTACGTTTGAAAAATCTCTCAAATTTCAAGATTTTATCGCGATTTCTCTATTAAAATTATTTTTATTCAATTTGGTTAATTATGGAGAGATATAATCACATTTGAAGTTTAATGTTTGTCCATGTGGATCCACATTTAAATGGTGTGAAAGTTATCTTATTTATAATCAAATAAATTACAAGGATATAAAAATAGTAATAAATGGAAATAACAATAAATGGAAAGATACCTATGATAATAAGGCAAATATTAGATATTTGCCTTATAATAAAATATTAAATATAATATATATGATAAACTATAATTTATTACTAAATATCCTTAACAGTCCAAAACACAAAACCTACCATTCTTGATGATCTCCGGAACTCCAACTTTTAGTGTCATTCAACTTCGGCTTCCTTTATAATACTTGTGTAAAATCCTACTACGTCAAACACTTGGTTTCTCTTTCAACCTTAGATTTTTTTTTTTTAATACATTTGGGTCCTATATTCATTTTTTTGTCCGAATTTGTGGTTTTGCCGGACTTTGAGTGAGGTTTGTCCTTCGCCAACTGAACATCACTTGTGTAGAATCTAAACTTGTTTGGTTACATACGCTACGTGTATGTTTAATCATCTGTGACACAACCGATTTGTCTCTACACTAGATCAAGTCATTCGGCTTGACCTTACCTCTACTTAGGGCTAAGGTCTCTCAATGCAACGTCACATCTAATCATCTCATCTTGGTTCCTAATTAACATGGTCCATATGTTTTGACGGCTTCCCAAGTCACAGGGTGTTGTCGACCATCACTGCTCGCTCGGTCAAGCTATCAAGAACGAGCCCACATATCATTCATAAAATTGAGACAATCCAAACATTTATCTATCTAGGTTATATCGAGACATTGGACCTTATTGTGTTAATGTCATTAAATTTACGGACTTCGTATTAGATAGCGGACGTATGATTCAATCTCTGACACATGGGCTGGGGCGCAATACCAACACACCATACCTTCTCCTAAGGTACATTTTGAGACATTTTCAATCTTCTTGGGTAGACGTCATTTTGGCAAACGATCATATGGTGTCATGGGGCGTCCATCCAGTGTCCGATTGACACCAAATCTAGAAAGCATTCATATTTCATATGGACGGACTTGACTCTAAAACTGCATGCCTAAATTTCCTTTGAAACTCCGACTTTCGAGGGTAAGGCCTTGAGCTCTACCCGGCCCCCTCCAACAAGCCTATCTTCAACACTCGTGGTCGTTATTTTGCTTATGCCTCGTCTTTTCTTCAATGCCCACTTTGTGTGACGCGTTGGATGATGTACCGTCCTCCTCGATCGTATCATGGCACGTGATGGTCACAATCAACTCTCTTTCCTACTAAGATTATGACACCTTACCCGTAGCCAAAATTTCAATAAATTATAAAACTGTCCAAATGAACCTAACTCAAATAATTGAGTTATACTAATCTATTTCTAGAGATTCAACTTTAGTCTCCCTACTATTCAAAAACATGAAAGGTAAAAACATCTCAACCCATGAGAATGTTTAAATTTGTTGGTAGTTAGTCGTTGGTAGTTTATTTTGGTTGAGCTGATTTCATCTCTGAGAACTACCATGATTTCAATCACCTTTATTGCTCTCCTCGACACAAATTTAACCACAGATGGTTCTTGTTTTACAAGCCGTAAACACTGTAAATTTTCTCCATTTAAATTCTATGCTCTCCTCGACACAAATTTAACCACAGATGGTTCTTGTTTTACAAGCCGTAAACACTGTAAATTTTCTCCATTTAAATTCTATCTTAATGCAATTTGGTAAATGAACAAAGCACGCCTCCCCTTAATCGAGGCTCCAAGGAGTCTTGACTCCTTTTTTCTTTTCAGAGTCCTTTGTTCGACATTCGAGGATTTGCCAATATATTGATTGGCACAGCTAAGTTTAGGGCATGACTCTGATACCATGTTAGATGAACACGTCTCTCCACAATGGTATGATATTGTCCACTTTGAGCATAAGCTCTCATGTCTTTGCTTTGGGCTTCCCCAAAAATCCCCAAAAAGCCTCATATCAATTGAGTTAGTATTCCTCACTTATAAACCCATGATCATTCCCTAAATTAGCCGATGTGGGACTTTCATTATCCAACAATTAGGACATTTATCAGTTTAGGCTTGGTTGTTTCTAGCCATGGATGATATTTAGCCTTCGATTACAGTTTACCATATCTATCATATTTGACCTTCGATCATACGCTAATATCGTGTTCGTAATCTATTTGATTATGTAAATAATTATAAATAAAGAACTTTCACCACCATTTAGGAGGGCTAGTTTTAGCAAATATTCACAAGAACCCTTGAAGGAGTTGTCTCCACGATCACTCCCCAATTTGAATTTGAAATCAAAACCCTAATTACTACATGCACTTAGGGATGAATACTTTGAGATAGACAAAATATATCGTTACTTTAGAAAGAGAATCTTCTCATTCGGAAAATACCCTGTTATGACGAGACCCATGTCGAGAATCCAAATCCCGATTCTTCATCTCGGGTTTAGACCAAGCCCACTAAGAATACTTCCACATCGAAGTGTTCGAAAAAAAAAAAAAAGACGATTACACATAATTATTCACATAATTAATTAAAAAAAAAAGTTTAAAAAGTGTTGTGTTTGTTTGATAGCTTAGTTGAAAATGACTGAGCACAAAGCCATACTCATGATGCCTCATCAAAAACATGCATAGGGTTGGAGTGTCTTAGAAACATGGACCATTTTCCGTTCTAATTTCTTCCACATAATAACTCACTTTCTTCCTTGACGACAATAGCCTTTCTATATGTTTGCAGCCTTCACCAATGAAAAGCTATCACACAAACAAAAAATCAAACAACCAAAAGAAGAGCTAAAGAAGAGAAAAAAAGAAAAAGAGATCCGATGGGAGGCATTGCTTGGACTGAAGAAGAAGATTACTTACTCAAGAAATGCATCGAGCAATATGGTGAAGGGAAATGGCATCGTGTTCCTCAATTGGCTGGTTAGTTTTTCTATCTAATCCTCATGCTTTTATATTTATTTGTTCGAACTTCCTAAAACGACCATAACTTTTGCCCGTTGGTTCGAGTTATAAGCAATTTGTTTAGGGTTTAGGTTCCTATTGTGAGAGATCTTATGGAAATTCCTCGATCGATATGTTTAGTTCTTTAATACTCTTTCTTTGGCGTTCGGGATATGAAGCCTGATGCCTATCTATAGTAACAGGTCGGTAGAAATATATATGGTAGATATTTCGTAGAGACTTGGTAAAGTAGAATATATCTCGTAGGTTAAATCGGGTAAACTCAAACCATATATATACTCATTAGGCAGTGGTTACCTTCTTCATTCTCTGTATTCTCTCTTGTTGTACGTACTTGAAGTCAAGCTAATATTTTTCATTGAATTTTCATTCTCCTATTCTTTGTGTTCACTTTGATTGAGTGTATACGTTTTTGTACGAAAAACATATTACCATTATAGGAGCCCATTGACAAATTTACAAAACACAAGTACCAAATGTGAAGGAGAATACATCATTTTATCATGTATTTGAAAGGCTATATGAGAAAATTTCAAAAACCCATCTCAGATATGAACCTCTTGAGTCAAAACAATAATCGAGTCCACCATCTGACAACTAAAGTGATCATAATTGGACAAACATGCAATCCAAATAATTGAGTTAGAAACCCTTCTCAAGTAGATGAACAATCGTATTCAAAAGTTATGGAAAAGATATGGGATTTGAGTTTCATAAATGGCATTGAATTAAGAAGCAAGGGAAGATAAAGAGATGGTCCTTCAAAATACAAAAATGCAATGATGCACATGTGTGCCACATGGGTGTTGGCTTTGAATGCTGCACGTGGTGTGTGTATAAACTTGCATTGTTTATTTTAGGCATTTCATCGAACAGTTAGTGTGCTTGGGTTTGCCTGTTGTGACACTTTGGGAGGTGGTTTGAGCTCTATTTAGTTACCCCAGATGCCTCAGATGATAGTACCTAAGGGGAACGGTGTTGTTGTTTAAGTGTAGGTGGTGCCACTGTTTTCTGCTTACCCTTTAAAGTAAGGGCTACGTACAAAAAAGGAAAATGAGTTACCACACTTTCTATTCTAAGGACCTTTGTTCCGAGGTTTTAATCTATGAGTTATGAGTTCTAAATTCTTAGTTCAGTCTAGTCTGTTCGGGTGTGATCCTCGTCCTAGGACAGATTTAAGGATAGTGGATCTTAATGGATTGTCCACTTCCACTCCACATTGTTCTAATTCTATTTCTAAACCTTTACATGAAAGACTTATAAAGGTCACATAATCGGGAAATAACATGAACTTGAGAAATGTGTATGCCTGCGATTTGGACCATGATTCAAAATTTAGATTCGACCCATAATGACTCAGACATCCCCTAAATTCTCACAACACAGTCGAAGCCTACATCTTACAAAATGAGCTTTTCCACCTAAGTTTAGGCCATAAGGCATGTTCTAGTTATTTGGGTGTTGTAATAAGCTTAGAGACTTGGTTGTGCATTTCTGAAAAAATAGCCTACTTGGTTTGGCTAAACACTAGAGCAAAGTCATAAGTTCATGCACAATATTTTCATGTTACCATAAATAAGTGTCATAAAGTTTCGTGACCATTTGAATTTGTTAAGGCTTTAAAATAGTAGGGTTTTTTTTTTTTAATATCATTTTACCTCTTGGATCGTTTATGGCCTAAAAATGCTTCTATAAATTTAAAACATACATTCATATTCCTTAAAATTTCATGAGCAGCAAATGTCGCTTGGGGTCACTCTACATGGTTTTAGGTCCTATTAGTGGTTTGTCCAAATCGAATGTCTTATCATGTGATAATTCTTTCATTCTATCTTAATTCTATTCTAACCCAGGTTTCTAAGGCAGTCCATAGAAATTCCTAGAAACATAGCTTAAGACAGGATCAGAATAGTCACTTACTTGAGTGCTCGTGTTTGGGATTCAAATTTGCGACCTTATGTTGCTCCAAATCTCACTAAATTTCTAGGACAAGTCCTAGAGTTAATATAGGAACTTCATAAAAACGGATAAGAAATCAAATCTCGTGATAGAGAAATATTCAATTTTAAAAAATGAATCATCTGATTGTTGACCGATGACCCCTCCTTACCCAACCCTACTTGTTACCTTTTTATTTTCTTTACATAATTCTATGACCAATGGCATCTGAAACTCAGTTCTTAGAGCTCAATACAGTTCACTTTAGTTCACGATTTCTTCTCAAAAGTTACTCTCCTATATACCATGAAGCTGTCGAATTAATTCGTAGATTAAGAGTGTCATCATATACTTTAAAACTCGAGTTCAAAGTAGGTTTATGGTTTTCCATTTCTCCTTTCTTTAAAAATGATTGGTTAAATTGGGTGGGTATTAGGGCACACTCAATTGCAAAAATATAAAATTTATGTTCTCCTCTTCATTTTAAACATTTTTTCCTTCCATGGCCTCTTGAAGTTCATTCACCATAATTTTTAAAAATTCCTCTACCTTCATTAAAATTTAGAAAAATTACATTTTTTTTTTTTTTGCCCCTTTTCTTTTTAGTTTCTTTTTTGGACATTACAAATAACATAATAAATAGGAACATACCTATTGATGATGAGAAGGTGAGTGATGGACCAATAATTTAAGTCTCTCTATAGTTCTATAAACAACGAAGGTTGAGAAAGAAGAAAGAAGGAAAGAGTATGGAAAACCAACTCCTCCTCCAAACGGATGGCTTCTCAAGAGGAGGATACTATTGAGGAAGAGGTAAATATGGTGCTCAAAGATGAACAAAGTTACAACCACGTTGGATGATGGATGATAGTGAAGGGAATGATCGAGGAGCAATAAGGCTCATGGTTGAGGCCTTAGTCGTGGACGTGGTTGACAAGGAAGATATGAAAAATCACAAATTCAATGCTATGTTCATAAGAAATTTAGTTATTACCCCTATAATTATTGATATCATACAAACAATGATAGAGGGGAGAAGGTTAATCTTATTGATGATGAGAAGGTGAGTGATGGACCAATGTTGTTAATGTCCTACAACAAAATTGAGCCGCCTCAATCAATCATGTGGCTTCTAGACTCGGAGCCTCAAACCACGTGAGTGTAAGAAAGGAGTTCTTCAAAAGGCTCAATGAAGGTCAACAAGCCTACATAACATTTGGTGATATATCCACATGTCCAACAAAAGTGAAAAGTGAAGTCTAACTTCAAAATAGAAATGAACTTTTGTATTTTGAATGTCTATTATGTTCCTAATATAAAAAGAAATTTATTGTGTATTGGACAACTATTGGAAAGAGGATATGACATCAAGATGAGCGACTTGGCTATCAGCTTATTGGATAAAAATAGAAGGTTGATTATGCACATGAAGAAGACGAAGAACAAGATGCTTCTGTTGAAACATTCAATTATGGAATCGAGATGCATGAAGGTAATGACTCTAGATCATAGCACTTTGTGGCATCTTTGCTATGGACATGTCAACTTTGAGGAGTTAAAACCGATGGAGAAGAAGGAAATGATGATAGAATTACCAAGGATTTAAACTCCCAACAACCTTTGTGATGTGGAAAAGTAACGAACCAAATCATTTACAAAGTATGCGAGGAGAGCATCCACCCATCTAAAGTTGATGCATTCTAACGTATGTGGACCCATCAAGCCCAAATCCGATTGGCAATAATTAGTTCTTAATCTTCACGGATGATTTTAGTGGTAAGACGTGGGTGTACATGGTGAAGGAAAAAAGAGAAGTTTTCTCAAGATTTAAAGAATTTAAAAGTCTTGTTGAACAGCAACGTGGATGTCTACTTAAATATTTTCAAACGGATTGTATGTTGTTTTTCTATAATCAGCAAGAGGAATTCGGTGAGAGAAAATCGTACACTGGAATAAAAATAAAATATAAAAGAGAGAGAATGGCTCAAAATCAGGTTATTCAATATTCTGAACAAATTTTCTATTTAAATATAAACTATCGGCCAACTAAATTTGTGTCACTCCCTACAAAATTGTCTTCTATCCATTCGACGTGTTTTGTCAAATGGTCAAACGGAGGTATTCTGAAATCGTGTGAATCCAAATAAGAAAAAACTGAAAAACTTAGGTTTTATCTAACATTATAAATATGAGTGTATATGACGGAAATTTGAGAATTTCTACACAGAGTTGGGCATGGAACATCAACTCATGATTCCTCAAAGCACCACAACAAAATGGCATATCAGAGAGAGAGAGAGTATAATGATTCTTAGTATGAGAAGAATATCTCGAAGGATTTGTTGGGAGATGCTATAGCATGTTTTGTTTACCTATTGAATAGTTTTCGAGAAGCCAAAAGTTGATTATCTCCAAATCTTTGGAAGTGTTGCTTATGCAAATGTTCAGAAGAAGAAGTGCACGAAGATTGAAGATAAAAGCCAAAGATGCATATTCTTGGCTATGGTGAGAAATGTAAGGGATACAAGTTGTATAATGTAATGACTCACAAACTTGTAATGTCAAGAGATGTCAAGTTCGATGAATATCAGAGTTAGAAGTGGGAGACAACTGGCAAAGAGATTTATATTCCTCTTGATGATGAGGAAGATGAGAGTACTATCGCCCATTACTCTTGATGATGACTCAGGCCATAATGAGCTTAGGAGTTTAGTATGCAAGACAAGGGATATCTAGGAGATCTATGACTCCACTTGACCAGTTGGTCCAATTAATTGAGTATGAGGTGAAGTTCAACCATTTTTGTCTCTTTGAAGGCGTTGGCACCTTGATCCCTTTGAGGAGGCAAATAAGGAGCCAAAGTGGAGGAAAACTATGAAGGAGGAGATTCACTCCATAAAGAAAAATAACACGTACGAGCTCACATCACTTCCACAAGACTCAAAATCTATCGATGTTAAATGGGTATATAAGACAAAGAGAGATGTAAAAGGTGTAGTAGAGTGCCATAAAGCATGTGATAGACTATGAGGAGGTCTTTGTCCTAGTCGCAAGACTAGAAACAGTGAGATTGTTGATCTCACTTGCGACCCAACAAAGGTTGAAGACACATCAAATTGACGAAAAGTTTGCATTGATTGGGAAACTTGAAGAAGAAGTTTATATTGAACAATTCCAAAGGATTATTATTGAAGGACAAGAAAAGAAGGTGTACAAATTGAAGAAGGTTCTTGCGGGCTAAAGCAAGCCCCGAGAGCATGGAATTCAAGAATTGATTTATATTTCATGTCAGAAGGATTTGTGAAATGCCCTTATGAGCCTTCTTTATATAAAAAGATGAACTCACATAGCCAAGTGTTTTTTTCGGTTCGTATGTCGATGAGCAGCAACTTTATGATTTAAGAATTCTGACATTTTATTTGGAGTAGGACTCGTAAGCAGGTATATGGAGATACAAAGAACTTCATATTTAAAGGCAGACAAGAGGATTCTCAATTACATAAAGGGGACAGTGGATCATGGATTGTTCTACTCGCAAAATTGCAACATTAAGTTGGTTGGTTTCAACGATAGTGATTGGGTCGAAGGACATGAATATCTAAAGAGTACAACTAGGATTGCATTTTATCTTCGCGACACTACATTTACTTGATTATCGAACACGCAATCTATAGTATCTCTGTCAACTTGTGAGACTGAATATACAGCAGTATCTGCTTGCGTTTGTCATCATGTTGTATGGTTAAGGAAATTATTGGAAAAAATAAAGCTAAAACAAGGAGCGTTTGTCATGTTGTATGGTTAAGGAGATTTTGGAGAAGATAAAGCTAAAACAAGAAGAAGCAACTAAGATCTTTATCGATAACAAGTCGACAATAGTTCTAGCCAAGAACCTGGTTCATCATGAAGGCAAAAGAAGTGAAATTGCACCATGTAAATTAGAGGGATCAAATTGCTTATATATTTACAAATTCATTAACATTTGAAAAAGAAGTTTGATGTCGGAGTTCGTGGAGAAACAAGTTTAAGGGAGGAGATTGTTAGATATTAAACTTGTTTTATGCATTTGTTAGTATGTCCGTCGTCAACCCGTCGATTGACTGGTCACCGATCGGTCGATTTTTTCTAGCAATATTGTAACGACCTTATTTCTTTCTTTAAAAATAAGATCGTTATTGCACGTAGGTCATGTCATATTTGTGCAAAAATAATTTTAAAATTTGTCATGAACTTAAATATTTATAAACTTATAATCATATTGAAATCAATGATATCACCATTAGAACCAGGAAGTGCATTTACATACAATGTGTAACATGATGGTGGGATCTAATTTCTTTTTTCATGCCTATTTCTTGTGGCATACTTTCTCTTATGGGTAGGGTTGAATGCATAGTACTTCTATAAAAATGGTTCACTCTCCTACAAAAAAATCCACTTGGCGGGCTCATAATATCTGTTGTAGGCTTGACTATAGGCTAGTGCACGTGCACGATGCCAAAAACCAACAAAATAGAAAGGAACTTGAATAATATCGTGGTGTACGTGTCTACATAACATGCTAGAGAAGTAAATTGTGATCATATGATATATAACATGCATGAAGTCTTATATTAAAAATCATGGTTCAACGAGATGATGTACATCATACTCCCATGCTTATCAAAACATAAATGACTTAAGAGACTACCTATTATTCATAGTCGTTCATTCATGTTTATCATACATGAAACAATATGGGAATGGCAAGGTATAACCAGAATCATATCAACACAACAGTCCTAATCAAACATAAAAGAAGGAACAGGTCACCGAATATGTGTTATTCATGTATCAAACAATTGCATCCAACCTAACCTTGGCAAGACTCAATTGGGTGCTCATAAAATTGGGCTATTTTTATAGGCTAATTATATATATATATATATATATATATATATATAT
>NW_019272033.1:45441-55706 GCF_002738345.1 Cucurbita maxima | reverse complement strand
TTTTTTTTTTTTTTTTTTTTGGGCTATGTCTGGGCTTTTATTATTTTGCTTATTTTCTTATTGGTTAGGTTTAATAACAAATTTATTTTTTTATTTAAATTTTATCTTTATTTTCTCTCAAGTATTTTAATATGCTTTTCACTTTCCATAAATGAATATTCAAATTCTTATTTAAGTTATAAAAATTAGATTTGTTCGTATGATCGAGAATTCGACCAGCAAAGATTACCCAACCCAAACCATAAATATTGGGTTGCATTATATATATATAATAAATATTTTAAAGTTTGAGTTGAATTAAATTAGTGAAAAATCGAAATATCAGCCTCTGATTTGTGAACTTTAATGTTTGAATTTTATGAAATTTTAGTTATTAATTTTGATCTGTATTTGAGAGTGAGAATTCTTTATATATTTTTAAAAATAAAATAAGTCTACCACCCAATTCAACCCAACCCAAAAATAGAGGATTATATTAGTTTGGTTTGTGAACTTTATTTGGGTTGCTTCAGTCACCAATCCATCCACCCAAAATTAAGAATTTGTCCAAAGATATTCGTAACTCAACCCAATAACGTGTGTATACTCCTAAATATAATATATATATTTATATATATATATTAAAATAGAGGTAGAAAGTGAATAGCATAATAAAGAAATTTATAGATGAAAGTAGTGTTCATGTACTTAATTTCAAAAATTTAGATTAATAAACGAGATCTAAGTTGTTTAACAGTAATAAATGTCCAGGTTTCTTTTGGAGTACAAAATTAAAGTTTAAGTTGTTTTGGTGATTTGAAAAAGGTCTAAACCGATGTCGAAAGAGTTGCAGACTGAGATGGCTGAATTATCTTCGTCCCAATATCAAACGAGGAAGTTTTACACCTGAAGAAGTCGAACTCATTCTCAACCTCCACAATATCCTAGGCAACAGGCAAGCTCTTGTTTTATCTTTGTTTTTCAATTATCATCTCTTTTATCTTCTTTCCTTTTGTAAAAATTGGTTTAAAAATTTGGACAAATTAAGAAGGTTAAAGAAAAAAACTTTTTGAAATCATCTATTTAATTATCGAACCCTTTTGATTAATAATCTTGTTGATTAATGTGTTTTCTACATTTTATTTTCGTTCTCATCGATTTTATTAAACGTAAAACATAAGAAGAAATATGATGATATGAAAACCCTAGAATTGGAATCAAGAATCCTCGTAAATCCCCATGGTATGCAAACCCCTAGATCATAAGTGCTAAAACCTCTAAATCAAGACGATTTCATCCTAAACGATTATAACTCTTAGAAATTCGATTTAACAACCGTAGTCAAGAATCAAATCTTTATATTTAAATACCCAGAAACTCTAAAACGATAAGAAATCACCCAAGGAAAAGTAAGATCGATATGCTTAGTTGATTAAATATCTCACGGAAAGAAAACTTGTTTGAGATTGAAATCACTCTACAAGTAAGATTGATCATGTAAAACTTGAATAATTTTAAACATGCAACCTAAACTACAAAAATTCCCTTTTTACTATCATAATGATAAAATACATAGCATTATATAGCCTCAAAATAAATCTAGTGACCTTGTATAATTCATTTCAAGAATTGTGGCCTTCATATTTTAGGACTATTATTAGTCATTACTTAAATCATAACCTAAAAGGTAAATAAAACATCTTAAAACTTAAAAATACATCAATAAAACACCATAAATTTATAACTATCTAAAAACAAATAAAGCCCCACTTGAAGTATCTTTCCTTGTTATACAGTTATACACTGCAACTTCAACTTGAATTCAGACTTAGTAAAACTTAACTTAACCTTATCTTATGGTAATTTGAACAACGATCTTCTCAACTTTCTTAAAGTTCATGTTATAAAATTGAAATGCCTAGATGGATAACACGGAGAGAGGAGAATATTTTTTTTATTTTTGGTGTTTTAGGTGGTCAATAATAGCAGGGAGATTACCGGGAAGAACGGCAAACGACATCAAGAACTATTGGAATTGCCATTTGAGCAAGAAGGTGAATGGTCATCAAGGAGGTGATCAGAAGCCAAATTCCACAAAGTGGAAGCCTATTCAAGAAGAAAGCAGCAAATCAAAAGAAAAAGAATATATTGAGGATCAAAATGGAGAAAAGCAAGGAATATTGATACAAAATCAGAACCAAAACGTACCAATTGTTGAACAAAGTGGTAGCATCCGCATGGAGAATATCCAAATGGACTACCAATTTGATCAAGAAGTGGTAGCAATGGCAGATGGAGATGGGTGCAACAAGAGGGAGCTTTGGGATGATTGGGTATCAGAAATGGATCTTTGGATTGATTCTTTGTGAGAAGGAACAACCAAAACTCATATTTGTAGCTAATAGCTCTTGCATGCACCAACTCAAGAATTTGGATATTAAAAGTCTTGCCTTTATGGTATCATATGGTAGCATCCATCAACACTTGGATACTCTAATTTAGCAGAAGTATTATTGATCTATCATTCCCAAAAATAAAACTTGTTTATGGTTATTTTTAAGTTCAAATTTCTTTTATGTATTAGCTGATATTGTCTTTTTTCAACTTTTCTTCATGGTTTTTAAACGCGTCTATTAGTGATAGATTTCCGCACCTCTATAAAAAAAAATTTAGTTCTCCTCTCCAATTGATTGATGTGGGGTCTTACAGTATCTAGATATGAATTGCATTTAAGTATTTCTTTACGAAATTCAATTGATTGATGTAGGATCTTACCGTATCTAAATATAAATTACATTTAAGTATTTCTTTAAGAAATTAAGTTTCACATCAAATTCTTTGGAAGTCATATTCTCTTCATATACCTTATAGCTTTGAATCAATCCTTTTCCCATAGTTTCGTGGAAGTAATGAGATTGATGCTCGTGAAGGAATCGAAGGTTGAATCCGTCTTCAAAAGGGAAATAGAATTCTAAGTTGAGGTATATTTGATTTAGCCTAAAAATTACGATTTTAATGTCCTAAATTCTTCTTCCATTCTAGATGAAAATATATGAATATTTTTAATCAAATGTTCGTAATAAGGAGATTTAGAAGTTCAATGAAGAAACCAACTTGACCACGAAAGCTCAAAACCAGACCATCGAAGGAGAAGACCATGCTCGTGCCCTATTTTTTAGAAGATAAAGAAGGATGATATCTGCAGTTAAAGCGAACCAGCTCTCGACGACATAACTAAACTAAGTTTGGAACCTGACACTATTTTGAGCCATTTTTTAAAATATTTTTAAGTTCGATTGTCGATTAGTTTTAATAATTTTGAAGATTTCATAGTATAGAAACTAGAATAAAGATTTCAACACTTTTTCAATCACTTCAATTGATCTAAAAAAAAAGTTTTAAATTGAACTAAAAAAAAGTTTATCTTCAAGGAAATATTAAGTAGAAAAATACCGAAGGTAATGGCACGATAGGGCCTACGTTATATTGGGCTCGTTTTGCTTTAGTTTTGTCTCAGTTTCTTCTTTCTTTTTGGAACGGTCGTATGAATCCAATTTTACCTATAATATATGTTGGGATATGTAGCCATGGCTAGATTGTAGAGATATATTTGGATGATATTTCGTAAAAATCTAAGATGATAGATATTTAGTAAAGATGGGATATATTTGTTAGATTATATCTTCTAAGTTTAAATCTTTCGAACCTATATTTAGTAAATTGAAACTATATATACAAGTGCTCTAAAAAAGATGTACTTTATTCCTTCTTTGTATTCTCTTTTGTTATTTTTTGTTGTTGTTGTACATAATTCACGTCATCAATAATAAAATCTTTAGCAAATATTCCTCCTTGTATGCTATCTCTCCTATTTTTTTGTGTTCATCTTGATCGAGTGTGTTGTTGAGCAATCCTAACCATTGGTATCAGAGCTAACAACTGGTATTGATTCTAACAACTGGTATCAGAGGGAGGCGAAATTCACCCCATCTCTGAAAATGGAAATTTCAAAGATTGGAATTGAAAAGTTTGATGGATCCGATTTTATTTTTTGGAAGATGCAGATTAAAGATTGTCTGTACCAGAAAGGTCTTCACAAACCCCTGTAGGGGGTGAAGCCGGATAGTATGACCATGGAGCAGTGAAAGCTTAAGGATCGTTAGGCCTTAGGGTTGATCCGATTGACACTGTCTAGAAACGTGGCGTTCAACATCATCAAGGAGAAGACAACGTTATATCTATTGAAGGCGCTGTTGAATATGTACGAGAAACCGTCGACTATGAACAAGGTGTATTTGATGCAGAGACTGTTTAATCTACAAATGTCTGAAAGTGGATCTGTTGCTCGTCATATAAATGAATTCAATATAATTGTAAGTCAACTGAGTTCGGTAGATATTAATTTCGAAGATGAAATTAAGGCAATGATTTTGATGTCATCTTTACTCGAGTCGTGGAATACTGTTGTTGCCGTGATCAACAGTTCACGAGGATCTGATAAACTGAAGTTCGATGAAATTCGAGATGTAGTTCTTAGCGAAAGTATTCGCAAACAGGAAATCGGAGATTCATCAGGCAATGCTCTCAGTGTTGATCGAAGGGGAAGAAGTAAATCAAAGAACCCAAACAATGGGCGATCAAAATCAAGGAACCAAGGAAAATCTCCAAACAAACCAAATGTAAAGTGTGGGAGTTGTGGAGAAAAAGGTCATTTTCAAATAGACTGTAAAAGACCAGAGAGGAAGTAGTATCACAAATTAGAGGATGACGATGATTTGGTAAATTCAGCAGAAGACATTGAGGATGCTCTAATCCTCAGTGTGCACAGTTCGATTGAATCTTGGATTTTAGATTTAGGTGCATCTTTTTTCATTCGTCTCCAAATAAAGAGCTGTTTCAAAATTTTAAGTTTGGAAATTTCAAGAATGTGTATCTTGCCGACAACAAAGATTTGAAGATTGAAGGAAAATGAGATGTATGCATAAAAAACTGCGACAGGAAATCAGTGGACATTAAAAGATGTCAGATATATTCTTAGTTCAAGTAGAACCTGATCTCTATTGGTCAGTTGGATAGCACAGGTTATGCAACAAAGTTTGGTAAGAGTTCGTGGAAGATTGTGAAGGGTGCTATGGTGGTAGCACGTGGCACAAAATCTGAAACTTTATACACCACTGCAGGGTGTATGAACAGAGTTGCTGTTGCTGAGAGTGCTTCAAATTCAAGTATATGGTACAATAGACCTGGACATATGAGCGTTAAAGGAATGAAGATGTCGGGTGCGAAAGAAGTTTTGGAAGGTCTAAAATCTATTGATATGAGTCCTTGTGAGAACTGCGTTATGAGCAAACAAAAGCGAGTTAGCTTCACAAAGACTGCCAGAGAATTGAAGAAAGATATCGGGACAACAAAGCAAGTGGGAGTTGAGGTAGAGTTGCAGAACAGTTCATAGAGTGATGTTGTAGCGGATACTCAAGAAACTCCTGAGACTGTTGCTGAGGAACCAGAGGTGAAACAAGTGGGAGTTGAGGTTGAGTTGCTGAAAGATTCATCTAGTGATGTTGTAGCAGATACTCAAGAAACTCTTAAGATTTTTGCTGAGGAACCAGAAGCAGAGCAAGTGACACCTGAGCAGGTGTTGAAAAAATCATCCAGAGCCATCAGAGTACCAGATAGGTATGTACCTTCTTTACACTATTGGTTGAGGACTGATGAAGGGGAACGAAAGCCATTTGATGAGGACCGACAGTTTGAGGATACAACTAAGTGGGAGCAAGCCATGGATGATGGGATGTCTAAGCTTTAAAAATGTGTTGCTCTTTCATCTGCTTAGGCTGAGTACGTGGCAATAGCTGAAGCTGGAAAGGAGATGATATGAATGACAGACTATCTAGAAGAATTAGGCAAGAAGCAGCGCGAGAAGATTCTTCAGATAGATAGTTAGAGTGGCATGCAGTTGGCAAGGAACCCGGTCTATCATTGAAATTCAAAACACAAAAGGTGATACCATTTCACTCAGGTTTGTGGAAGATGGTGATGTGTTTGGAGAAGATAGAGGGGGCAAGAGATCAAGCAAACATTTTGTGTTGATGTTGGAATATTGAGGTTGTGCAAAGCCTCAAGTGGTGTGGTACATATTGAGAATAAAATTCTTGACTAGATTAGTTTCCAAGTGGGAGATTGTTGAACCAATTTCTAATGGGGAGATTGTTGGGGTTGACGGTATTAGTCTCAAAGTTCAAAGTGGTAGATTGTTGGGATATGGAGCTTGATGTCTATATCTGGTAGAGATATATTTAAAAGATATTCAATAAGGATCTGATAGAGATATATACCTAAATTGAAACCATATATACTTGTTAGACAGTGCTCTCAAAATGTACTTTTCTTCGTTCATATTCAATCTTGTTCTAAGTACGTGAAGTCATCAATAATAAAAACTTTAGCCAATATTCCTTCTTGTATTTTCACCTTTATCCAATATTCCTCATTGTATTTTCTCTCTCCTGTTCTTTGTGTTCATCTTGATCGAGTGTGTGCATTGTTGAGAAATCCTAACAATTGGAATCATAGCTAACAACTAGTATCGATCCTAACATTAACTACAAAAATTTTCATTTATTTTTATATTTTTCTTTAGAAAAAGAGCATAAAAAATGGATATCATATAAATCATTTTAGCAATATCTTTTTTCTACTTTACTAATTAGATTTTAAAATATAGTGTAACCTATAAATTGAAGTACAATTTATAGGTTGCACTATAATCCTAAATAATAACAATGTCTCGTGTAACTTTAATTTCACACCTACTTTAATTTAATTTCTCCTAATCCATCTTCATCAATGCTATGTCAATAATTTTTGGTAGTGTATTTAACAAAAGTTTGAAAATATAGAAAAACTTAATGTGATCTAAAATATAGGCCTACCCATTAATGCGATCCAAGAATTAATCTCGTTTTGACTTATTGCAACGAAAAGATTTTGATAATTAAGACATAGAAGAACCACGTAGTGGTTGTCGTAGGGGTGAACTTATGGTTTGGGTTGGGTAATCTAAATGGATTGAATTATCAAATCAAATGAAACCCCTATGGAAAGAGTATGTGTAATGACCTATGTCCAAGAGTCAGATCAGGATTCATAATTCAAATTTGATGGCCCCGACATTCTCTTGTATCTTGTACAACAGGTCACGTTACCTATTTCTCGCTTCTTAAGACTGAACACTGTCCCGATAGATTTGTCATCACTCATCTGCATCCCAGAAAAATTCATGGGGGTCATCCAACATAACCCAACATAGTATTGCTCCAAGTAAAACCTACTTAACCTGGAGTGATAGAGCAACCGAAAAGGTAAGTGCACTTTATTGGTATAAGTAGTAACTTTAATTTCCTTTATGCATTTCTTAGCATCCTATAATCAAGATCGGTCTCATTTAGATGTGGTCTCAGTTCATTCATATACCATTCTTTTAGTCGGGTGTCACATGCCCACTAACTTCCACCTTGGTTTTTTCCCAAACTACATCTTTTTGCAAGAGGTATTGGGAATCCTGGGCATGAGTCGGTACAAATGATATCAAAGTTCTAAGCTTTTAGATTATGTAAACTAGCCTATGATGTAGGCTCAACGTGTTCCCATGACTATGCAACGAATGTCTCGTCACCATCAAATATGCCTTACAAAAGATAATAAATGAAAAATATTGAATGTTGCCTATGATTAATCCTTGTCTTTGTGTGTAATGTGATGCAATATTATGTGCGAATGATTTATATTTTAAGATTTTCATTGTTTTGATAATTCACATGTTTATAGTTAACAAGGTTTATATGTGGTCGTGAAGATTTAATTTCATGAAATGAGGTTAGTAATCTACTAAACATTAGTATATGCATGAAAATGTTTTTGTCGAGAAAAGCTAGATGTTTCAATAGAAAAGAAAAGACGAGTGATTTGAGATTACCAAATGAAAAACTTGCAAGCTACATGAAAGTTCAAAAACGGTATACTCGAACATATTTGTAAATGCCACTTATACTCCTCATTTCCCAATCTTGCAAACTTCATTAAGGATATAGTCTCGTAGACGACTATGATCACTTGTTTATTTTCATACTAGCAACTCCAGTCGGTAAATGGCTCTACTTTTACTATGATTGGATGCATTGAATGATGTATGAACGACACATGCTATGTGACCTCCTCATGTATCATAGTTTATAACTGATATGACATGAATTATGTGATGATGCACACTATGTTAGCATGCTTATTTTAAAGATTGTGAAATGTTTATATGCTAAGAATGTATTCATGAAAATGCTTATAAAAGATAAATGTACTGTCAACATATTATGTGATTTAAAGCTATGGGGACCTTATGTTTTTTTTTCCTATCATATGCATCGAAATACTTCCACAATATGATTAGTATGGATGCATACCTTAAAATATTTATGTTCAGTCATAATGTTGTGGTGCGTTATTGTACGCACCACAATACTATGCTAGCTTCTTTCTTTCTGTAGCTTTGGCATCGCTAGTGTGCGTTAATTGAAAAGTGTAAGAATGAGAAATAAAATAGAAATAGAAATAGAATTGGGAAGGTGTGTATTCTCATTGATATTCATAAGCTTTAAATAGAATACAAGCAGACAATTAATAAGGAAAATATAAACTAATTAAATATTAAGAATAAAATAAAATATATTACGAAACAAATCATAAAGAAAAGATATAATATTGAAGATATATTCCATAACTAAATATATTCTTCAATATCTAACACTGCCCCTCAAGTTGGAGAGTGTATGTAATCACATCCAACTTGTCTTTACAAGTGTAGGTCAATAACACCCGAGTTGTCTTTGAGAAGAGAGTGTAGGTCAATAACACTTTTGTCTTCCTAGTAATGAAAATATCCGCAAAAAATAGACCCCTTTGATTGGTTTACATTTTTAGACTTTCAAGAAATTATTGAATTTATAAAAAAGATGCAAAACCAAAAAATAGACAGCCTTTCATTGATTTGGATTCTTAGACTTTCAAGAAATTATTGAATTTCCAAGAAAGATGCAAAACTCGGAAATAGACCGCAATGATTGACTCGATGATTAGTAACTTGTCCCATTTAATTTGATTTGGAACAAGTGAATATCCTCCCTGATCACTTCTTGGTCCATTCATAAATGATTTATTGGATAATAACACCAAGATCGGTGCTCTGGATCACTTGAGAGGTTGGGAAAGAAAATACGAACATCTTGAATATGTCACCTTTGAGCTTGGTGAGAAATTTGAAGATGCTTATAACGTATTCTTGATATTGGATGATCGGCGGCTATAAAGGCTTCACTGATTGGTTAGGGTTTGGCTTTAGGTTTAATACTCCCCTTGGACTCAGAGTCCAATGGGTATAAGGAATACCAAGATCGATGGTCTATACCATGTTAAGAATGAAAAATAGAAATAGATAAGGAGAAATTGATCGTCCCCTCCTCGTGACATCTGTCTCTTAAACTAACTGAATAATTGGAATTTATTGTTAATACTAAAATATATATTTTAGTTACAATATAATTATTCATATATTTTAAAATTTTATTCTGCCACCATTATTTTTAAAAAATAAAAAATAGAAATTGAGGAAATTAAAATGTAGGAAAATAAATGGGATTATGAAAGCATATTTTAGAGGTTTTAGCGTGATTCTCGCTAAAAGCGCAGTTCGTAGTTGACCGCATACACAATACACACTTGATACACTATAAACCCACGCCTCGCCCTTTGTGCTTCGCCTTCTTCATCTTCATCTTCATCTTCATCCACCTCTTCTTCCAAGATCGGTGCTCTGGATCACTTGAGAGGTTGGGAAAGAAAATACGAACATCTGGATCGGTATGGCAACCCTAGAGGGGGGGTGAATAGGGTTTTAACGATAAAAGTGTTTAAACTTGATTAATTTTTCTAATGATAAAACTTTTTACAAATAAGTAGAAGATGATAATTACTAAAACAAAATAATTCAAGTCAAAACAATAATCAAGTAGAACATGCAATAAACATAATAATAATCTTGAAATTAAATAGGAAAGAGTTAGAGAAAATGACACCGTAGTTTTATAGTGGTTCGGTCAAACTCGACCTACTCCACTCCCCAAGCGCCTCTTGGGAATTTGAATAAAGAACTTTTCCGACTCTTTCCACGGATCAGAGCCAAACCGGTACACCGCTCTTTTTACGAGTTCAAGAGCAAACTCAATCCTTTCAACGAC
>NW_019272033.1:0-41491 GCF_002738345.1 Cucurbita maxima | reverse complement strand
TTTTATTTAGAAATGTAATAATAAGAAAAACTCCACCATGTGTTACTCTTCCAATATTATAAATGTCATACTTTGATATATTTTGATTTGTCCATCATTTTGATTTTGTTGCCACATCATCACGTCGGGATAGTTGTCTCGACTCTAATTTCTTCGTTTTAGCTCTGATTTGAGTAATTGAAAAGTTGTTGTAATCGTTATTCCCGACCTTATACTGTGGACAGTTCAAAAAACTGAAAATAGTTAATAATTAAAAGTAGGTTTGTTATCATCAAAACATCCATAATTAATTCATTGAAATTAATTAATGTGAGATCAAGGGCCAATAAGCCAACAGCTTATAACGTATTCTTGATATTGGATGATCGGCGGCTATAAAGGCTTCACTGATTGGTTAGGGTTTGCTTATAACGTATTCTTGATATTGGATGATCGGCGGCTATAAAGGCTTCACTGATTGGTTAGGGTTTGGCTTTAGGTTTAATACTCCCCTTGGACTCAGAGTCCAATGGGTATAAGGAATACCAAGATCGATGGTCTATACCATGTTAAGAATGAAAAATAGAAATAGATAAGGAGAAATTGATCGTCCCCTCCTCGTGACATCTGTCTCTTAAACTAACTGAATAATTGGAATTTATTGTTAATACTAAAATATATATTTTAGTTACAATATAATTATTCATATATTTTAAAATTTTATTCTGCCACCATTATTTTTAAAAAATAAAAAATAGAAATTGAGGAAATTAAAATGTAGGAAAATAAATGGGATTATGAAAGCATATTTTAGAGGTTTTAGCGTGATTCTCGCTAAAAGCGCAGTTCGTAGTTGACCGCATACACAATACACACTTGATACACTATAAACCCACGCCTCGCCCTTTGTGCTTCGCCTTCTTCATCTTCATCTTCATCTTCATCCACCTCTTCTTCCAAGATCGGTGCTCTGGATCACTTGAGAGGTTGGGAAAGAAAATACGAACATCTGGATCGGTATGGCAACCCTAGAGGGGGGGTGAATAGGGTTTTAACGATAAAAGTGTTTAAACTTGATTAATTTTTCTAATGATAAAACTTTTTACAAATAAGTAGAAGATGATAATTACTAAAACAAAATAATTCAAGTCAAAACAATAATCAAGTAGAACATGCAATAAACATAATAATAATCTTGAAATTAAATAGGAAAGAGTTAGAGAAAATGACACCGTAGTTTTATAGTGGTTCGGTCAAACTCGACCTACTCCACTCCCCAAGCGCCTCTTGGGAATTTGAATAAAGAACTTTTCCGACTCTTTCCACGGATCAGAGCCAAACCGGTACACCGCTCTTTTTACGAGTTCAAGAGCAAACTCAATCCTTTCAACGACGCAGGATCAAACCGATACAAGTATTTGAGTTTGATAATAACACACCACAACTCTCTCAAAGAGTAGATTTACAATTTGGGATACTGACAACTATTTCCTCACAATATAATAATAATCCCTCTCAAGAATAAGATGAAAAGAAATAAACTTGTAAGCTTGGAGAGAGCAATAAACAATGGAGACTTTGAACAAATGAGGATTGAAGAATGTATGTAAGTTGTATATATAAAAATGTGGGGAAGATGAGTTTATATAGAGGAGAAAAGTGGCAAAATGTAGGATTGAATATTGACCATTGGATTGTGTTAGGAATAATGGAAGGTGGAGATTAAAAGTAATTAAGTAAGAAAATTTTCTAAATTCATTTATTTCAAAATTTTAATATAATAGTAATATAATATAATAATAATAAAAAGTTATGTGAGTAACGGTAAAATGTAATTCAAAATTTATTATAAATATAATAATATAATAATAATAAAAATGATGTGAGTAACTACCAAAATTTTAAAATATAATAATATAATAATATAATATAGTAATAATAAAATTCGATGTGAGTAACGGTTATATTCAAATTTATATTTGTAAAAATAATTTTATTTAGAAATGTAATAATAAGAAAAACTCCACCATGTGTTACTCTTCCAATATTATAAATGTCATACTTTGATATATTTTGATTTGTCCATCATTTTGATTTTGTTGCCACATCATCACGTCGGGTATGTTGTCTCGACTCTAATTTCTTCGTTTTAGCTCTGATTTGAGTAATTGAAAAGTTGTTGTAATCGTTATTCCCGACCTTATACTGTGGACAGTTCAAAAAACTGAAAATAGTTAATAATTAAAAGTAGGTTTGTTATCATCAAAACATCAATAATTAATTCATTGAAATTAATTAATGTGAGATCAAGGGCCAATAAGCCAACAATCTCCCCCTTTTTGATGATGACAAATCATTTAAAGAAAAATTCATAAAAACCAATAATGCAACATCCATGTAATAATATCACTACATACTAATATATTATCATAAATTTCACTCAAGAGCATATTCTCCCTTATATTAATGCCTCAAGAAATTATGAAACACCAAGTAAATGATTCATAAATTATAAAATAACAAATTTAGAACATATTTTTCTTAATTTTCTCCCCCTTTGTAATCATCAAAATGAACAATTGAAAGAGAATGCATTTAATAATGACATAATGGCTCCCCCTAAAAACATGCATTCAAAAATTATAAAATTCAAGATATATCACAACGAATAATACCAAGCTCAAGCCTATTTTTGCAAAAAATTTCTTCATTCAATGGCTTGGTGAAAATATCGGCCAGTTGATTATTAGAGTTTACAAAATCAAGAATAATATGTCCATTTTGCACATGCTCTCTAATAAAATGATGTCTAATGTCAATATGTTTAGTTCTAGAATGATGAATAGGATTTTTAGTTAAATTAATAGCACTTGTATTATCACAAAATATAGGCACACTATGAAACTTTAATCCAAAATCACAAAGAGTTTGTTTCATCCAAAGAATTTGAGCACAGCAACTAGCAACCGCAATATATTCCGCTTCGGTAGTAGATAAGGCAACCGAATTTTGCTTTTTACTAAACCAAGAAACTAAGGAACTACCAAGAAATTGACAAGTTCCACTAGTACTTTTACGATCAAGTAAGCTTCCGGCAAAATCTGCATCAGAATATCCTACCAATTTAAATTCAACATTTCTAGGATACCACAATCCTAGATCAATAGTTCCAAGCAAATATTTAAATATTCTCTTAACGGCATGTAAATGAGATTCCTTAGGACAAGATTGAAATCTAGCACAAAGACATACACTAAACATAATATCGGGTCTACTAGCGGTCAAGTAAAGTAAAGATCCAATCATACCTCGATAAGCTTTAATATCCACACTTTTACCTTTTTCATCCTTGTCAAGCTTAGTGGATGTGCTCATGGGAGTTCTTGCAATCTTACCTCCATTGAACTTGAATCTTTTGAGCAAATCTTTAGTGTATTTCTCTTGATTGATGAAGATACCATTCTTGAGTTGTTTGATTTGAAGTCCAAGAAAGAAACTGAGTTCTCCCATCATACTCATCTCAAACTCACTATGCATACATTTAGAAAATTCTTCACATAAAGAAGGATTAGTAGAACCAAATATGATATCATCCACATATATTTGCACTAATAGCATATCGTTTTCTTTAATCTTAATAAAGAGTGTAGTGTCGAGTTTGCCCATTTTAAAATCATTCCCAATAAGAAAATTACTAAGTCTATCATACCAAGCTCTTGGAGCTTGTTTTAAGCCATAAAGAGCCTTTTTCAACTTATAGACATGATGAGGAAATTCTACATTTTCAAATCCGGGAGGTTGTTCTACATAAACTTCCTCCATAATATAACCATTCAAAAATGCACTTTTCACATCCATTTGATATAATACAAAATTTTTGTAAGAAGCAAAAGCAAGTAACATTCTAATAGCTTCTAATCTAGCAACGGGTGCAAAAGTTTCTTCATAATCTATGCCTTCCTCTTGACAATAACCTTGAGCTACAAGCCTAGCTTTATTTCTAATGATATTCCCATTTTCATCCATTTTATTTCTAAAAACCCATTTGGTTCCAATAATAGAAGTATTAGATGGCCTATGGACTAATTCCCAAACTTTGTTCCTTTCAAATTGATTTAGCTCTTCTTGCATGGCTAAAATCCAAAACTCATCATTTTCGGCATCCTTAAGACTTTTTGGTTCAATTTGAGAAACAAAAGCAAGATTATTAAATAAATTAATAGAAGAGCGAGTTTTCACACCTTGTTCGAGATCACCAAGAATCAAGTCCTTGGGATGAGACAAGGCATACCTCCATTCTTTTGGCATTGATGAAGAACCTTCTTCCTTTAAGCTCATCTCTTCTTTACTCGTAACAATTTCTTTGCCGTTGTCACTAACGAGTAAATCTCCAAAATTTCTTTCTAAATCATCACTACAAATAGACTCATTAGAAATATTATTGCAAGATTCATCAAATACCACATGCATAGATTCTTCAATAACTAAAGTTCTCTTATTGAAAATTCTATAAGCTTTACTAGTAGATGAATAGCCAAGAAAAATACCAATATCCGTTTTTGAATCAAACTTTCCAAGCTTTTCTTTGTTGTTCAAAATAAAACATTTACAACCAAAAACTTTGAAATACCCAACATTTGGAATTTTGTTATGCCAGAGTTCATAAGGAGTTTTATTTAATGAAGGTCTAATTAAAACTCTATTTAAAATATAACAAGCGGTATTAACGGCTTCCGCCCAAAAATATTTAGGTAAATCATACTCATTTAACATTGATCTAGCAAATTCTTGTAAAGTACGATTTTTCCTTTCAACCACACCGTTTTGTTGAGGAGTCCTTGGAGAGGAGAAGTCATGAGAAAAACCATTATCTTCACAAAATTTTTCAAAGGCAACACTGTTAAATTCTCCCCCATGGTCACTCCTAATTTTAGTAATTAAAAACCCTTTTTCATTTTGAACTCTTTTTACAAAACTAGCAAATCTTTTCAAAACATCATTCTTATGTTTTATCATCAAAACCCAAGTAAATCTTGAAAAATCATCCACTATCACAAAAGCATAATAATTTCCTCCATAACTAGCTATTTTAGAAGGGCCAAATAAGTCTATATGGAGTAGTTGAAGAGGTCTAGTAGTAGAAATCATATTTTTAGATTTGAAAGAAGACTTAGTTTGCTTACCCATTTGACAAGCGTCACAAATTTTATCTTTTTCAAATTTAAGTTGAGGGAGACCTCTCACTAATGAATTTTTTGAAATATTTGAAATCAAGTACATACTAGCATGTCCTAGTCTTCTATGCCATAGCCAAGAGTTATCAATCAAAACCGAAAGACATTTATCATTTGTAGGACAATCATTCAAATCAATAGTATACACATTATCGTCTCTATTTCCTACAAACAAAACTTTTCTATCACTAGCATTTTCAATTATGCAATTATTCTTATCAAATACAACTCTAAAACCTTTATCACATAATTGACTAATGCTAAGTAAGTCATGCTTTAAACCATCAACTAACAATACATTTTTAATGAGAGTACAAGAGTCATTACCTATAGTACCCTTACCAATTATTTTACCCTTCTTGTTATCACCAAAGGTTACTAAGCCACCATCCTTCTTGGAAAGATTGACAAACTTGGATGGATTACCCGTCATGTGTCTTGAGCAACCACTATCCAAGTACCACTTATTTTTCTTGGAGGCTTTCAAACAAACCTAAAAACAAAGATATTCAAAATTGACCTTTTGGTACCCATACTTGTTTGGGTCCTAGAAAGTTAGTATTCACAAATTTAGGAATCCATTTCATATTTGCATTCATATTAAAGACATTGTATTTAGATAAGTAACAAGAATAATCTTTATGTCCAAACTTACCACACGAGAAACAAACGACATTATGCAAGAATTTATTTCTTGGACTAAATTTGTGTATTCTATTTTTATTCGAAAAATTATTTTCTAAAACATTGTTAAACTTTGTATTTTGAGAAACTTTTCTTCCTAAATGAATATTTTGAGAATTTTTCAATTTAAAGCACTTAGGTCTAATATGACCTTCAACACCACAATAATGACATATAGGCACAAATCTAGATTTATCATACTTAGATACAAATTTACATGTGTTAGATTTAGGCAAGATAGGGGATGCTTTAACAAAGATTGTTTTAGAACTTGAAGGTGTAGAACATTCATCAATATAGCCTAATCCTCTTTTATCACCATATGACTTACCTCCTTCAAGTATTTTATCTAATTTTTGAGCACCTATTGTTAACATTTTAATAGATTCCTTAGCCCTACCAAGTTCTTGCAAATTATTTGATTCATTCTCTTTGAGCAATTTAATTAATTTATCTTTTTCACCACAATCATGCTCAAGAGTCTTGACTTTATCAATTAATGCATTTTTCTCATCACAATCAAATACATGCTTTTCACAAGGTACATCAATTTTAACAATATTATGATCCTTCTCCTTCAAGCAAGAAATTTCATTTAGCAAAGACTTATTTTCAATAATTGAAGTCTTATATTTCTTTTTAAGCACAACATACTTTGAACTAAGTTTTTCTAAATCAATTGTCATCTCATCAACAAGTTTAAATAATTCATGATAAGAAAGAGATTCAAGAGTTACCTCATCTTCTTGTTCATCTTCTTGTTCATCCTCTTTGTCACTATGAGCCATGAAGCAAAAATTTGCAACTTCTTCATCACTTCCACTTGCACTTTCATCACTATCATCCCAAGTAGCCTTCATTGCTTTCTTCTTGGATTTCTTAGATGATTTGAGGAGAGGACAATCCGTTCTTATATGACCCGGCTTTTTACATTCATAACATATTACCTCATCGTTTTTGCTCTTTTCACCTTTTGACTCTTTTTGATTTGTGAAATGTTTTTTTAATTGTTTCTTCCTTTTAATAAAATTTTTATACTTACGTGTGAAGTAGGCGACATCATCTTCATCAAGGACGTCCTCATCTTCAGAGTCAACTTTGATGGATTTTAGGGCTATACTTTTCTTCTTTTTGGATTCTTCTTCCATGTGCCCGTTCATGGTAATCTCATGTGTCATGAGAGAACCAATGAGTTCATCCAAAGGAAGCTTTGTGAGATCCTTTGCTTCTTGAATCGCCGTCACTTTTGCCTCCCAACTTTTAGGCAGAGACCTAAGAATTTTTCTTACATTTTCGGAGGTAGAATATACTTTTCCAAGATTTTTCAAAGCATTTAAAATATTAGTAAATCTAGTAAACATATCACCAATAGGTTCATTTTCCTCCATTTTAAATAGTTCATAATTATGAACTAACATGCTAATTTTTGTTTCTTTAACTTGATTGGTTCCCTCATGAGTTACTTCAAGAGTTTTCCAAATTTCATATGCCGAAGAACACATACATACTCTATTAAATTCATCATTACTTAAGGCACAATACAGACAATTGATAGCACTAGCATTCAAAGAACATTTTTTCATATCATGCTCATCAAATTCATTTTCTAATTTAGGCACCTCAATATTATTAACAATTTTTATTGGAATGTAAGGACCATTACTAACATTTAACCACAATTGATAATCAACGGATTGCAAATAAATTTTCATCCTAGCTTTCCAACATGTATAATTTGTTCCATCAAAATAAGGTGGCCTAGAAGTTGATTGTCCTTCACTAAAACCATTTTTAACACGTAGGTTTGCCATAAGCTCGAACAATAAAGTTTAGATAAAAAATCTATAGGAGCAACCTGCTCTGATACCAATTGTTGGATCGGTATGGCAACCCTAGAGGGGGGGTGAATAGGGTTTTAACGATAAAAGTGTTTAAACTTGATTAATTTTTCTAATGATAAAACTTTTTACAAATAAGTAGAAGATGATAATTACTAAAACAAAATAATTCAAGTCAAAACAATAATCAAGTAGAACATGCAATAAACATAATAATAATCTTGAAATTAAATAGGAAAGAGTTAGAGAAAATGACACCGTAGTTTTATAGTGGTTCGGTCAAACTCGACCTACTCCACTCCCCAAGCGCCTCTTGGGAATTTGAATAAAGAACTTTTCCGACTCTTTCCACGGATCAGAGCCAAACCGGTACACCGCTCTTTTTACGAGTTCAAGAGCAAACTCAATCCTTTCAACGACGCAGGATCAAACCGATACAAGTATTTGAGTTTGATAATAACACACCACAACTCTCTCAAAGAGTAGATTTACAATTTGGGATACTGACAACTATTTCCTCACAATATAATAATAATCCCTCTCAAGAATAAGATGAAAAGAAATAAACTTGTAAGCTTGGAGAGAGCAATAAACAATGGAGACTTTGAACAAATGAGGATTGAAGAATGTATGTAAGTTGTATATATAAAAATGTGGGGAAGATGAGTTTATATAGAGGAGAAAAGTGGCAAAATGTAGGATTGAATATTGACCATTGGATTGTGTTAGGAATAATGGAAGGTGGAGATTAAAAGTAATTAAGTAAGAAAATTTTCTAAATTCATTTATTTCAAAATTTTAATATAATAGTAATATAATATAATAATAATAAAAAGTTATGTGAGTAACGGTAAAATGTAATTCAAAATTTATTATAAATATAATAATATAATAATAATAAAAATGATGTGAGTAACTACCAAAATTTTAAAATATAATAATATAATAATATAATATAGTAATAATAAAATTCGATGTGAGTAACGGTTATATTCAAATTTATATTTGTAAAAATAATTTTATTTAGAAATGTAATAATAAGAAAAACTCCACCATGTGTTACTCTTCCAATATTATAAATGTCATACTTTGATATATTTTGATTTGTCCATCATTTTGATTTTGTTGCCACATCATCACGTCGGGATAGTTGTCTCGACTCTAATTTCTTCGTTTTAGCTCTGATTTGAGTAATTGAAAAGTTGTTGTAATCGTTATTCCCGACCTTATACTGTGGACAGTTCAAAAAACTGAAAATAGTTAATAATTAAAAGTAGGTTTGTTATCATCAAAACATCCATAATTAATTCATTGAAATTAATTAATGTGAGATCAAGGGCCAATAAGCCAACAGCTTATAACGTATTCTTGATATTGGATGATCGGCGGCTATAAAGGCTTCACTGATTGGTTAGGGTTTGGCTTTAGGTTTAATACTCCCCTTGGACTCAGAGTCCAATGGGTATAAGGAATACCAAGATCGATGGTCTATACCATGTTAAGAATGAAAAATAGAAATAGATAAGGAGAAATTGATCGTCCCCTCCTCGTGACATCTGTCTCTTAAACTAACTGAATAATTGGAATTTATTGTTAATACTAAAATATATATTTTAGTTACAATATAATTATTCATATATTTTAAAATTTTATTCTGCCACCATTATTTTTAAAAAATAAAAAATAGAAATTGAGGAAATTAAAATGTAGGAAAATAAATGGGATTATGAAAGCATATTTTAGAGGTTTTAGCGTGATTCTCGCTAAAAGCGCAGTTCGTAGTTGACCGCATACACAATACACACTTGATACACTATAAACCCACGCCTCGCCCTTTGTGCTTCGCCTTCTTCATCTTCATCTTCATCTTCATCCACCTCTTCTTCCACTTCCTTTTTTTCTCCGCCATTCTTTCTTCCCATTTCTCTCCTTCTCCAAACAATCCCTCTCTCATCACCATACTTTCTTCATCGCTAATGGCTCTCCAGCTGAATCCCGCAGTGAAGTTCCCATCTCACACCCTCCCTTCCAGACACCACCGCCGTCGCAGATCTCCCACTGTTCTCATGGCCTCCACTCTCCACTCTCTCTCCAAGTCAGTATCTAACATTTCCCCCTATTCGTCTCTTTATCAATCTCTGTTGCTTACTGTCTCTCATTTGATTTCGATCAATTCTGTTTTGCTATTGCCTACTGATTCGAGTTCGATTTTTTTTTTCTTTCTTTTCCATGAATTGTGGTCTGTGTTAATGTTTTATGTGTCTGAATGGTTAGGGATTCTAATCTGAAATGACTTATTTCTGTTGATATTGCGATCTTAGGAATCTCCGCCTGTCCCTGAATTGGGAAATCAAGTAACTTAGAGGGAAGATTTGGGGTTTTTCTGTTGGTTTAGGGAGTTTTTGTGCTTCTGAACTATAAACGTCATGGAATCCACTCTTCATCTTGATGTGAATTTTCATTTCCGTTCATACTTGCTAAATTTTTTTGAGAAGGATCGATTCTTTCCCTTGATTTTTTTTGTTTTTGTTTTTGTTTTTTTTTTGGGTCAGGTCATCTTGATAGAAGACATATTTGTTACATATATACACATATGTATTATTGGTGGTCCAAGTTGTATTTATATAAACTTAATTATACTTTCAATTATGTTTGCATTTGTAAATATTTTCTCAAGACTTTTAAATTTTCAATTCCATTTTAAACTTTGTCCCTTCAAAAAAAAAATATTGAAAATTACATTTTGCTCATTCATGACGATGTGGAATTGTGGAGAGATGTGGTCTTCAATAATTTCCTTTAGAAGAATTTTGATTTATTGTTTGCTTAAATGTATGTTCTATTTGAAAATCACACAGACGCATATAATTGCGCTAGTGTAATATTTGGATTTCGAAAATTGCTCTTATTCTTGCCTTGTTGTTACCAAAATTAAATTAAGCTGTATTAAGCATTCTTGCAGGGTTTTTTTTTTTCTTATTAATTCCTTCATTTTATCTAGTTTTTTGGAATGGAATATTTTAAAAATTAGGCTTGTTTCATAACAAATTCTTTGTTTTGTCTCTTAAATTTTGAGTTTTTAGCCATATTTTAGAAAATAATTTCTAAAATTACTTTTTAAAGTTCTTAAAAATTGGCTATTACTTTTTAAACGGTTTCTAAAATAAAGAAACTAAGAAATTAAGAGAATACAAATTGAGTACCGTTTTCATGAGCTTAATTATTCAGCGTATTCAGCGTGTGGCTTGCTTTACTTTTGAATATGTTCATACGTAAGCAAACATAAGCTTGTAGTCTTAAAATTTGGTATTTGAATCTTGGAGTTTTAAAGCGTTGATTTTGTTGTCAGTTTAGTTGATCTGCCAGTGTCCCTATACCCGTTTGCCACTTGTAGATAATAGAAGTAACCCCTCTCCCTCTCTTTCTATATGCAACACACCACAGGTTTTCCTTATCTAAAGGAAAACTATGGAAAGCTGATTGTTATGTTGCATTTAGTGTACTATTCTCCATAGATAGAAATGGGTATTTGGGGCTCTTTTAGAACATTATGCAAAATAGTTGGATATATCACAACCATTTATGGATTCCTTCTTTGTTACTGGGGTCGACCCCAAAGCCATAATGTCTCAAAACGAGGAGGTCATAGAGAAACTCTATTTTATTCCTTTCTTTCGAACTTCATGAAGAATCCCATTCGAGATCTCCCTCGCTACGAACAAAAAAGTGGGGCTGCACCCCTGTTGTGCACTCCGTTCGTTCTACGTCCCCTTGTTGATTCTGAACTTCGTTTGTTGAGGAACTGGATTTTTTATGGGGAAGCTCTTTTTTATGTGCTGCTTTACCCTGAAAGGAAAATGAGCTTCACTCCTCTGACACTCCCCTGGTTCACGAGAAGGAAAAAGGACTCATCCTTTGTTGCATCTAAATAGCTTCTTGGATTCATGTTGATTCTTTTCTATGGTCGTATTATGTTTGTATCTATGGATTAAGGCATGTCCTATGGTTGCTCTCGACTAACTGTTGGCTTCTTCACACTACATTTCCATTCAATTTGGTATCTCAGCAGTCTGCAGTAGCTCATTCTGGATTAGCTTGTTATTTCTTGAGTGGAGTTGCTTGTAAAACTGCACTCAGAGAATCTCATAAGAGACCGAGTTAGGAGCCTCTCGTTCTTGTAGAGAAAATTTCTGCATTATATAGAACTGCGGCTGACTTATCACCTCGTTTATTTTATTTTACAGATCGACAGAGGGAACAAAAAAGCCATATTTCCCTCCCCGGGAAGTGCATGTCCAAGTGACTCATTCCATGCCACCACAAAAGATGGAGATCTTTAAATCATTAGAAGATTGGGCAGAACAGAACATATTGGTTCACCTAAAGCCTGTGGAAAGTTGTTGGCAGCCTCAAGATTATCTCCCAGACCCGGAATCTGATGGTTTTTATGACCAAGTCAAGGAAATAAGGGAGAGATCGAAGGATATTCCTGATGACTATTTTGTGACGTTGGTTGGGGACATGATCACTGAAGAAGCACTTCCAACTTACCAAACAATGCTGAACACCCTTGATGGTGTTCGTGATGAGACTGGTGCAAGCCTCACCTCGTGGGCAATATGGACAAGGGCCTGGACTGCCGAAGAGAATAGACATGGTGACCTTCTGAATAAGTACCTTTACCTGTCCGGACGAGTCGATATGAAGCAAATTGAAAAGACCATCCAGTATCTCATTGGATCAGGAATGGTTAGTTTGCTTGTTCTCAAAAATAGTTTTTTGTTTTTGTTTTTGTTTCTAGGAACAATTCCTTTTCCCTTGAAAAGTAAAGATTTTTGTGCGCTTGAAGTCACAATTAAGTACTGTGCTCATCCCTAAAAATTTACTAGGAAACATCTAGGACCAAACAAATTTTATTACATCAACTTAACATGTTTTCATTCAAGCTGTATCTTAAAAAGGAGGCAACATTTTCCAAAACATTCTCAAGTAGCACCCAAGTTCTTAGAAACTTGTGGTCCCTTAGAATTCTGAGTTTAAACAATTCGATCTCTGTAAGTATTTTTGGTTATTTAACTGTGCACTTGGATCTCTTTTGAAGTTTTTACAGTATCAAATTTGATTGAACATTGTATTTTGATCGTAAATGAACTGGATGCTGGGTCACTGTGAGTAGATGCAACTTGCTGCTTCTACATAATGGCCTTCGCTGCCATCTGAATGCTAGAAATAGTCCATTGTCATATTTTTGTATACATTTTGTTTGCAACAGTTGATTTATCTGGATCATAGTTTAATCATAAGATGCTTTGATGTTATTATAAGATGCTTTGCTGTTATTTGTCTTTGTGCCTTTTAGGATCCCAAGACAGAAAACAATCCATACCTTGGTTTCATCTACACCTCATTTCAAGAGAGGGCAACTTTCATCTCCCATGGGAACACTGCGAGGCTAGCCAAGGAGCATGGTGATTTTAAGCTGGCACAGGTATGTGGTATAATTGCATCCGATGAAAAACGCCACGAGACTGCATACACCAAGATCGTTGAGAAGCTTTTTGAGGTTGACCCTGATGGCACAGTTATGGCCTTAGCTGACATGATGAAGAAAAAAATCTCAATGCCAGCCCATTTGATGTACGATGGCCGAGATGACAACCTTTTTGAGCACTTCTCATCTGTTGCTCAGCGGCTTGGAATTTACACTGCTAAAGACTATGCTGACATTCTTGAGTTCCTCGTCAGCAGATGGAAAATAGAGGATTTGACAGGTCTTTCAGGCGAGGGATGCAAAGCACAAGACTTCGTGTGCGGGTTGCCTCCAAGGATTAGAAGGCTGGAAGAGAGGGCTCAAAGCAGAGTCAAGCAAGCACAAAGAGTTCCATTTAGCTGGATCTTCGGCCGAGAAATACTGGTGTAAGAGCAACAGAACTACATGGCTGGACTCGACTGAGGCCTTTCTGACAACATATGAGTACAAGTCTGATGCGTTTTCGAGTTAGATATCACTTTCTAATCGTAATTGCTGAAGGAAAGTATGGATTAGACTGTCTTGTTGCTGCTGCTGGTAGATGCAGCAGCTATGTCACCCTCCAGTTCCTTATTGATTTAGAAGAAAAGGATCAGTATTGACTTGGGTTTTAAATTTCGTGGTACACAAAATAGAATGCCTAGTACTCATCTCTTGTAATAACCAAACCAACTTTAAATTATGGCGCAGAATCTTGAATGTTGCTTTGTCTTTTATCAACCACCAGTACTCGTTCCTACTTTGATGTAGCTTGTTTTGGTTTAGAGGTAATGGTTTTGTTTATCAGTTTACGTAGAAGTGTTGTTAAGATAGATATATGAAAGAAACAAATATTGAAAAATGGAAAGATAAAAACAGAAGTAGGCTTTACAAGTTCTTATAAATTTAGGATTGATTGCTCTTTAGTGAATAAGGTTGGGTTTGACTCATTCAAAGGTCGCTAAATCTATCTTCTTAGCCATATTTTTAGTATGTGATGTCAAAGGGTCAAATTGACAGTTTAAGGGGTTCGGGATTGCATTCTGGCCGCAAACGTCTTTGATTAAGGGGTTCGGGATTGAATTCCGGCCGCAAATGTCTTTGATTACGGGATTGAATTCCGGCTGCAAATGTCTTTGATTAAGGGGATCAGGATTGAATTTCGACCGCAAACGTCTTTGATTAAGGGGATCAGGATTGAATTACGGGCGCATACATCTGTACCCACAATATGTTAGGTAAAAAAGGAGATTCGTGGATGAATGAAATTGAGTTCTTAAATTGAGACGTTTCTTTAGAAAATTCGAGGCATTTTTTCATGCAATTCTTGTGGTAAATTGCATCTGAGCCCTTCAATCTTTAGAAAATTCGAGGCATTTTTTCATGCAATTCTTGTGGTAAATTGCATCTGAGCCCTTCAATCAGATCAAGTTCTCAATTTAGAACAAGGTTCCAAATCTTCTTTCATCATAGTCATTCAATCAAGCCTTGATGAAGTTCTCAATCTAGAACAAGATTCCAAATCTTCCTTCTGGATCTTTGATCATAGTCATTCAATCAAGCCTTGATCAAGTTCTCAATCTAGAACAAGGTTCCAAATCTTGCTTCTAGATCTTCGATCGTAAGAGATAATCTAATTCTAGCCTGGTTGATCCGAATTTTGTATATGGGGGTGGATCGAAAGCCTTGATCAAGTTCTCAATCTAGAACAAGATTCCAAATCTTTGCTTTTGGATCTTCGATCGTAAGAGATAATCTAATTCTAACCTGGTTGATCCGAATTTTGTATATGGGGGTGGATCATTGATCGTAAGAGATAATCTAATTCTAGCCTTATCTCTTGGTTTCCGAATTTTGTATAAGGTGTTAATTTCTTTGGTTCAAAGGGTTCTTGCAACATCAAAAGCTTGGATCGGGCTGAGGATTAGGATTGTCTTATCAATAACTCATATGGAAACTAAGCTTGTTCGACTATACACATCGCTCGTGCATGCATGTTTGCTTGTTGCAACGCTAGCCGACTTGCCTTTACTGTAGGTCAAGTCATTCGACTCGAACTTGTTTCTACTTTAAGCTAAGGTCTTTTGAATGTGATGTTGCATTTCATCTTCATCATTATGATTTTCAACAACATGGCCAACGATTCGTGATGCCATCAAAGCCCTAAAACATTGTCAATCTTTGCTACTTGCTCGAACATGCTTATTGAGAATCAACCCATGATTCATCTTTATCATCAGGACACCTCGAATTTTTATCCATCTAGGTACTATCGAGACATTAACTATCCTGTATTCATGCCGAATCATTTATGGATACTGTGCCAGAGAGTGGTCCCATATACCTATTTCTAACACATGGGCCAGGACACAATGTCGACACACTTGTGTTGTCCCACACTATCCTCAATAAACTTGTTTTCATAAGATGCTCGTCTTACAACAGTTGCCCAGAACATGACACATGTCTCCCTTAGTACATTTTGAGGTAGTTTTTTTGGTCTGGCAAGAGTGTACGTGATTTTGGTGAACGATCATACAACCTCATGGAGCGTTTATTGAATATTCAGTTGACACCAAATTTGGCTAGCACTCATTTTATATAAACGAACTTAACTCCAAAGTCACATATCGAAACTTATATCGAAACCCCCAACTTTTGAGATTATAGCTCGGGACCTGACCCTCTTAGAATTCGTCTTTGACAATCTTGTCTACTTGTTTGCCTCCAATCTTTGCTTGTGCCTCAGCTTGAATTTAATACACACTTTTCTGGGTGTGTTGGATGATGCACCGTTTTCCTCGATCACATCATGACACCTGTCTTGTCTTCCTCCATGTGTGGCCGGATGGACGTCACTTAAAGATCACCATCTTGTCGATCTCCACGTGGAGGTCATAACCTACTGTTTTCATAGTATGATTGTGATACTATGCCCCAGGTTCGTAGCGCTATCTTGAAGTGGTGACTCATGTTCATATCACAGTAATACTAATGTAATTTCCTATTTGTAAATCCTTGTTGCGAGATACTCATCATTTGAGAATTGTTTTCAACATAGATTATTAACCTAAATAGAGTGGTGTGGTGCTTAGAAGTCAAGGTTGCCATTGTTTTTCTACAATCTTGTGTGCCCATTGTATGGGAGGTCTTCTAGAAATTAATAAATAAGTAGCCGTTAACACCATTTTAATCCAATTGGAGTAACGTCCCTCAAAATTTAAACATAAAGAGACAAAAAAACACTTCAATTATGAACCAAAAAAGAAAATGACCGTTGCCCCCAAAAAGCTTTGAAAAGCCCTATAAACTTCCCCCTTCTTCTTCATCAACCTCATCTCAAAGTCTTCAATCTCCAAATTTTTCTCCATTAATCGCACAAATCCGAAGCTTTCAGTCACACTTCTCTCCTCCAATGGGCCTTTCAACTTCTTCTTCAACCTCAATTTCTAGGGCTCACTACAACATCCACAATCTCTTCCTCCTCTGCAACTACGTCCTCCTCGGCGCCGCCTCCAGCTGCATTTTCCTAACCTTATCCCTCCGCCTCCTCCCTTCCGTTTGCGGTTTCTTCATCATCTTCCTCCACGCATTCACCATCGCCGGCGCTATCTCCGGCTGCGCCATGGCCTCTGCCGCCACCGGCCGCTGGTACGGCGTCCACATGGTCTTCACCGTCCTCACCGCCATCTTCCAGGGCTCCCTCACGGTCCTGGTCTACACCAGAACAGCCAACTTCCTTGGCGAACTGAAATCGTACGTCCGGGAGGAAAGCGGAACGGTGATTCTGAAATTGAGCGGCGGATTGAGCGGCTTGATCTTCTGTCTGGAATGGATCGTCCTGGTTCTTGCGTTTTGCTTGAAATACTATTTGTATGTTGAAGGAAATGGAAGCGGAGAGGATCTGAAGAGGAGTGGGAAGGTTCAGCAGTTTGAAGATTCCAAATGGGCGCCGCCTTTCCCTGTTTAGGAATACTTCCTTGTATTCCGTTGTATGATTTTCTTTCATGCTTTTCATTTGTTGTTCATTCAATTTGTGATTGATATTCACTCATATGTGTTCTTTCCTAGTTCGCTGTATGATTTATGAGGGAGTAATCATATAATATACCATTCCTTACATTTTTCAAACATTTTTCCAACTACTATGCTTAATTTCCAAGGGTTAATCACACAACAACGCACACACTCGATCTAAATAAACACTAAAGATAGAAGAGAGAAAACTCAAAGAAAAATATTGGCTAAAGGTTTCGGTGTATATATATATATATACCCATGTGAGCTAAAAACATTTTTCTCTAGTTTCCATAAGCTTCTGCATCTTTTGCAAAGTTTTTATTTCCTTTCTCTTTTCAAACACTTCAGGGTTCAATCAACTACAGGATTTACAGATATAAGGAAGGGGACAGACAATGGATCATAGAACAAAAGCTGGTAAAAAGTGATCTTGGACGGCTGAACAGGTACCTTTTTCAATACTTTTTGTTCTTCTGGGGTAATATCCTCTTAATCTGCATATATATATAAGATCGTGCATACTGTTAAGTAAGATCGAACACCAGAATCAAAATGAACAAACTGAAATAATCTTTGAAGTATTTGAAAGAACAAATCTCAAAAGAAAACTGGAAAGAACAAGAACGTAGGCAGATCCCATGCATGTTTGAAGTATTTGAAAGAACAAATCTCAAAAGAAAACTGGAAAGAACAAGAACTGACCAACTATTAAAAGCATCTATGTATTGAAATCTATGAGTCAAATTTAGAACCAATTCACCAACCTGCCATCGGTTTAAACAAAATCAGATATTTGGTATATTGGGGAACAAATTTAGATACCCTGTGAGCAGGACTGAATAGCTGATACCTGTTAAATGAGATATTGTCATTGTCAAGGATCAAATATTAACAAGTACAAGAGAAGCATGTAAACTATAAAGATTCAAGACATCGTAATGCAAAGACTTAAGAAATATGCGTTCCTCAGCAACATCACATCAATTAAGCTTTAAACTCCCACAAGGAAAACAAGTTCAATAAACTAGTTCATATGAAAGAAAACTTGCATACTTCAGAAGAAATAGAATAAGGTTGAGTATAAATATGTTAAAACACATTCATCACTGATATCAAACCAATTATATGTATTTCCAGCATCTGTAGTTTGTTCTTGCCTACCATCTGCAAGCCTCTCCTTACCCCATTTTATCATCATTAGCTGATTTTCTGGCAGGTGAAAGTTTAAGTTCCTTAAGTATTTCAGCCATTGGCTTTTGACGAATGCCCCAATGGCTTTTTCCTCTTGAACGAATTGAATGATCTATGGAGCGCCAAGAAGACAAATGCCGCCTGAAAGTAGAATATTTCTTAAATGTATGACCGTATAAAGAAAATGAATACGTGCGGATATCAGCAAGAATCATCTCATCACTTGAGGAAAGTATGCAGTCCATTAACTGCGTGCAAGCCTCCAGCAATGGAACTGATGTCGTCAATTCAGTTGTTGATTGATTATTTTGGCGACGGACTTGATGAATTTCCTTTAAGGAAACGATCCATGAAGGAAGCTTGGTTCTGTAAAGAAATATGATCTTTATGTTTAGCTTCTTCCTTCTCTTTGCGACGTTGTTCTTTTTCAGCGTCAATCTCTTTTTTTTTTTGACGTTTTTCTTCCCTTTCTTTCACTTTTAACTCCCTTTCCTGATTTTAAATGAATTGTGCAGGAAAGTCACTTGAAAAGCCCAAGAGCAGAAAGACAATCAAATTTTGAATCAAATAAGTTCTTCTTACCCTTTGCAACCTTTCCTTTTTTTGTTCCTTCTCTGTTCTCTGTTTCTCCTTTTCAGCCTCCCGCTGATTTCTCTTTATTTGTTTGACCATTAGCTTCTCTTCTCGTTCTACTTCCTTCTCAGTCCTAAAATAAGAAGTTAAAATTAAACAAGCAATATATAGGAATAAGATGATAAAAGCTCATACATTTCAGTAGTAATCTTCTGCGACAACCCATCCATTAATAAACGGATATTGGCTTCATCAAACACTTTAACAAGTTCTTCTGATGCCTTAGTAAGCTCTTGAATGCCAGTCTGATCAGTCTCTAACCGACGAAGTGCTAACTGCATTGCTGAAATAAGACATACATTAGAGATTAACAACGGAGGAAAAATAGACTAAACACTCCAGAATCAAACCATTAAAATAAGACCAGAAAAGAAAATGATTTTAGGAAGAATTCTACTTCTTTCCTGGGATTTTAGGATGACTGATTGAACTATTTTACGGTCTCTTTTCTTATTCGTTATTCTTTCAGAGATAAATTTAGTTATCCTGTCTTTTTGGTTCTTCTTTCTCCTTCAATTATGCAAAGTAAAGACTCAGAAATAGAAAGATTAATGGTAGTTTACGAACTTCACTCATTCATAACTTGATTGAACCTATTTATTCTTTCATTATAAACTCGGTCTCACTCCTATTTGACTCGACTGTAAAGGCTTAGCATATGGATTTCATTTAGAAGCTGCAAGCCCATACAAAGGCATAAGTATTCCTATACAAGGCATACAAGGGCATAATTATTCCTATACAAGGGATATGGATTTCATCAGAGATTAACAACGGAGGAAAAATAGACCAAAAACTCCAGAATCAAACCATTAAAGTAAGCCCAGAAAAGAAAAAGATTTTAAAATCAAGGAGAAACGCAATTATAAGAAATAGTGTATTTATTTTATACAAGCAACAAGTTTATAGTGCATAGGCACTCCTTTCTTTTTTATAGATTGCACTCTTAAAACTTCTGTTCTTGATGATTTCTTGATTTTGTAAAACTATTTGGTGAGAGAAAGCCCTTGTCTGTTCTAATTCCAATACACATTTCCTTTTCAATAGCCAACTCCTTTCAACATTCCCTAAAACATCCTTTACATGAAACTTGGTAAAGATTACAAGTTACAGCACCCCAACACCATAAAGTAATCAAACTTAACACAGCTAAAAGAGTTCCAGGACTAATAGGCAGTGAAAAGAAACATTGCTTATGCTTGAAAACAGCAATTAAAGACATTAAATTAGGCATATTTCCCAGATCACATATTGACCCCAAAACCAAAAGAAGATAGAAAACAAAATAGAAGTGCCTACCCAAAAGTGCAGTGATCCTCTCGTGAATCTTTCTCCGACATGTACGACGATTGCTCAAGATTCCACGGATGTACTTTGGCATCAACGTTAGGTCAGGGGTCTTTAAAATTAATGAGGAAGATCATCATGAAGCACAAAACTATCAGATATAAATAAATAGTGTTGGGAAGATGAGAGATGGGTATAATAAACGTACCTCCCAACACCATAGACATTCTTTAGAGATGTCTTCCATAACATCTTTATCGCCGTTGGGCAAGCCATAGTTGACCCTCCGACCAAAAGTACGAACAGAAACTTTCACGAAATCGCCATCGTCTATATTCTTCATCTTCTCGTAAATCTCATCAAGAAGCATCGACAATGGTAGTTCACTCTCTTCCATAAGAGCGAAAACAATCGAAATGGGAGAGCTACATTGGTCTAAATCAATATCCAATTTCTGACTCTTAACTTCGTCGTAATACTTAAACAAGCTGTCCATCTCCTTCTGAAGAAACTCGATCCTCGCCTCTCTCTCTGCCTTTTCCAAACTGTCCATTTCCGTGCGGTTCCTCTCCCGCTTCTGGATCATCCGTGGCCGATTTTGGCTATCCGTACTCGAATTTTCCGAATTCTCATCCACGTCCATCACCACCACCGTAGTATAAGTATCCGATAATAAACTAGACTCCAAAAATTTGAAACCCTGAGAGTTGAGACAGAGCAAGAACAAAAGATTGAAATGTGAAAGAGGGAAAAAAAAATTTCGAAAAGTTCTTGGTCCAGAAATTTGAAGGATGAGTATACTTGGCAATTACCTTGAAGAAATTTGAAGGATGATGATCGAGTTCTTGGTCCAGAAATGCTGCAGGATTGATTGTTCTTGAGAAAACTGATTTTTCCCGCCAAACGAAATTGGCGTTGCTTGGCACGATGGGGTTCTATATGGTGGACCTCTACACCAAACCCAATTCTGTTTCCAATTTATACGTTATTTTTAAATTTAAAAGTAATTATTGGTGGTAAAGCCTGAAATTTATTTAATAAAAAATATACATAAATTTGAAATTAGTCCCTACCAGATTGATCCTCATGATCAACTCCCTATCCGATCATAGGACGACTCGTTAGATATCATAGGGATCTTAGGCGTGGTCAACAACCAGGCCGATATGAGATTAGGGAGGATGAGAGGTCTCGATGCAATGGTCTCACGAGAGCATGTTATCGGTGTGGACAAGAAGGCCATGTGGCCATGAATTACATATATAATACGACATCATACATCATCACATAGTAAACAAAGTATAATATTATGACGCATGTAAGGGCCACGGAGCATGCGTCATCATACATTATACCATTCTTGTAATTCCAACCGTAAGTTCGTTTACTTGTTTGACCTCGGCTAAGATCCCTAACTATTTTATAGCTGCTCCAAGATTGTCATTCGATGTTTAATGCAACCTATACATACTCATATCACATGTTTAGGACATCATATTAAACTTAATTTAGCTAAGCATAGTGATTACCCCCAATATTTATCTCAAGGCTATACATAATTGAGTAAACAAGAGTTTTACTGACCTCAAATGTTCTCAATAAGGTCATAACAGGTTCGAGAGGGTAAAAAACATAGGAAACAGTATAAAAGATGTATACCGAGTCGCGTGTAGCTCTCGTTCACTTTTGGTTGAGTCCACCTCAACTTTCTGCTAAACAAATTATTAGAGGGTATTTTTGAGATATTTGTGAAAATTTAAGGGTTGAATGAAAATTTTTGAAAAATAAAAATATATATATTTAGATAATAGCAAAAGTCACAGACTAGATTTTATTTAAACTTAGGTTATAAGTTAATCAATCAAATTTCATTCTTGAACTATATGTAACTAGCAAGGTTGGGTGGCTTATCCTGATAAGACTATTGATATAGATTATTTATAATTGTTAAGAATAATTTGATTCAAATCGTTCTTGCTGAGGTATATGAGTGAGGATACATTGTACAATAAGTTTGTAAAAGTCTAGACAGTATTTAATCTTTCGTCATAAATTCATTAACTAAATAGATTAATATTTCATAAGATAATACACGACTTGATCTTGAGTTAATTAAGAACTCTTTCATTTACATGGATGAGACTTGCCTTTTGATAGCTATCATTTTTTTGGGACTGGATCAACTAAAGAGTTTAAAGCATAATCTTATGTAATGAGATTCAGTCCTCCCACATAAAGTAAACAAATGGGTACTTCCCGAATGGATATTGCCCTCTCATTGGCTCGAGAGGGACAAAGTTTATTGTTCGATTATAAATAAATTGTTCATTAAAAAATCAACGGTACTTAAGGGGTAAGATGTAATTACACTAGAAAAGCAAAATTTTGACACCTAATAACTAAAAACTCATGAAAATTGACTTTGCAACCATAGGTCTATAATAGAGTAACCTATAGTTAATAAATGAAAATTGATTAATAAGAGAGTATAACTTTCATCGTATTGTTTACATCAAAAGTATAATTGCTTAACAATTTTTTTTTGTTTAATTTTAAATGAATCAAAGACGGACCAAATGCGTGGTAGATTTAGAATGTTATTTCCTACACAATTAACTATAGACATATGTGCTTGATTATTTGGATACTTAAAGTTAATTAGAATAAGCGTTGAACTTGACTCTTGATTATGGCAGGTTGCAAGGACAGTTTAATTGAACTTTAAAGAGTAAGATATAGGTTCAAATGGGTAGTCATCACTGAATACATTTTACCTAGTTGAGCAATTGTGAGATTCCATATCGGTTGATAAGGAGAACGAGACCTTCTTTATAAGAGTTTGAAAACCTCTCCCTAATAAACACATTTTTTCAAATCTCGAAGAGAAGCCCAAGAGGAAACATTGTCACAATTAAAAGGCCTTAGTCCTATACTTGTGTATACTATACACATCTTCCCCTTTTCTTAATCAATATGAGAATTTGAAGTGTGTGCAGCTAATAATGAGTGTTCAGTATGCTACAAGAACTTACCAATAAGTATATATTCATAACACTTCCAAATGACTAATACTGCTAAACTAAGTTGTAAGAAACACTTCATATCTACGCAATTGGAATATATTCAAATGACTAATGTTTTCTAAACATGCTGACTTATTTTCAGAACAATTGAAATTGTTTCTCTATCTAACATCTCAACATTGTGGATACTAGATTATATACAATGATTTCAAGTACGCAATAATCTCTGCCAACATAAAACCGCCCAAAATGGTGTTCTTATAATGAAAAATAACAGAACTTCCAAATGAACCTATAGTTTTCAGTAATTCAGAGGTCGAGAGATACGTTCATGGAGCAGACTATATAAAAAGAGACATATAGCAAAATCTTCCAGAGGGTAGTCTTTGGTTTCGGCCCGTGTTCTGCGACATAATGGGCATATCATTGGACTTCAAGCAAGAATTGTGTTCTTTTTAAGTTGTTGTTCCCCATCATGTCAGAAAAGGCACATTTGTTAGTATCTGATCTTGCTTCTCGTGCAGAAAATACTTCAAGCCGACTAAAAGTTGAGAGTAAAAAGTGCGGCCAATGCTCAGTGGATGCCTCTGGTATGGTAAGCAACATAACCCAACAACAATGGTGTTACGAAGCAGTATATAGGAAAGTGGAGAAATGGATTCATCTCATAAGCCTTCATTACAGCCCTGCAATTCTGTGATAAAAACACCAAGAATTGGTAAACAGTATTATAAGTCCAGAATCTAATGGCCTTAAATGGTGGTAATGGAAACAAAAGTAAGTATAGGCTTCAAATGACTTGGAATATCTATCAATAACCTTTCTACAATTTTCATTTTATGGGGTTAATTGTATTCCTACCACACACACCGAAGAAAGCATCAAAAATGGAGATCCACACTCCGATCACACACACCTTTTTCTGAGTACCATTCTCAGATTTGCACACTAAGGAATTTGTTCAGGGCAGCTGTTTATACAGTTTCAAGTTTAGGGGACAAAAAGAAAGAAAATTCAGTCCTTGCTCTTGCGAGTGAGGATGAGGACTTTTTCATTCTCAAGGTAGAAGCAAAAAAAATAACCAAAAGACATCACTGTTCGTTTCTTGACCATGAAAAATCTGAAATTTGGACCGAAGGATTTTCACCTGAGCTTTAGAATGAGGTCTTTGATGAGTTGAAGGAGGGCATCCGAGGTTTTGTTAGGCCAACACCACAGAATATTGAACAAACTAAACAGCCTAACCAACCAACCAGGAGTGAACGAGCACAAGAAAAAGATATATGCATCAATGATTCCCCATTGTTTTTACAAAAAAAAATAATAATAATAAAAAAAAATAAAATAAAAGAAAATAAAAGAAAAAGAAAACACCAGTAAAGAGAAGGTGGAATTTCGAGAATTCTTTGGATTCTATGGCACGTATTCAACCTCTCAAAAGAGAAGATCCACAAGAAAACCTTGACCATTTTGGGGAATGTGGCTTGCTATATAATGTTCGATTTCTGGTTATCCAAAGTCGCCTGCTTCACAATAAGCTAAGGAGCGAAAGATTTGACCAAAAAAGAGCCATCGATTTTCCAGAAGCCATACCTTCAAAATTTCGCAACTATTCGGTCTGAAGTTGTGTAGTTTGTTCAAGAGAGCAGCCCACTCACAACCTCCAAATTGGTGAGATTCCTTAAATTTAGATTCTACACAAGCTAACAATGGAATCTTTGTCAAACACAGTTCTAAACAGTCTACGGGACTCCACAAAAAGGGGTTACCCATCAGTTATTTGTCCTTCAAAATCGGGTTTTATCTCCTCAACCGCTTTTAATTTTGTACCATCTAATATTATTAAGTCTTTTTATATGATACACCGAACCTTCATGGATAAAAAAAAATGAAAGAATACAAGACCATATAAAAGGGAAACCCACAAAAAATGGGAGACAAACAATAAATTACAAAAAGGGGCTCTAATGGTACAAAAAGACTTGGTCACCGAAATCCAGAAAGAAACATAGAATTTAACGAGGGACCAAACATCGTGTAGGAACTAATGTTATTAAGTCATATCATCCAACTAAAAGTGGGTCCACTACCTAACGAACAGACTTGTTTTCTAAGCACCCTCGTTATTATCCTTCTCTAGTATACTTGGATAACCATTGGCCTATCACCACAAATTCTCAAGCTTGTTATCAAGTTTCAACCTTCAATATCTGCTCAAATATTGACCTTTCGACTGCATGATAATTTTGAAGAGCTTCTAACTAACTTTCTGTCACTTCTCATTCATGACATTTCTCTGAGCTAGCCTCATCTCACTTTCAACCTCAGGCTCTTCAAAGTTTCCTCAACATTACTATAAAACTTTAATGATTTAAGCAATAACTTCACAGAAACTGCAGTAATCATAATTTCTGCCTTGAAACATGAGTGAACTAAACTAGATTGTTTGAATTTTACCGATCTCTTAAATCAATTTGTTGGTAGTAAAGTGGATAACTAATATAAACACTATTTTATAACAAGGAGCCATGCAAGAAAAATCTTATGTATTGGTGATATGCACCAAACAAGAACAAATACTTGAGAGACTGGTCAATTTCCATTTTGTTTCACTTTTTTAGCTTGCAACTATTTTTAGATCCAGAGAGAATTTCGAAAGAGACATGCCAGAAATAAATATCCGACTCTTAAGCCATACCATGATTATATCTGATTAATTTTGGTGCAAGTAATTGACATTCAGAAAACTAGATAATAATTCTAATAGATAGCATCTCATAAAGCATTTATTTTTTATTTCAAGAAAAGCTAAAATTTTTGCAGAAGTATAATAACGATTAAGGAAAAGATTATTTGATAACGACTTACCAAAAAATGCTTCCAACACAATACTGCACAAATGATCAGAAGAACTTTCCGAATCCACCTCCATTTAAACCAAACACTAAGCCTCACATTGCTTGTCAAGTCAAATGATTCACGCCTCTTATTATTGTAGTCATAATCATCTTCTTTCTTTGCTAAAAGAGAGATGAAATGGTACCCATAGACTCCTCTTTCAACAGCAAAAGCAACCATGATGAAAATAGCAGGGTAAACCACAAACAGAAGATGGGAAAGAACCACAACCAGGATATCTGGAGAACCAATATATCTATGTTTGTTCGTTTCATTTGAAGTTTTGACCACCCATCCCATACAGGTCATGTATCCCCAGTCCTTTCCATCTGTGAAGACTGCCCCAATAAACCATGGAAATGCCATAAGGTAGATTAAGTAACCTACTATGCAGAACCATAACATGGGAACCTTGCTAATCTCCTGCATAACCCATGCCATGCCATTTAGGAAGCTTTTATTCACCTTGAAATTGTTGTAAGTGTATTGCTTCTTTGAAAAAATAAGAAACACTTTTGGAAGAATAAGCATTGAGAGCATGATAAACAGAGCTGACCAGAGTACAGGGAAATATAGGGCTGCCCATTGAACTCCCATAACCCTGAACTCATTCCATGTCCAAGACACTTTTGCAGTGAGACCATTGACAGAAAATGGCCTCAATTCAGATAAAGTTGACCTTCCTGCAATGTCAGTTGCTTCTACTTGCAGATAATATCTATCAGGAGATGGGTCTTCAAAGGCTTTGTAATTCCATGGAGAGGTGTAAAGATCTCCTCTTGAGATGTTATCTACACGTGTTCTACTCATAGGTGCTTGTAGGATCAAACTGAGAGTTCCAGGATTAGAGTCATATATTCTAGCCTCCACAGATACAATAGGAGAAATAGAAAAAACAAGTGCTCTTATCATCTCATAAGCTGAAGTGGCCATCTCATGGCATTTATATTCATAAGCTAGCGAAGATCTTGACATGAAGCGTGAATCTAATGGAAATATAGGCAACAAAATAGTTTTATTACTTTCAGTCTTGAAGTCAATGTCAACGTATGACACGTGACCACGATCAATGGCCAAAATTCGCATGGCCCTACTCTTTCTCCAGTCACCCATCTCCCACTCCCAGAATTCTTGAACTGGTGGAACTTTAACCGAACAGTTGGTAATATTTCCAGAAGATACTTGGTGCACATTAAACTGGAAAAACTTCCGTGACAAAAAACTAGAATTTGAATGATGATGCCTCTTCAAATTTTTGCCAAACCTTGTATGGAGATGCCCGCATAAGTAAGCTGATAAAGAATGTTTCAAAAATATATCTCTCAGACTCTTTCCTGAGAGGGAGGAAGCTGAGAATGAGAGAGGAAAATGCCCAAAAGAAATCTTAGTTACTGGATCAGTTGTCAATGATTCCCATTGAGAGAGTTCCAAATCTAAGTCAGTTAATAGCTGATCAGTTGGATGCCCAAAGACATTTGATGGGCCTCTCAAACCAACGGACATGGTGCTGTCAAATCCAACAAAAAGGTATTTATGTTGACCAGCCTGAATGATGAAACAAAATAATCTATTAATGAGCTGCTCTTTAGTCAAGTAGTCAAGTAGCCAATGGCAGGTATTTGCCCTTGCAAAATTTCACATGAACCTCTGCATAAATGTGTGTGTGTGTGTGTGTGTGTGTGTGTATAAAGACCCAACGCAATGGAGAAGAATTAATGGGAACAAATAAATAATTAGGTTAATTAATTTCCAGTTCAAATGATGAGGATAATCAAATCCCGATTAACCCAAAAGGAAAAAAAAAAAAGTAAACCTTTTACTTCTCGAACGTGATTGTCCAAATTTCATGGACAGTCTGACTGCTCATTTCTATCCCCAAAAAATTCAACTTAAAAGGGCAACGAAAAAAGTAGCATATTTCTATACCAAAATATTCCATAAATAGACATGGTAGTTCGCTTGAAAAACATTAATTTGTTATTTTGGGATTTTTTTTTTTTGGAAGAAAGATTACCACAGGATTATCTAACATGCCATAGTAAAATTTAAACATTCTTCTGAAATAGGTTTATAGGATAATAGGGGATGTTGGAAGGTCAAATATTTCATGTGCTTGGAAAAGAGAGTTCAATCATTTGATGGGGCTTTCCGATCTAAATAGTTTTTCCATAACTAAGACCTGAGAGGACGTATTCTCCTCGGGCTATAAAAGGAGGACAATTTTAGAACCATGATATTACAAGTACATGTACTCACCACATACCTCATCAAAAGATAATAACTAACCTGAGCAGTGACGCTAAACACATTTGCATTTCTGCCCAGCTGTCCACTGATGCTATAGTTTGAAAAGTAATCAAATGAACCACCAACGGATGGAACACCAAATTTATCATGATTTCCTCTAAGGTCAAAGAAGATGCTTTTGTCTAGTCCACTTCTTGTTATAACCTCTTCCATTACATTTTGATATTCCAGCCATTCCTCCTCAATTTGTATCATGGTTAACAAGTCCTTGCTTTTTCCATCTGATAAATACAAGAACAGTCTCAAGGGTTATAATTTTTTTGTTTGGACATCGTTTATGACTTCTACACTAAGTATTAGAAAGATCAAGGTTCTAGACTTGGAAGGGTTGGCAATGTTAATAGCATAGCTAGAGTCCATATTCATTAGCCCTAATTTTTGCCACAAATAACAACAACAGCAACAACAATTATAATAAAAGAATTGTAAGAAGCTCATGTATCCACATTAAGGGCTATAATTTTTTCAGATAGGTTCAACTGTTTTTATTACTTTTGAGCCCTTGTACAATTCACCACGTCTAATTGCCAAAAATGATTCAAATGAAAAGGCATTCTGCTGCAACCCACAGAACATTCAACGTATGTTGCTTTTGCTCTAGAGCAAAACAAGTTATCACAAGGACCCAGAACGCTTGTTATGTTTAGCCATCATCAAAAGACAGAAATCAACCAGAAGAAATGGAAAGAAAATTTCCAATGAAAGCAATTGAAAATTATGATTTTCCACAATCTGAAAATTTATGCAGACTATGTCCCGACACCACGTAATGACTCTAGAGGTATAATAGTATGAAAATTTTACAAAAATCAAACAAATAGCAGAACGTTTTAAGACAAAAACATCTGATTATATGCACATCATGCAGTTAAAAGAACAAGAATGAGCTAGTTCGACATAAAATCAAAAAATAGAGAGAGAGCGGAACCTGTAAGATCACCCGTGATAAGAACCAGAGAAGGATTGATCATGGCTAGAGCAGGTCCCACGAAATCCCTGAATTGGAGAGCTCTGTCCGGATGGTGAACACTGAAATGGAGATCAGAGAGCTGAACCACCCAAATTACAGATTCAGGTGCTCCCTTCGCCTCCACGATTTTCCTGTTGTTCCTATTATTGGGTTTCGAATGAGAGAATCCGCCCGTTTCTTCATCTCCTGCTTGGAGAGAGGGAACGGCGAAGCAAAGTAATATCAAAACAAAGATGTTCATACTTCCTCGTCTCTTCGGCATAATTTCGCTCCTTCAGTCTTCAAAACTCATAATTCCGGAAGAAGATCTTATTTGGAGGCTTAGTAAAGCTAGGAGGGAAACTAGACTTCGACCCACCCACCCCTCTCTTTTTAAATATTATAAAACTAGACCATATTTTTTCTTCTTCCACGTCTAAACTTTAAAAAATATCGAGACACTAAAATAATGTAGCTCATAAGCCCGAGTCTATAAGATATTTCTTCTTCTTTCCAGTTCAGATAGGGTTGGATGTTGGTACGCCCCACACACGGCCCACGCATGCATACATGGAACTAGTAGGCGCGCTCGTACACGTTAATGCGTTGTCGGACACCATTGAATAAAATGCTCACATGATATCATGATGAACAAGAATATTGAAGGTACGCATCTGTACTAACATAACATAACGAGGAAATATCCTAATGCACATGACATTGATAAATGCATGAGATCCCCATAGCTTAAAATTATAGCATTTAATAAGAATGATTTCGTTTTTCATTTCATTCATGTCATAGTACGCATATGAATCATGTATGAATAGTACTTATCATGACTTACATTGTAAGGACCGGCTGACGCGATGGGTCTAAAAGGCGGGTAAATTTTTTCCTTCTTGATAAAACCATTAAAATTTAAAGCATAATTTACATTATACCAAAATAGTGTGCGCATATTAGTAATTTAAAATACAACATAATAATTAAATGATATATAAGGAACCGACGCAAAACATTTTAAAACAAAAGGGTTGAGGATGACGGGTGAGGTTAGTCTATGGCACCTACTCCAGAGTCCGCTCTCGACCTCAACCAGCTTCTTATCACTTGGAAAAAAATGGAGAATAAGGAATGAGTATAAGACTAAGTAAGTAGCCTACTTTTAGGCTCTTAATCGTGTCCTTGATATGCTAGGGTACCACATTCTTTATTCTTGCTTGTTCTTGTGGTAAGTACTTAGGCCCCTCTAATTCTTGTTCTTGACTTGGGGTTCTTATCTTGATTTTTCTTGAGGACCTTGGTCCTTGAATCCTAAAAACCTTGGTTTTTCTTTAAGGGCCTTAGTACTATGGTTTTTGGTTCTTGGTCCTTTGTTTCTAGTTCTTGTCCTTAGAACTAGGATCTTGATCCTTGTTCTATTCCTTGATCTTTCTCTTGTTCTTGGTACTTTCTTGGTTCTTGTTTTGTTCTTGATTCGTTCTCCAAGACATTCCCCCTGGGATTTATGACACTAGACATGTACCTGACAATCCTGTGTCCAAGGCTTCATGCGTTCCAAGCGACACAGCCTTAACCTACGTCCAAGGCTTCATGCGTTCCAAACGACATAGTCTTACCGCATCTTAGGGCTTGCCCTTCAATACGGTCTGCTTAATCTTATGCCTAAGGCTTCATGCGTTCCAAGCGGCATAGTCTAAAAACCTACATCCAAGACTTATTGCATTCCAAGCGATGTAGTCTTAATATTGCGTCAAGGGCTTTCCCTATAATACAGTCTGCTTAACCTATGCCCAAGGCTTCATGCGTTCCAAGCGACATAGTCTAAAAACCTACATTCAAGGCTTCTTACGTTCCAAGCGATGTTGTCTTAATACTGCATTAAGGGCTTGCCCTATAATACAGTATGCTTACCTACGCTCAAGACTTCATGCGTTCCAAGTAGCGTAATCTAAGTCATGAGCATGTTGTACCGTGGGAGGTCTTAGGAGGTTCTTGATTCGTGGCTAAGGTAACTTACTCTCTTCTTGTTCCTCTGTGACCTTAGACTACTCCCCTTAATTGACTATAAAGGTCACTTGCTCGGTGCATACTTAAACATGGCATCCTGCAAGTCTGTAGGGCATCTCTTCTAGATGAGGGAAACTTGGGGCATGACATCTTGCAAAGGAAACATGGTACAGGGCATCCCACCTAGAAGAGGAATTCTTGGGCACTGCTTCGTGGGAGGTCATGGGTCACTTTGGACATGACTAGAGTATTACCTAGCATTCTTAAGTTCCTTGTGTTTGGGGACCTTGGTCTCTCGTCCTTGAGTGGTACCTAGTATTCTTCTTACTTAGGTAGTTCTAAAGCTTGTGTGTTGTTGTTCTTGGTTCTTAGTCTTGTAAGTTTCTAAGGTTCTTAAATTCTTGAGGCATAACTTATAACTTATATTTGTAACTATATGAACTCATTAAGCTTTTCTAAAATGTCATAGATTCTTAGGGAGTTCTTTAGAGGGTTCTATAAGAGTTAAAGTCTTGTGGTGTTTCCTTTAGGTGTTTCTTGGATCCTAACTTGGTTTAGGTTCCAAACTTACTCCAATCAACTTGAAACCTCAAACTTATCTTCATGTCCTTCATAATCGACCTTATAAGAAGTAGCAAATTATTCGGAGCACGTATAGACCTTGCACTCTCTAAAGTAGTCTTAGGGGCATTTTGGTCATTTTACACCTAATTCTTGGTTTTGCTACTTAATGTGTTCCAATGACTTTTAAACTTCACCAAATCATCAAACATCATAAAATAAGATCTACTTCATGGTTTTGTTGCATTTGGAGGTCATCTAGATTAGGAACCTAGGTAGATATCCTCAGGGGCATTATGGTCATTTTGCATCATTTCTTGGTTTACCTATTTATCCTTATCCAATGACTACCAAACTTCATATATAACCTTAATATGCTATAGAATTCTCAACATTAAAATTTCATAGGCAGTAGAGTTCATCTAGTGGGTTATTTTAATGTTACCTAATTACCGAGCAATTTGATCGGTTTAGGGTCTTAACTCGCGGTTCATTGAGTTTTTATTTCATCTAACCCTAGTTCAGACTTGGTTTAGGGTTCATATGGAAATCCAAGAGATTCCTAAAAGTATTTCTTAACAAAAAGTCCAAGGTGGCTACTTACCTCGTTGTCAACGTTCAGGACCTCCATTCTTAAGCTTCTGGTACTCAAATTACCTCAACTTTCCTTTCACAGACTCCTTATTGTGTCTACTTTCTGGAACCATAAAGTTTTTCATGAAAATCGGTCTGAAAGGGGGTTAAAATTGAGAAAAATCGAGGGAAGGTCGAGTTTTGGGTTGACATGGTCGGTTCGACTGAACCGGCCACATCATCGTCTTCGTCCTCCAGATGGGAAGAAAACGCGCATGACCGTTCGCGCCGCTGTATGAAACTCATCTTTTCCAACTCCCATCACGCCGTTTCATCCCTTGATTCGTTCATGAAACTTAAAGAGGGTGTTACAAGGAAGAGCTAGGGATTGATTTCATACCTTCTCATGGATCGTAGCCTAAGATATTTGCTTCCAAAGTTCGTCCAAAATATGATTTCTCGCCGGAGTGAAAACAAAGGATTTCTTATTGGGTAGCCGATTATAGGGATTTTCGAGGCTCGATTTCTTCACGAAACCTCTTTCTTATTGTTCCCTCAAGCTAAAGGAATTGGTTTGGAAGAATGACTTTGAGTGTGGGACCTTAATTTTGAGAAATCACTCTCGGTCTGCAGGTTACCCGACACCTCTGATTTTTGATATCTTGGGTATCTTCATCAAAGTTACTCATATTCTTCCCCTGAAGCTAAAGGAATCCTTAATTGGAAGGAAAAAGAGGTCGTAGGTAGGAATTCGACACTTACCCCCAATTTGAACCTGAAACGAATTTTCTTCAATTGGGAACCTTCCTGAGGTTATTTCTCTTTGTTGTCTGATATGGAAACATTCCTTGGAGGTGCAGAAACCTATTGGGGTCGTCCTTGCTTGAAGAATACTTGTATATAGTCGGATTGGAATTTTGAGTTTTCCTTGAAGCTCTCTAATGGCAGATGGGATTGGGGAAATGGTTTCTAGGCACTTTCATGACAATATTCCTTCATATAACTTGTAGGTAATCTTGTTTAGAAGCTATAGGAACAAGTTTGAAAGAAAATGGTAGAGAATTGCTCTCCAATTTGTTTTATGTTAAAAAAAAATGTTATATTTATTTATGTTTTGAACGGAATAGGTAAGTCAATGACTTTATTTTAAAAGTATTCATTATGAAATTATACATATGTGATTAACGCATGCTAGGGTAACGTCACTAATTAAGCTAAAAAAATTAGGGGCATTATCGATAATCTTTTGTTTTAGACACTTGAAAATAGTAAAATAACAAGATTATTCCTAAAGTAAATTAATTTGTGATAGAATTAAAAACATAGCTTAAAATTACATTCATTAATAATAATGAACTTGGAATAAAAATTGACTATAACCAAACTCTAGGATGGTTTTAGATAGAATAGGTATTTTAGTTGATTGAAAGAAAATATCTCTGCTTAGGAGTTGAGTTGAGTTAGTCAGACCATACATTAAATAGACTCAGAGTTGAATTAGTTTTTTTAATTATTATAAAAACCTCATAATTAACTTTAAAAAATCAATTTAACGGACATAAATGAAATGGTAGTTTGAGGAAGTAAGGTTTATGAGGTTACTCTAACTTGTCTAAGTAATAGTGTAATGCCCCTAATTTTCTTACCTAGATCACGGACGTCATTACATGCATGCCTTTAATAACATATGCGAAAATTAAAATAAAACATTTTAGGCGAAGCCATGAACTTATATATTTAATTTAAAACAATAAATAAAAATAATAACATCGTCAAAATAAAACATTAACATAGATTTTTAGAATGAAAATGGAAAGCTACCTATGGAACTATTAATTGAAAACAATGCATACTACCGTCCTATCTCAGCTTCCATGACCATTCCATCATTCATCGTTATCCGTGCATGGACGCTTTACCTTTACATGAAACATGAGGGTAGCATGTAGCTTGAGTATTTTAGTAAATACGCAGTAAGTAACGTCATTGTTGGAGACATGTAATGCAAACGTACACATACATGATGGAACCTATCTTTTAAAACAATGTATCATGAGCTTGCGTTCCTTCCAGTTTAGGTAGGGTTGGATGTGTGGTACTTCCCCATACACGGCTCACGCACGCACACATGGACCTAGCACGCGGACTCGTATACGTTCCCCTGGGGGTCTGACTTCATCGAGCTAAACATGCTAATGCGTCGCCGGACACATCAGAGTGAAAGGCTCACATGATATGATGATGAACAAAAGTATCGAAGGTACGCGTCTGTACGAACATAACATAACGAGGAAATATCCTTATGCACATGACATTGATGAATGCATGAGGTCCCCCATAACTTAAAATCATAGTATATAATAAGAATCATTTCGTTTTTCCTTTGATTCATGTCATAGTACACACATGAATCATGTATGAATAGTACTTATCATGACTTATATCACACACATTCATAACATGGCTTCACATGGCATTACATATCATGACGTAGCATGGCATCACACACATTCATACCATGGCATCATAGGTCATCACATAACATACTTAAAATCGCATAACATTCCTAATTCTGTGCATGTAGGGGCGCAGGGCAGGCATGCTTCATCATACGATCCTTCCAACCAACAAAGGTAGAGTCAGTCGCTTGTTTGGCCTAGATTCCCTAACTATTTTATAGGTGTTCTTAGGACATATTATTAAACTTAGTTTAGCTAAACATATTGATTGCTCCTAATTTTAGGTAAAAAAATATATCAAAATTTGAGCAAATAAAAGTGGACTTAAAATGCCCTCAAAAAGGTCAAAAACAACTTTACAAGGGTGGAAAATGTAGGAAATGGTAATAAAATTTGGGTTTCGATTTTAAACACTTTTTTGCTGTTTTATACCGTCCTTTTCTTCGACATTCTATTCTAAAACATCAAGGTTGAAAATTCCCCAAGAGAATTTCGAAAAACTTAATTCGGGACTTTTGAAGCACGTGCTAAAAATAATGAGTAACGGTTGATGTTTTTCAAAATTTTCTTGGTGAATGATCAACCTTGATGATTTAGAAAAGAATGTCGAAAATTAGGGTTTCGATTTTTTATACACTCCTTTTTTTTTTTTTTTTATCGAAACGTTCCGGATTAGGATTTCGATTTCAAGCACTATTTTACTGTTTTATACCCTCCTTTTCTTCGACATTTTATTCAAAATCATCGAGCTCGATCATTCCTAAGGAAACTTTCGAAAAACATCGATCGTTACAGTTTTTTTAAAACATGCTTCAAATGGTCCCGGATTAGGGTTTTGATTTTAAGCACCTTTTTACTGTTTCATACACTCCTTTTCTTCTACATTTTATTATAAATCATCAAGCACTAACATTTTGACTAGAGAGAGTAGGGGTCTCTCATGGTCGAGGCTTCTCAAGTCGATCTTCATCCTCGTCAAAGCTTTTCTACCAATAAGCTGACATTTTTGTGATCAATGGAGGCTCCCAAAGTACTTCACTTCTCCCTTTCTCCTCAAATACCCAACAAAATTTTGATATGTTTACAAATAATCCCTCCCCTTTTTAAGTTGTTTCAAAATATTTCTTAACTCCTCTCTTTCTAGAATTATTTTTATATCTATCAACATGTTTGCTTCTTTTATCTAAAACTAATTTTTACCTTATTTCTATGGACATCATTTTTATTCAAATTAGGATTTTGAACTCACTACGCCCACTAGGATAAGTCCTTGTATATTTTATATAATAGATTTTGAAATTTTAATGGTGTTCCAATAATCCATATTGCGGTGTTTTTTAAAATTATTTATTTGATATAAATTTTAATCACTTTCTATTATTCGATATAAATTTTAATCACTTTCCATTTGTAGTTTTTCCATTCTAAGGAACCTCCACGAACAGTGTGATACTGAATTCATGATCTTCTCCTCCTTCAAAGCAATGTCAATTGTGTGGTAGCGACTTATATTACAGTGGAAAAATAGAATCGTTAAGTATTTTTTCTCCCAAATGTAAAAATACAATTATTGAAAACATGCCCAAGATCGTGGCATGTTGCAAACCGAATTTTGAAAGCTAAAATAAAAATGACAGGAAGAATGGTTTAAAACATTTGTCAGCGTTAAAAGATTATTCAATCAGTTGACGGAGTGGTCTCAGGTGGCGCTGGTTTAGCACAGATGGGAGGGTTTTGCTTTCCAGAAATTTTTGGTTTCACATTTGCACACTCAGACACAATTGGCCCTTGTTTACCACTATAAGTGAGGTCAATATCAGCAATTTCCACATCCTCACATGGATGACTTTTACTGCAAACAAGTTTGACTGCAACCGGAGTAGAAGATGTGCCCTTGATATTCTTGAAACTAACTTTGCTAATCTTAATTGTTGATGGAACCTGGATGTTCAAAATAAACATTAATTAATACTTAATCAAAAGATAATAAGTTGGAAACCAACGAGGTCCGACGATTTTAATACATACCTTTCGGTTGCATTGATTCCATGGACAATATTCTTGATCTATGATGATTGGGTTAGCAACATTTTCCATCTCAATATCTTCAAAATGCATGTCAGAGGCTGGGTATGAGACGGCAGAATCTGGCCATGATTTGATCCTGACACCATTTGTAGTACCGATTAATTTGCATTTCTTCACTGTAACTCCTACCACTTCTTTTTCAGTTTTATACTTGCCCAAGCTGCCTATGCTAATGCCATGTCCCGGTCCGCAAGTAACATCACTAATGGTTATTTTTCTGTTAGTGTATCCGACGGATATACAATCATCTCCCGTTGCGATTGCGGTATTGAGAATGTAAACGTCCTCTGAATCACCCAAGTGAATTCCATCGGTGTTGGGACTATTCTCTGGTGCAGTAATTTTCAGGTGATCGAAGGTAAGATTCTTGCCGGCCAAAACATTGATATGAAAATTCTTGCTATCCAATGAAGTTATGTCCTTCACTATCGAGTTTGTGATGAAATTGAACTTCAAATTCTGCTCATTTTAAACAAACAAAGAAAAAACACTCCCGTGTTAAAACATATAATGCTAACCAAAATTATGGGTTCTTTTTATAATTAAAGTAGTATGAGCATTTACCATGGGAAGCTTTTTGCATATTTTCTTCAGGTGGCAATCATTCTTTTCCCAACCAGCTTTTCCTTGGCCATCGAAGACTCCAGTACCGGTCAATGTCAAATGATCGACGTATTCCATAACAAGCAACCCATCTCCTTCCGTGTCGGTAGGAGAAGCTTGTAATGTTCCTTCAACTAGAAGCTCAATAGGACTTTTACATGGACCTTTGAGCCTCGATGCTCCTAATTGATAAGTTCCTTTTGGAACTAATACTTTACTTGGAGTAGCCGACGCACATGCTTCCTTCCATGCATCTGCTAAAGCCTGTGAATTCAAGCATTTCATTTGAGAAAAATATTTCGTACAAAATGAAATTTTGGTTTATCAACGTAAACAAATGTACACGTACTTGAGTAACATCAGCATTAGGTTTGGCACCAAATTTCGTAATATCAAAAACACCGCTAGTAGCATCAGCGGTAGCATCAGACACCAACAATAACAATAGCAGCAGTGGTATTAATGCCATAAACTTTGATATCAATCCCATCCTTTCTAGTTCACTTGCCTCTCCTACCTTGCCTTATTTTCTTTTGGTTCAAATTCCCAAACTTCTTAGAAATAAGAATGGATTTGAATGCAGTCACCAACTCAAACTCTCTTTATATACAAACACAGAAATAACCAATTCAAACTAGCTAAATTGGTTAAAAACTAAGTATGTGGTTTAAGGCAGACCCTATAATTAGTTTTACCTTAAATGATGGAGGACTGGTCTAGTTGGAGAGCGTAATTCCTTTATTAAATTTCTATGCTAGATAAATGTACCTACCACAATTTTCAACAAATGAACCACAACAAAAATTATCCCAAAAGAATTTATCAAAAACTTCTTTAAAATAAAAAAAATATTAGTGTTCAAACTATTACTCCCTACTTTTCTTACTTTTATTCCTATCTCACAATTTTTCCTCTTTTTCTCTTGAGAAATATATTAATGAGAATAAATATTTTTGATTTTATTGTTATCGGCGTGTATCAAAAATATGTTAAAACTATGTGATGGAAAAAGTTTTCTTTAGTCATTTTTCAGCAATATTGGTCAGTCGAAGCCCGTCCATGCCCAATTGCTTAGTCGGGCTTGTCCATTTCCAATCCTAATGGACAAACCCTTGATCCAATTTTCTCTCAATTCTTCGCATGTCTTGTTACGTGATTGATGCATTCTATTGGGCGCAGTTGCCGTATGTTTTTCAGAATCAGCTCTAGAGAATTTGTAATCTATTTTTTAGAATCCGCTCAAGAATCACATTCATTCACTATCAATTATCATTTGGGACATATAAATGTACATAGTTTTATCTGTGGTTTTCTCGATTATTTCGGATGAATGGAGTTGTAGGGTTGCTTGTGATACATTATGCGGAGTACACTTGGTTTGATCAAGCTCCCCTTCAGCTGTGTTTTTTTCTTGGATCTTTATGCGGTCTCTTGCAGAAAATAGGTCACCATCTTCGATTTGTGCCACCTTGTAGTGTTTGGGCAGGGTTCCCTCTACCTCCTTGGGCTGTTCTTGTTTCTTTTGTCAATGAATTCCCTTAAAGTTTCTTTTCTAAAGAAAACAAGAAAAGAAACAAAATTGAGCCCAATGGGGTTAAACTCAAAGATATTATTTTCCTTTCTGGGATGATAACCCACCGTGAATTATGAAGTCGGTGGATATCATGTGAGGGGTATGGAATGAAATGATGAAAAAAATTAGAATTTCAGGCTATTTCGAGGTTGAACGACGCATCTGTGCATAGGCTTCGCGCGCACATGGAGGTGCGAGTAACCAAGGAGTGGGACATGTGGGTCAACGAGTGTAGTACGCATGTGGGTCGTGGAGGCTTATTTCAAGTTTCCGCTCGTTCTGTTCAACTCCTTTTGACCTGTTTTATCAATATTAGCTTATACTAACTTTGAAAATCATTAGATATAGGTCAAATTAAGAGAATTTGTGACGAAATTACCATATTATGAACCATTATGAAAGCAAAGGAATTGACGATTCATGTAAGTAGTATATCGAAACTCCTAAACAAGCATGTACCATGGGATTAAGAGCTACAAACGTTGAATGCATGTAAATGGCATGCGTTAAATAATAATAATAATAATAATCATCATGAATCCATGCCTAAAATGTGAGCATAGTAGAGAATCATGATTAGTAAGTATGATGTATGACTCTAGTTTATGCTTATGAACTATTTACGATGTGGAGATGTGAATGAGTATTCTTAGTCTACTAATCCCTGCAAAATCCGTGACCAATGCGATGTGTGCCAAGTTCGGAACAATGAATATTTCTGACCAGAGAGTTTAGTAGACAAACCGTATTTGACCGAGAGCGAGCCTTGCATACGAGTCTAAAATTTGTAGTAAACAGTTGCTAGAACACCTTAATGTCAATAGAGAGGTCCTAGTAGATGAGACTAGGAGCCAAGGCAATGGTTGGATGGAGGACTATATGGAGACCAAAAACCTAAAATTAACCCATTGTGAATAAAACTCAAAATATTCCGAAAAAATAATAAAATTTGTTTATGATAAGTTAGCAAGTCAGGCGTAAATTAATTACTCATCAAAATTATTTTTAATTTTTCTTTCTAGATAAATGTGAAGTAACGTGATCGAGATGACTGTGTAGTCGAGTTGGAGACTTAGGGATCCTACCTAGACCCGTAATTTTTAAGAATAGTGAATCAAACTTTCGAGTAAGGTGGATATTGTATTAAATTTATATTTAACATATCATTTAATTTTTAAAAACTGAACAGAGTAAACACAAATGGAAAGTTCAAATATTTATTAGCCAGATATATTAAACTTTTTTTTTTTTTTTAGAATCTAAAAATTAACGAGACAAACAAAATTTTGAGATTAATCTTCTTATATTTAAGGAAATGCATGCGTTTAAAGTATATTTTCTTACATTTAAAAATATTTTAAAGCGTTTCAAAAGTCAATTCAAACAAGCTCCGAGAATAATTAGTTGGTTTCTTCAGGTGTATAGATCCACATTACTCCATACAAACCTGAGTTACTCCCTTACAAAGAGTAGCCAATTTTATAGAATTAATACCATGCCTAAGTTTTTTTTTTTTTTTATTCAACATAGACATGTATGGTTTGACTATATAGGATCCCTTTTGACATTTGATCATTTTAATATCTCTACGTTCTTTTTTGTTCTTGTATTTTTAAATTTGATTCATTTTGGTCTATATACTTTTTAAATACGACTACTCGAATTTCTGTCGGCAATATTTTAAACTACATTTTATACATAATGGAATCCATTTAATACATATAGACTATATTTAAAAGGAGTGCGAGATAGAAAATGAAAATGAAGAGATTAAAATGATCGCGTGGGACCAAAATTGACCTATCGAAAATGAATAAACAAAAGTAATTTAAATCTATTAAAAATAAAATAATCAAGATATCATTCTCAATTAAAAAAACTTTTAGACATTTGTAATAAGTTTACTATGGTAGGCGTTGCATTAGAGCATTTCATATGTTACTATTCCCATGTTCCAACGTTATCAAAGTGCTATTAAATTCATGTCTAATCAGATTGATCTAACACTTAAGAATATATTTTTCGTAGAGTTAGCAAAACTTTGTTAGTAATAATTTTTGACGCACTAT
>NW_019272032.1:4938473-4943564 GCF_002738345.1 Cucurbita maxima | reverse complement strand
AAACCCTAAACCCTAAACCCTAAACCCTAAACCCTAAACCCTAAACCCTAAACCCTAAACCCTAAACCCTAAACCCTAAACCCTAAACCCTAAAAACCCTAAACCCTAAAAACCCCCCTAAACCCTAAAAACCCCCCTAAACCCTAAACCCTAAACCCTAAACCCTAAACCCTAAACCCTAAACCCTAAACCCTAAAAACCCTAAACCCTAAACCCTAAACCCTAAACCCTAAACCCTAAACCCTAAAAACCCTAAACCCTAAACCCTAAAAACCCTAAAAACCCTAAACCCTAAACCCTAAACCCTAAACCCTAAACCCTAAAAACCCTAAACCCTAAACCCTAAAAACCCTAAACCCTAAAAACCCTAAAAACCCTAAACCCTAAACCCTAAACCCTAAACCCTAAACCCTAAACCCTAAACCCTAAACCCTAAACCCTAAACCCTAAACCCTAAACCCTAGACCCTAAACCCTAGACCCTAGACCCTAAACCCTAGACCCTGAACCCTAAACCCGAACCCTAAACCCTAAACCCTAAACCCTAAACCCTAAACCCTAAACCCGAACCCCTAAACCCCTAACCCTAAACCCCTAACCCCTAAACCCCTAAACCCGAACCCCTAAACCCCTAACCCTTAAACCCCTAACCCCTAAACCCCTAACCCCTAACCCCTAAACCCGAACCCCTAAACCCTAAACCCTAACCCCTAACCCCAAAACCCTAAACCCCTAACCCGAAACCCTAAACCCCAAACCCCAAACCCCAAACCCCAAACCCCAAACCCCAAACCCCAAACTCCAAACCCCAAACCCTAAACCCTAACCCTAAACCCTAAACCCCAAACCCCAAACCCTAACCCCTAAACCCTAAACCCTAAACCCTAAACCCTAAACCCTAAGCCCTAAAGCATTTTCATCTCTAGTCACAATGGTATATTTTGTTTTGAATGCTTGCGTTATATTAAAAATTAAAGGGCCAAACAATATAATTTTGTTGATTTGAGTAGATTTTAGGAAATCTCTCTTTGAAATATATTTATATTTATATTTAGCCCCATTTATGCAACCTCTCCACATTCCTCATGCAGGAAATTTCCAAGGCAAGTTCCTACGTAATCCTACCCTACAAGTTAAATAGATATCTCTATTTAAAACCAAACATCATTTTTTTTATTACCTCAGTTTTGTACAATTTTATTAAAATTATGTATTCGTGAACACTGGTTAATATCAATTTATCATTTGTTAGAACATATTATTTATAATAATACACTTATTTAATGATTCTCAGGTTAAAACTGTCTACAAGAATCAGTGCTCGAGTAAAATGATATTACTATAGTTCTGGAGAGTGGAGATTGCTGCGATAAGGAAAAAAAAATGCATCATCAATGCATTATATAATGGACGTGGAGGAATGAATATAAATCGAACACATTGTGAGGTGAAAAATTAAATACACAGCTTATTTTACAACACCAACACCCCCTGCAAAATCTATGTTTGGAAGCAGAGCCTTACAACCTAAGTTGCACCCATAGACTAAACACCACATATATTACAATTTTATAAAACGTGACCCAAAATGTCGAGAAAATGAACCACTGTCTTATGGTTTGTGCCACATCAGTCTTCCATAACTAAAAAGTTATCGCGCAATCATTTTGTTGTGTTGAAATGCAGAAAGATGTTTCTCGCTGAGGGTACTGGGGAATCACACCGAATCTAAACCCCACAACCAAGGCAATGAGGTAAATTCATATATAAGCAAGAGAGCTACGATCTAGATCAGGCTGTGGGCGGCCACGGGTTGGGGTTGGAGGTCTCTGAATGTTAAGTTCCTGTAAGAACCATCACAAGGAAAAGTTCAGGCATCTTTGCTAGTACTTGGCATTCCAGACATTTAAATTCAAAGGGCTCTACCTGCATCCAAGTGTCTTCAATGATGCGTTCTGGAGATGTTTCTGGCGACTGGAGAGGCGGAGGCAAGGGATGGATCAACTTTGGGACCACGACCAATCCCCTCCCAATAACCAATATGGCGCCAGCATTGTTTGCAGTTCCTACATATTGGAGTCATTAGGTCCAGTAACGTTGCTATGCAGAGAAATAATGGTAAAGGTATATTTTGATGATTGTGTCCATTAAATTTATAACCTATATATTTTTTTTAACTTCTGATTTTGATTCTAATAACACTTTGCCATTAATATTATTATTTAAATATTGATTTAACACCTTGGTTACCAGTTAAACTAACGAATTATAATTTGGCACAATCCACCACAGGTTGTACCAGAGATTAGACTAGTGGGATAAAGTGAGGATGAATGGAAAAAATCAATTTAAACTAACTTTGCTATGACTTAATTTTAAAAACCAAAAATAAATTACTACCAAATATCCATCCCAAAAAAACTAAACAAACACAACTATTAGTTTCTTGCTTACCACAATAGTTAGTGGCAGAGAATAGAGTGATTAATTGTCCCTGAGCAAACCGTTCAAATCCGTCCATGACACACTCGTGGGCTCTTATTATGAGCTGCAATTTGTTTCTCTTGCAGAATTCTGTAACGCGATCAGGCTGCAAAAACAAACAAACAAAAAAAAAAAAATCTAAATTCAAACTGCTGGTTCACGGCCCAAGTCTTTTTGTTCCATTGGCGAATGCAAAAATTTGTCCATAAACAGAATTTTTTTTCCCTCATCTTTTTATGAGAAACCATTTTTAAAATAAAATAGAGAAAACGCCAGAAGCAAGAACTATTATAAAAAATAAAAAAATAAAAAAATAAAAATGTAAGAAGTCAGAAACAAACAGAGAAGTACAAAAATAGGCTCTATGGATGATGTAGGGGTTGGACCCATTACTACTAAACATTTCGCCATGGACATCTTCGATTTAGGTAAATATCTAATGGGCTCCCTGACGGGAGAGGTAATTTTTTGGGAGGAAATTCATCCTTAACACGATATCAAAGTCGTCCATCTTGACTATCACAAAGTCAGTTTGTCCAGCCCAAGTCCTTAGCTTGATCAGAGTTCTCTTTGCAACTCCTAAGACAAGTAGGGTCGTTGAATTTACGACTTCCATCTTTCTTGTATCTCAATACCAAAGAATGTTCAAGCGTTTCGCTTCAATCTCCATTATGAAGTTGTGGGTGGCTTCAGAGTCGACAACAGAGTTATTGATTGCTCTGTGGTTGACTCCGGCCTTGACATTCATTGCGTTCCACTGGCTCTTCTATCTCTCCCACTCTCTTAAGAAGAGCAGATATACACTTTAGGGCCCCATGAGGAGGGTTTCCATGCTTTCGACTAACGGAGTTTCAACTTTTGTCGTCTCGTACTCGGCTTCTAAACTCACTCCAAATTTTGTTCTAAATTAGCCATAGTGGGTGTATACACCCCTATATTGACATAACAAGAGTAGTATAGAGCTAACTAACTAATATAAAAGCAAATAAAAGGAATTTGGAACGAGCGTACGGCCATGGACAACATGTCCTAGACAAGTATGACAGGGACACCTGACACATGGCCACAGGCAACACATTGGACAAGCTCAACTGTGACACACGCCTCACATACCACACAATTAATCAACCCACCCCTCATGTCGCCTTTTGCCATAGGTGAGCACCCGAGTGCGCCAATCGCTGGATTTATTTAATGGAGAACTGGTGGAGCCACTTTTAAACATTTTCACCAAATTTGCATTCAACATAATAAAATGGAATGGACTATTCTAATGAGCTTCTTGGTGATTTTTTTAAAGATAAAGGAATTGTTCGTCAGGCTACTTGGTACTCCACAATAAAATGGAATTGCTGAAAGGAAAAAAAAAAACATTTACTTAAAGAAACACGTGCTATTAAATGCACGTTACATGATCACAAAGCTATTAAATGCATTTCCTCGAGTTACTCTTTCAATAAAAAGGATTATAAAGGTTTCGATCCTCAAACAAAAACTTTTTCTTTTTCGTGAGCTTGGAGGTGCTTTTTAAGAGAACCAACCACATTTTACCCAAAATTGTCTTCGGGGAAAAACCAAATTTGGAAGACAACCACATTTTAACATTTGCCCAAATGTTACTAGTCCTTCAATGGTGTAGAAACTTCTCAACCTGGAAGAGAAATACTACAAACTGATCCAACTAATCAAGTGATACTTTGCTAGTTGTGTCTAATCTTGATGTTTCCATAACCATTAAAAAAGGTATTCGAAGTTGGATAAATGAGTTGTTTGAAGGAATATTCATGAAATCTAGAAGATCCGAATTGGAAACTAGCCATTATAGAAGAGATGAAAATGTTCTAAAACAAAGTGGGACTTGGAAAACAGTTGAGTTTCCAAAAGATAAGAAGCCGTGGGTGTTTATCATAAAATGTAATGCAGATGGCAATGTTGAAAGATACAAGGTCATACAAGTAGCTAAAGGTTTGACTTAAACATACCAACAAAAATTTGCTAATGTTGCTAAAATTAACTCTATTACCGTTCCTTCTTTTGTCCCAAACAACTACTTTAAATGGGCAATTTTACCAACATGATTTGAAAAATTCCTTTCTCAATAGCAACCTTGAGGAAGAGGTTTTCATGACCTTGTCACTAGGTTTACAAAAAGAACTTGGATGTTATAAAATTCGCAGATGAAAGAAATCTCTTTAAGGTCTTAAATAGCCTTAAGAGTGTTTGGCTTGTGCGCTTTGAAAAACTTGTGTACATATAGTTTTTCTTCGAGTCAAGTAAATCATACTATATTTTATAAACACATTGAGAATAATAAAATCTCAATTTTGAATGTTCATGAATGATATTACTCTCAAGGCGATGAAGAACCAGGTCCAGCTAATCTCAAGAAAAATCTTGCAAATGAGTTTTGAAATCAAGGACTTGGGAATATTGAAATATTTTTTAGGAATGTAATTCAAAAAATCGAATAAGGGTATCATTGTTAATGTCCTTGACTTACTTGAAGAAATAGGATTACTTGGCTGCAGGGTTGTAGAAACACCTATTAAACCTAATATATGTTACAAGTAGCAAAAGCAAAACAAAAAAAAAAAAAAAAAAAAAAAAA
>NW_019272032.1:4929924-4938428 GCF_002738345.1 Cucurbita maxima | reverse complement strand
AAAAAAAAAAAAAAAAAAAAAAAAAAAAAAAAAAAAAAAAAAAAAAAAAAAACAAAGTAATAAAGGCCAAAGAAGAGTACCAAAAACTTATTAGAAAATAAATATGTCAATCTCGTAAGCATGGTATGTGAGTTTATGCATGCACCTGAACTGACTCATTTTGAAGCTGTCTACAGAATTTTGAGGTATCTAAAGGGGCACCTGGGAGTTGGTATTTTGTTCAAAGAGCATAATCACTTCCAAATAAAAGTTTATAGTGATACAAGTTAGGCAAGAAGTACGACAGGTAGAAGTTCTACCTCTAGTTACTATTTTTTTGTTGGAGGGAACTAGGTTACTTGGAGAAGTAAAAAACAAAATGTAGGGCCTAGGAGTAGTATTGAAGTAGAGTTTAGAGCTTTAGTCCATGAAATTTGAGAGGGTGCATGGATCAAAGGATATTTAAAGAATTGAAGGTTCCTCTAAAAGACACCTATATTGACTCATTGTGACAATAAAGTTGTCATCTCTATTGATGGGAATAACAGAACACTAACACCTAGTTAAGGCTTGGGTGAATGACCTAACAAGCAAGCTAATTATTGAAGGAATGACCTTGATTTAAAGAATATTTGTGTAACACCTTGCCTTGTTAGGAGGTATTTGTGTAATTCCCAACCTCAAGTCAGAAGATATGTGTAATCCCATTAAATAATCCCATTAAATAAGAGAAGTAGTTGACCTCTTTTTCTATATTATTACCTAATATCTAGGGATTTATTCAGATTTATTGTTACCTAGTATCTAAGGATTTTTTTTTTATTATTATTATTATAAAAGACATAACTCTCCGAAGATTAATATGAAAAGCAAGTAAGATAATTTACAGTTGCAACAATAGTATTCAAATAGGAAAGAACACTTGAATCTTATGTAATATATATGTAGCAACTAGTAACTAGCATACCCCAAAGGTGACAAGACCGGGCCCCCTAGCATTTGGTCTTAGACCTTCAACACTATCATTTTCCGTTGGATCAGACCTGCAAACAAACATAATAATCCACAATCCAGATGAAATAACAAACAAAAGTTTGAAAGAATTTAAATATACCAGAGGAGATCCATCAAAATAATAGATCCTGCATCCATTGTAATGGGTCGTTCAAGCTTCTCTATTTGCTCAACTGTGTGTATTGATCGCCCTATGCCTCCGTGCATGCAAATAATTTTCTTTTCGATCAACGCAGCAAGTGGAAGGTAGTTGAAGAGTTGATTGAAGCGCGTCCACGCCCAAATTCCATCACTCTCTCCCTACATACACCTACGTTACTGGCTCTAATTAACTTCAAGTAATATTAATGTTGTAATACATATCCATTCCTACCATTCTCTCTATGCATTCAAGACGAAAACCAAATAGTGCATTTATATCCGCAGCCTCATGGTTTCCACGTATTAAGTGAACATTATCAGGGTATTCAATCTGCAAAATCATAACCAAGCCAATATACTGTTACATGAGTGACATAAGAGATCATTAACAAATTTTAAAATAAAATCTTTCCTTGAGAGCAAGAAGTAAAGTTATTGTCTCCAAGCTGTGCTGTCCTCGGTCAACATAATCTCCCAAAAACAAGTAATCAATGTACCTGAAACATTGTTTAAAAGAAAACAAAAAGAATCTCACTTATTCTTTAGATAATTAATTCGTGAAGAGAATCAAGACAATGGCTGACAAGTGCAAACCATTTAGTGCTGTAATTATAACAGATCTGTTAGGTTCATGTAGCATATATGACAGATTATATTAACAGAAGAATTTGTACTTCAACAAGAGGAAAGCTTTATCAAAAACATTAATCTCTGAAATTAGTTAAAAGAAAAACAAATTTAACAAGAAACGAGCCGAACTTTCATATAAAAGGCACCAACCAGCCAAAACAGCCTGATCTACATTTATGTGAATGCAAAATCATAATTATAATGAGACCACCACCAATAATTTATGAGTACCCAAAATTTAAACTAAATGTAAGATGAAGAGAATCCCAGGTTAAACTGTCGCATGCTCAATGTCAAGCAACAACCGCAAGCACTTAAGCAAGAATTTTATAGGTTGAAGATGTAAAACTAATTGGACGAAAAACTCTCATAAAGCAAGTCATATCCTTCTTTTGAATTAAGCAAATAAAGCTTTCCTTGAGACACAAATTAACAGAAATTCTGCGAACAAGCAAAATACACAATCTTCCAAATGATCCCAGAATTTGATGAAGAATTCCATGATGACACCATCAGGCACCAGTGCTTTATTCTTCCCAAGCCCTTTAAAAGGGCGTTTGTTTCAAGTTTTTGGAATCGAAAAAGAGGGGAAAATGGCTACAGATTTTCAAAACCCTGGTTTGTTTCAAGTTTTTGAAGTAGGATGCCTATTAAAAGTTTTCCCAATATCATTTGGAGGTTCAGAAACCTTCAAAACTCATGGATTTTCTTTTTTCCATACTTTATTCATCGTTTTCTTTTCTTTCTTTTTTTTTTTCTTTTTTTCTTTTTTTCTTTTCTTTTCATTTCCTTTACTTTTTTTTATTCTATATTTATTAATTTTTTTCTTTCTTACTATATTACAATTTAATATGATAAAGTTATTATTATCATATTATCATTTACTCCACTTTTTTTCTGTAGTATTGAATTTTTGAAGTATAACTAATTATTCAGTGCTAATTATTTACCATTAAATTTTTATATAATTTTATTAAAATCATTCATTTGAGAATAATTATTAGTATTAATTAATTTTATTAAAATCATTTATTTGAAAATAATGATTAGTATTGATAGCTAAACTAATTCAAAAACCTAAAATTTAATGCATATTATTTATAGTATACTTATTATGAATGAAAATTAAATTAAAATTTAAGGTATATTATTGTTTTATTAATAAATTATTTAATGGTATAAGATTTATAAGTATATCTCATTTAATATAACTTACCCCACCATGCACAACATTTAATTTTTGAAATATAAATTTGGCTATACTCACGTTATGTCTCCAGCTGGGGAGGGAAATCCATACTCATCAAAAAGCCTCATCAAATCACCAAACTGTCCATGAAGATCACCAAATACTTTAACTGGAGCTTTAAGCTGTAGAACTGTCGGCTCATGCATAAAGATCTGTTCAGCAGCATAACAAAGCTCACCCACTTCATAGGAATCTAGGAAAAACCTCCTATTAGCAGGGGCTTTCCAATTCCGAGGTCTAAGTAAAATTGAAATGACCTGCAAAGGAGTCGAGAAAAAATAACAAATTGCAGATATGAAAACGAGAGCAAAAACTTCCAAAATGGTTTATATGAAACAATAAATCATTTAGGTAACATATGCAGAAAATACCTTCTTGTGTAAGCCCTGAGGAGATTTCTGCCTGGTGAACTTCCTGGTAGGATATGACAAGTCGTTGTTTGATGGAATCATTCTTCTACTCTCGTTTTCAAATTGATCCAAAGACAATTGTCTCACCATCCCACCAAGATTACCTATAGCCTCTTTAGCTACTACAACCTGAAGCGGGAAAATAGACTACTTTATAACAAGAATGTAAGAGAAAGTCATAGAATGTTAGTGATTTAAAAGGGAACACACTGCTCTTGGATGCAACCGGACATCAGCCTCATAGTCACTAGCATCTGAAGTTGTATCAGTAGCTCGTGAGTTGTCATCTGAAACAGGTGTGTCTTCAGCAGAAGCAGACTGAACCGCATGCCAGACAGCACTAGCAGCCTCGGCTTCAGCAGCAGAAGCCTCCCTCAATTTCTCCATGGAACTTTTATCCATGCTGAAAAAGATATACTTGCATAAAATATTTTAACCAAGCTGGAACATTGCAATTATTATGAACACCCTAAGGACAGGCGCAAGAAATATCTTCACAATAATACCTCATGCCACCGGCTGAAGGATTCTCCAGTCCATCATCTGAATATGGTAATGTCGCAGATGAACTTATATTAGATTGATTGACTTTCGGACTTGTTATAAGAGATTCTCTCTCAGATGTTATCACAGGAGAATTGATTTCAGACTGAAAAGATGAATTTTCTGCAACCAAAAAATCATCTAGCAGCGTATCTGCAAAACAACATTTCTTATGACAACGTCAAACGTGGTACAACAAATTTACTAATGACTTCAAATATAGATCAAACATAACATCCAGATAAAAGTAACTCATTGTTGCAAATACCTAACATCTGAAACACAGGATAGCACAGAAAATCATAAAACAACTTACAGGGGCAGTAGTGCTGTGTGTGTGTGTCTGTGACCACTGAAGTAACATTGTTGCTTTCTCCTACGTAACTATGAAACTCGTATTACAACTCTTTAAATTTTCTTACCCCCTCTAAGACCACCATAAATGTAAATTCGGACACCAACAGATGCAGCTGCATGCCGACAGCGACGCATAAGCTCCAAAGGGGAATCATAATCAGGGTGACTTTTGTTTGCACGTGATGAAGTTACCAGCCCATTTCTATCCAACCAAACTCCAGCAGCAGTGTCCAATACTATTAAATGCAAAGAAAACAAATGAACACTGCATAAATAGATGTATAATGTAGATACAAAGTAATGTTATCACCCTATAACAACAAAGAATACCTGCAATATTTGCTTCTCCTTCTATTGCACGTCCACCCCTAAGAGTACCTCCTGTAACATGCAGTCGTGCACCAACAAAAACCTAATAATACGCAAGCCAAATTGCAAAAATCAGATGGCCACATGGTTCGGACACCAAGGAAATGAAAACTAGCAAATGACTCCCCCAAACCCCCCTAGAAGTAGTCAGCCCCCCTTTAGAAGTAGTCAGTCACTTACTGCAGCATGTTGATATCTGGGCGATGGAGATACCCCAGGTGCAAGGGTCCACTCCCACTGGCCATTTCTATGCATCAACAACCCATATGCATCTGCCAACGGCTGAAAAGAAACAAAAACACAATATAATTGGGCGGAGAAGTCCCAGTAAGGAACTATTGTTCAGTTATAGAAGTCAAAGAGAAAAGGCGGAGCACAAAAGGCAAACAAAGCATGTGGTTCCGTTTCATTCTCAAGGACATTTCTCCCTTATTTTAGTAATATCAAACATACCACAAACTATTGGTGCTTCCTCTCCTTCCTCTTGTCATCCAGCCACCCTCCTGATAGACCCCAAGTCACTAAAGTATATTGTTGCACGTCTAAAATTAGCTTGCTTGTTTTTCTTATTCTTTTAAGATTGGTACATTTGCCTTTTATAATATACAAATGATAAAATAAATCTTAGATACTAAGTAACCAGATAAGATAAATCTAAATAAATCTCTAATAACAAAATAGGATAAATCTAAATAAATCTCTAGTTACTAGGTAACAGTATAGATAAGATTAACTATTTCTCTTATTTAATGGGATTATATAAATATTCCTTAGACCAAGCTTTTTTTTTTTTCAACACTCCCCCTCAAGCTGCATCCATTCACCGCTTAGATACTAACTCATTAAACGTTGAGTTATGAAGTCCTTTTGTTAGTATATCTGCTAATTAAAGCTGAGATGGCACATAACTCATGCATACTATTCCCTCCTCTAATTTTTCCTTGATAAAATGTCGATCAATTTCAATATGTTCTGTCCTATGATGCTGGATAGGAATATGTGCAATATTGATGGTTGATTTATTGTCGCAGTACAATTTTATTGTACCTACTCCCTTAATTTGTAAGTCATCAAGAATTATCTTCAACCATAAAAATTCACATAGCTCTGGTATAATAGCTCAAGATTCTGATTCAACAGAGGATCTAGCCAACACGTTTTGCTTCTTACTCCTCCATGTTACTAATTTACCTCCAAAAAAAAAGTGCAAACCTGTGGTAGATTTTCTATCTACTATCAATCCAACATAATCAGCATTACTGTAAGTTTCCAATACAAGGGAATTGTTCCTTTTGAACAAAATTCCTTTTCTTGGAGTTCCCTTCAGATAATTTAACACTCTATATGTTGTATGAAGGTGAGGCACCCATAGATCATGCATGAATTGTCTAATTACACTTATGCTATGTTTGGTCGAAACTGAGCTAGATATAGTAGCTTACCCACTAGCCTCTGGTATATTTGTCTGTCCACCCAATTTTTTGATGGGGATCCGTTGGCGTTGGTGCAGGCTTACATCCACTTTTCCCTGTTTCCACTAATAAATCCATTACATACTTTTGTTTTGATAAGAAAATTCCCTGAGCTGAGTACGCTAGTTCAATACCTAGAAAAAACTTTAGCCTTCCAAGTTCCTTCATCTCAAATTCTTTCATCAATCTCCTTCTGAGTTCACTCTTTTCTTCTTCATTATCTCCGGTGACTATGATGTCATCCACATACACTAGAAGCACTGTAACACCCCTTGTTTCTGAGTGCTTGATAAAGAAAGTGCGATCTCCTTTACTTTTCTTATACCCAAAGTCTTTCATTACCTTTGTGAATTTTCCAAACCATGGCCTTGCTGATTGTTTTAGTCCATACAAGGCTTTTCTCAATTTGCATACTTTACCTTTTGTGCTTTCAAATCTTGGAGGAATGTTCATGTAGATTTTCTCACCTAGATCGCCATAAAGAAATACATTCTCTACATCATACTGTGTGAGCTGCCACTTTAAGTTGGCAGCTAAAAATAACAATATTCTTACGGTATTCATCTTTGCAACCATGACAAATGTTTCTTGGTAATCTATCTCATAAGTTTGAGTATATCCCCTAGCTACCAACCTTGCCTTATACATTTCTAACGTTCCATCAGTTTTGTACTTTACTGTGAAAAGGCATCTACACCCAGCTATACTTTTTTCTTTTAGCTATAACTTCCCACGTGTTATTCTTTTCTAGAGCATACATTCCTTCTTTCATAGCATCCTGTCATTCCCTTTTGAATAAAGCTTCATAAATTGTGTTAGGTATAACTATTGAATTTAGACTTATAATGAAACTTTTGTGTAATAAGGATAGCCTTTCAAGAGAGATATAGTTTGATAGGAGTATAAGGGTCATTTTGTGCATTCTCCAATAGGTTTTCAGTGAGCTATGGGTCTATCATCTATCGGTACCTGTGTTGCATCTTCATTGTGAGTAGAGTCAAATGTTTGGACTTATATTGGTTTTGAAATGTCTTTCCTTCTAGCATATACCTAAGAGAATAGCGGATCTGGTAATGATGGTGGAACATAAGGTTCAGTTGGTACCTCTATAGTAGTAGGAAATGGCTCATCGATAGCAAGTGTGGACTCAATAACTGATTCTGTGTGATGGTTATTTAGTGTTTCTAAAGGTTCAATAGTTTCCCAAGGACTCTCTTCAATCTCTATGTTCTCCATATGAAGAGAGGCCTTAGAGAAGAATGGTTTATGTTCAGTCAAAGTTACATCAATTGAAGTGTAAGACTTTCTAGATATGGGATTACAACGTTTGTTCCCTTTTGTGGTCGAATAATATCCAAAAAAGACACATTTTATTGCTCTTGGATCAACTTTACCACTTTGGTTGTTGTGAAAATGAACAAAGGCAATGCACCCAAATATTGGGATGTGAGGCCATTTGATGTCCGACAGTGAGGATAAAATTGGTTGACGATATTTTTTATTTACTCAATCCTAACAATAATGACCCTTATTGAAAGAAACTTCATTTAAAAAAAAATGAAATAAAAAGAAAATGTATTATACATACTGACGAGCAAGAAGATGAAAAAAACATCCTTCGGTAATAATTATAGGCTTTTAGAAAATGTCTTATAGTTTGAAAACAAAATTAAAGAGATAAGAAAAAATATACACATAACACTTGTTGAATAAAAAGATATAACAAAGTCTACAATTTTCCACAAACTAGATGGCATCAAATACAATATGCCTATGTAAAAAGTTGATCAACATAAGCAAAGAATTCTTTTTTAGAATGACTAACAATGTTAGATTATATCTACTAGAAAAAGGTTTGCCATACTGTGCCTGAAGAGTCTCTTCCCCCACAAAGCAGAAACATACCATCTGATCGCGCACTAGCTGTTGCATACCTACAAAGAAACATACATCGCTGTAACTTTCCACAATGTGTAGAGATAGAGAAACTAGAAATTTTATTCTTAGGTGAGACAAATAGCACACTCACATCCGAGCAGATGGCCTATCACCTTCCGGGTTCAACCTCTGCCAGGCATATGGTTTCTGGGCAGTATCTAGAGCCCAAGCATCAGAGAGAACTCTTTTTCCTGATAAGAAACATAAAAGGTAAAAAGTCATATGTAATCTTTATATGTCCAATTAGCATAAATTTGCATCAGTTTTATAGCTAAGAACACGATATATTATGGCAAGACTCTATTTTCTTTTTTGTGTAGTATGAAAGGACATAGGATGGTCATATTTCAATTCCTTAAAAAAGAAAAATAAACCATAAAAAAAAAAAAAAAAAAAAAAAAA
>NW_019272032.1:4912936-4929376 GCF_002738345.1 Cucurbita maxima | reverse complement strand
AAAAAAAAAAAAAAAAAAAAAATACAACAGAAACAGCCAAAACAGCTAAAACGAAAACAATAGCGAAGCCAACCTAAAAGGAAGGGCACCAACAGTTTAGAATGAGAAACAAAGAATAATTACAAAACTCTTTAGACACTGATGCCTAGCAGAAGGTAGTATATCTAGCTATGGATCAAACCTCCTCCCACATCGCAAGATCTATCTCCTTCTTTGTAGGCTAAGGAATCCTCAGCCTTTAGGTTATTTCTTCTTCTTTTTCTTTTTCTTTAGTACATCATTCTTAGTTTTTTATCCCAGAATATATAGTACATTAAACAGTTTTGTGTCATTTTGTTACAAACATGACTCTTTTGTGGTCCAACAAAAGTTGGTTTTTAGAAAATGTAGATAGATCGCGATTACCTCATTCTTGAAATAAAATTAATTCAAGGTATTTCAAACCAAGCAGTAAACTAGCCGCAGAGTCCAACAAAAGAATAAAACAATGAGCATATAATCAACTGTTCATTAGCACCCACCGTCATTGCCACTCACAGTAACCAGATATCTTTGAGCAACCAAGTCCATTACATGGCCATAGCGAGGTCCAGGTCCCTGTCCTTGTACCATCACCCTATATTCCCATTTTATATAAGTTCAATGATTTCCCTACATCTTAAGTATAGAGGTACTGAGCTACTTTTACCTGTGCCACTTGAATTTATCATTTGTTAAATCAAGCACATAGATATCATCTGTGGAATGCCCAGCCGGACCAATGCCACCCTAACCAAAAAGATATAAACTCGTTAAAACAAGTATCAGCTTGAGAAACCATACAAGAAAGCCTCCCAAATTTTCAATTTTTGCAAACTTTTCTTATTCAATCACCTGGAAAACAACCATGGTACCAACTGCGGCTGCAGCATGTGCAGCCCTTGGTGATGGCGGCTCACCAGTGGGTCTGATTCTAATATTCAAACATCCAAGCAATAATAGTAAGCATATCCAAGTCAACTTCACAAGTAGAAGAACTGAGGTGTGTGTGTGTGTGTGTGTGTATAAAGTAATACCTGGTCCATTTCCTAGTTAGAACGTCATAGGAGTGCACCGAATTGGTCACACCCGCCAATCCTTCATGATTGCAACAAAATTATCACAAAAATTAACCAATTTAAGAGTTCGGAAGTGGAGCCTATAGCGCTGTTAGCTCAAGAATTACATTCGAACAGATTTCTTATTCAAATAGGTTGAAATCAGGAGATATTCTATAAACTTCAGCACTAACATTCGGAACAGAAATAAAAATAATAATAGTAATAATAATGATGATGATAATAATAATAACAATTGCAGAGAAGATTGAAGGGCAACTTACTAATTCCAGGAGCAGCAGAGGAGGCTCCACCCTCGATGGCAGTGGCGCCACCAAAGAGAATGAGACGGGGGCCGAAGGATTTAGTGGCAGCAACGGCAGTGAGGGTGTGACTGCATCGAGGCCCAGGAGCGTCATCGTCGGTGTCCCAATATGTCTCAAGTGGCCGATAAGATGGCGCCGGGTACAGCCATGGCTTTGAACCCATTATTACCAGGCCGCCCAAAGAAAATCTTGAGATCTAACAAACAAAACTAAAGTACAGATGATCGGAAGTTCCTAATCTGCAGAGAGGTATGGAAAGGTCGAACCCATTAGAAATAAACCAGAGGTGATTTTTTTGGGAGAGAAAAAAACAGTAGTGGTGGGGCCCAAGCCTGAGTGAAGGAGGGTCCTTGGGGGGCTTGAGGTGTTTGACTTCCTAACTTGGATTTGGCAAGACATGTTTTTTCTACTAACGTCCAATGGTTTCGTCATGTAATCAACGGAAATACGCGTAGGATCCCTTCCCTCTTTTTCATTACAACTCACATATTATTTTATTCACATACTTCATACATGTCTTATGATAACAATAAATTGAGCAGAAAAGGAAGAAGTATCGAATGAGATGTTTAAAAATATATAAATTGGATAGGCTCAAATTCAAAACTCCCATCGGCTATGACAATATTTGGGATCTTTACTGTGGCCCTTCTTAGTTCTAACCTTGAAATATGTAAAAATAAATCCATTCTTTCTGCCTTTTATTTTTACAACACAATAGGATCCCTATTGGGAGCAGAACCTTGCCACTGCATCGCTCAATCCAATTTGATGTATTTGCAATGTGGAATTGGCACCAAAAATTGATACATATGTTTCAGGACTGCTACAGACAGCCACCCATGGTGATCTAGGTTGGGTTGTTTGAGACCACAAACCATGTTTACCTGGGGGTGTATACAAAGGAATCTGGGAAACCAACCAGCTCAAAATCAAAATACTTTTTGGGGGTTGAAGATCATAAAATGACAGATTCTTGTGAGCCCAAATGCTTCCTTTTTTTCTTTTTTGGGTTCCTAAAAATTAAAATAATAAGGATATCTAGACCACTCACATACACATCCACTCACATTCGACTGGGAGCACCCAACCCATTCAATGCCAATCGCTCCACACAAAATTGGAGCTTTATTTACGGCACCAAAATAGTAAAGAAACAAAATAATAAGAATATTATTATTATTATATTAATAGGAGACACATTACCCTTTTTGTACTTTTCTCCCTTCGTCCACGGTGAAGGGAAGAGAGACAGCCCACCCAAAAAAGAAAATATATATTGATAATTAATTTAAGATAATGCAAAATTTGTTTCCCGTCGTGTCCTGGACGACACGTGTGAGTTTGCAGGCCTCGCCTAGCCTCTCCACTCGTTGCACTGCTGTCGAGGCCTGGTCTTCTGGTTTCCAGCCTTCAATGGGCATGGGGTCTGTACGGGTGGCACCATACAGTTGTATTGCAAGCACAAAGAACTGCTCAACGGAATCTCGGCCGTGGGATTAATTTCTATACCCGTCAGATAATTATGCTGTAAATAGAGTATCTGTATATTAGCGGAGAGGAGGCGCTGGACGAAGCAAGCGGGTACCCGACCACTGAACCCGTTGTTGTTGAGGTACAGATTCTGTACTGTTGCCAAGAAGGGGGATATTGGACCCGACAACTTGTTGTAGCTGAGATCGACGGTGGTGATTGAAACGTGATTCAGCGGTTCCACATGGCCGGAGAAGAGGTTGCGTTGTAACTGGAGGGAGGTGATGGGGAATGTGAATAGGCGGCCGGGGATCGTGCCGGTGAACTGGTTCGAGCTGAGGTCGAGATAACTCAACTGGTCGAGGCGGGTGAGGAGGCGGTCTACGGGGCCACCTAGGCGGTTCCAAGAGAGAGAGAGATATTGGAGGGAGGGGGGGAAGGAGTTTGGACCAAGCCAACCGGAGAGAGCGTTATGTTTCAAGTCGAGACGAGTCAGGGTTCGGGAGAGGAAAAGAGGAAGAGGACCGGTGAGACGGTTGTGGCACAGAATGAGGTTGGATAATGCTGGAAGCATTCCCATGGAGCGAGGAATTTGTCCACTCAGTTGGTTGTAGCTCAGGTCCAGTGTCCTAAGCCTGCGTAGGCTGCCGACACCCGCAGGAATCTGGCCGGAGATTAAATTACGGCTGACAGCGAGGAAACGCAGGTTGCTCAAGTGGGAGAGTGTTTCTGGAAGAGGACCATAGATCCGACCTGGAACGACGGAAAGCTCCGCTAACGCAGAGAGCTTACCAATGGAGAGGTCTAATCGACCAATTAGACCAGGCGAACCAGCCCTGGAGTCTCCGAGATTAAGGGTCACGACCTTGTTGGATTGACAGGAAACGCCGGCGAAACTGCAGGGATCCGAAGTAAAATCCCAGGAAGCAAAAAAATTAGACCCTGGCATGTCTCTCAAAGCCTTCCTAATGGATTGGAGTGCCAAAAAGTCGAGCGGATCTAGCATCGCGAATGCATGCAAATGGAAATTACAATGCACCACAAAAAAGACCATGAATGCGCGGAGAAGGGGAGCTCTGGGACTGTGGAGCTTGGCCATTGCTATTGGAGCCGACCAAAGTGACTTGGTTGAATGCGAAGAACAATACCAAGTGTGTGGATTTATAGGGTGGCTTTTGGAAAGGGAGGATTGCTTTTGTACGAGAACTGAGAAGAAGAAGGGAATCCCCTGTGAACGCTTTTAACGGCGGAACACAAATCAGCAACCAAAATTTGAAAAGGAAATGGAAAGAAGAGAAAAAGGAATGGTGGGTTTGGCTTGAGGGAGAAGCGAAGCGAAGCTGCTGCAGTTACTGTCATGTAGTCTCGACGGCTGCTTGAGACTAGCAAGCAGCACTCTCTCCCTCATGTTTGCCTCTGTTTCAAAGCCGCTGTATTTTATTATTATGACTGAAGCTTATTGGAGAAGGAGCAGAATATGAGTCATGATTGCAGTTGTGCAGTACAACATGAAGAAATGAAGAGAAGGGAGGGCAGTCTCGGGATTTCACTTCTTCTGTTTTTTCTTTTTCGTAGAATCAGTGGCTTGTTTCGTGTGGTTTTATTGTGATTTCCATATTTTTCAATTCATTCTTCTACATAATTTAATCTTTCTGATTTTAAATGGATCAAGTTTAAGGTTATTAAAAGGAGAAGCCAAAAATGTGATAAATACTCAGTAACGGATGGTGCGTTAATATTGTGTGTGCTATTATGGTGTTAAGTATTGTAAATTAAAAGCTTGTAATTTAATGAAGAGGTGTGATAATAAAACTTTTAAGGAATGCGAAAAATGATAATTATTTTGATGCATGGGAGGGATAAACATAATGTTGGTTTTAGTTTCTTCAAACTCACACTTCACATGTTAGTGGATATGAAAGTAATGTGGGTTAGTGGATTTGAAAGTAATGTGGGTTGGAGTTAAAAGGAGTCAAAAGCCTATCCATGTAATGCTAGTTTATTGGTTCCATTCATCCTTCACCAACAATATAGTCTAATAAATATCATTGAATTCCTACACAATACTTTGATATTTCCGCATATTATCTAAAAAGACTACAAAGTAATGCAGTCGTTGTATTATATAATGGAGGGAGTATCTAATTCCTTGCATAAAGAAAAAGTAAAGATGGTCTGCTGTTTGTATACAAAAGCGACATGATGTCAAAGAAAGGGGTGGGGGATGCAAATTAAGTTGCTTATGCTTGGGACCAACATCAGATTCGGATTTCCATTTATGAAAATAAATTAAATTCCATGTCAAAGAAATGGGCATGGGAATCTATTGCCCAAAAGAGATAAAAAGTTTTTCGCGTAGTTTCTTCTAGCTATTCCATTATGGGAACTCATCCACCAGCCTCCACAATACTATGGCGTATGATATAATGAGTTAAGAGCAGGAGAGATTTGCCAGGTTTCCTTAATTAGGGGTTACGAGTAAACAAATATGTACTCAAGCTTGCACCTCAGTAGAACGCATTCACATCGCGCTGCATCCAATCCACTTGAGCAATGCCAATCTCATCCTGAATCTAGAAAATAACAAACCTAAACTTTAGGCACCAGGAATATCTAGGTAGCGCGCCATCCCAAAATAATGGAACCTGCGTACTCAACAAAAACATAGCTCCAGAAGCAGAAGGAAAAGGAAAAGACAATAGGCATACTGGAAAGAAAATATTGCCCAATTTTTGAAGTCTCAATGAAATTCTCTAGGACGCCTAAAAAAGGTGGGGATTGAGGGGTACAGCTGCAATACAATTCTGCTCCAATACTGACAAGGTAACCAAACTTTTAGCGCGTGTATGTGTCGAAACTCTCTCTTAAAAGACGCACAATTCATCATCAGACCAAACTGTGTAGCGTCTATATTCAAAAGCCTTGCACTTTGCACATTGCACATTGAAGAGAAAGAAAGCAGAGACAATCACATTTCAAGGTTCCCAGTCCCGCAAAAACTTCTGAATCCACGTTCCAATCAATGCCACATCTCTCATCTCAACACCATTTGTCCCTCTCAAACTACAAAAGGAAGGACTTCAACCCAATTATTATTAAAAGCATGTTTAAAGAAAAAAAAAAAAAAACAATTGTGCAAGAAGCACGAGTATCATTACTATATTTTAATATCATTAGCAACTGGAGTTTGATATTTTTGTAAATTTTAAAAATTGTTGTCATGTATATAACTTAAAAAGGTCGGGATTGTTAAGTTTGAAGTTGTCAAGCCCATCTCCCTTGAATCTCTATTTGAATTGTACAAATATATATATATATATATATATATATATATATATATATATATATATATATAGTAGTAAGTTGTTAAATCTGATTTTGTTAATTTGTGATTGGAGTCTAATTTATTAAAAACAATTCCGTCCACAGCACCAATTAAAAAATATTTATTATTTTTTGCTATTTATTTTATACTCTGATGATTATTATAAATAAAGCTTCAGATAGGGAGAGTTTGAATCTGTATTCTCCCAGCCCAGCATCCAGCTTCCAGTTTGCACGTATTAACATTTGAGCTTGAGCCTCCACAGCACACGTCTTTCACTCTCCATGAAACCAACCACCTATGAATGTTCCAGAAGAACGTCCCTCAACCTTGGCTGCTCCGCTCTCATTAACTCTTCACGAAAAGCTTTTCGAAGGAAAGGTATTTGAATTTTTCTGGTTCCTCTTACGTAGCTAAGATCTCCAGTCAGGATCTGAACCACCTGCATATCACATGTTTGGATGATCATGTTGTTGAGGTTTTGGTTAAAGAGTCCGGGGAATCTTTAACCCAAACATCAGAATTAAGATGCTACACGATCATTAGATTTAGAGTGCACTTTGGTTGGTTGTTTTCTTAAATAGCAGATAAGAACATGCACCTGACTCATGCAAGGTCTTCGTATTGAGGAGTGCTGTATGCATAAAGAAGCAGAAAGAAGCACAAGATTCATTTGCCGCGAGTTATAATTTGTTATAAAAGGATCAACAACTTCTCTCACGTTGTTCTTCTTCAGCAACGGTTTTGCCTGATCAAGGTACAAAACTCTGAATTAGCCATTCCTTGAGATTGTTAGTATGATTCAACCAAACTTGGCATCCCTCCTAGCACAAGCGAGCATGAATCAAGTAGACAAGGGAATTCAGAAACTCACCCACAAAACAAGACTTTGCTGAGAGTAATCCAGAGCACGGCGTCCAGTAACTAGCTCCAGGAGAAGCACGCCAAATGCAAAAACATCAGTTTTTTCATCTACTATACCATGCGATAAATACTCCGGAGGTAAGTACCTACAAAAGCAGAACCGGGAGGAATCAGTTTTTTCATCTTTTGTATATGAACTGATAAGCACCAGAATGACATTAGATTCACAAACCCAAATGTGCCTTCAAATTTTGATACTATGTGATGAGTCCATTGCTTTGGTAGCCACTTAGCAAGCCCGAAATCACAAATCTGTGGACATTTATTTTTTCAGATTCTATCTCTATCTCTATCTCATAATTATTTAGTAATACACAACAGAAACAACAAAAATAAATACTAATAAGCATTGTAAGTGAGGAGCACTGAATGATTAACGGATATGTTCATGAAGCTCAGAAACATCAAAGTTGGAAAAAGAAAAAAAGAAAAAAAAAGGGGGCAAAAGGGGATTGATTACCTGAGGCTCAAAGTCTTCAGTGAGCAAGATGTTAGCGGCCTTAATATCTCTGTGTATAATTCTTCTTTGACATCCTTGATGGAGATACCTTAAACCCTTTGCGGTTCCAATAGCTATTTTATACCGAATGTCCCATTCTAGCTTCTCCTTCAAACCTACAGAATGCATATGCCTAAACTTAAGAAAAGGAATTATACCATTTAGCAATGACATCTAAACTGTAACCAACTAACCATTGAGCCTAGAAGCTAAACTCCCACGAGGAGAAAATTCAAGGACTAAATGCATTCCACCTTGGATTCCATACCCAATTAACTTAGCAGTATTGGGATGGTTGACATGGGCCATGATTCCAAGTTCAAGCAAGAAATCACCAATATTCTCTTCCAATTTTCCTCTTGTCAGTGTTTTGATGGCCACAACTTGTCCGTTCTTCAAACATCCCCTGTAAACCTCAGCATAGCCCCCTTTTCCGATCAGATTTTCTACACGCAAAAAGGAAAAAGAACCCACTTACAAATTGTTCGGAAAAATATTCTCATGGGTTCAACACAAAATGTGAAAAAAATGGATGTATTGGGTGCACGGACCATGGCTAAAATAGTTGGTGGCAGCTTGGAGGTCTCGCAGAGTGAAATTCTTCCATGGCGAGTTAAAACTGCTGACGTTGGAATCAAACCGAAAGTGAAGATGCAAACTCTCTCTCATACTGTTGCTCAGTCTTTTGGAGAGCTTGAGCACACTAAGAGGATGCAATTTACTTACAGGCTTGCTGGATTTAGACCTCAATAATTTGAAAATTCCATGCCAAAAGGCAGGGGGTTTAGGCTCCCCAGAAGAAGTGGATTCAGATCCGGAGCTCCTGAAATAGTCTTCAAGAATTCCTGTGGGCGAAGATGAATCTAACTTCTCCTTCATAATTGAAAAAAACAAAACAAACCTACCAGGAACAGAAACAAAATAGCATCAGGAGGATATTGGAGAATCAGATAAAAAGGAAGAGAAAACCAGCAATGGTATAAAAAAATCCCATTTGATTTACGACTCAGAGGACACGCGGGAACTCATTAAAAGAAAGAGAAAGACAGAGTAACCCAAAAACCGAGCTGAAGAAACGCTGATGTGCATGTATTGGTGTTAGTTTAAACTTGGAAGTCATGAATAGAAGGAAAGTGTAAAGAAAGGAGAGGAGGAGAGGAGGAGAGGAGGAGGGGAGGGCAGCTTGCAGAAAAAGTTGAAGAATTTTCAGATATTTTCCGTTAAGAAGAAGAAAAAGAAGAAGAAGAAGAAGAAGAAATGAGAGCTGGAAATGAGTTAAATCCAATCAAAGCTTCTGATTCGCGGGTGACTCCGAATAACAAAACAATGTGATTTTTTTCCCATTATCAAAATTTAAGGAATGGTGCGTAAGATCCAAATTCAAATCCAAGTCGTGAAATCTAAGATTCGTAAGGAGTAATGGTCACAGATAATCATGAATAGATATCCCAACATTTTGTCCTGGATGGGCGTAAGAAACACTCTTTTCCCCACATTACATCACTTATTAAAAAATAAAATTAAAAAACTTGCCCCATCTGCTGTAACAAATACATTTCATAAAAAAAAAACATGACATTGTGCAATTAAATTAATCCACTATTTTCTTTGGCACAAACGGGATGGACTGTGCTTGGGTAAGGTTATTTTCCATTCCTTAGCATTTAACTAAACAAATCACGACTTAAAGATGAGACGCTCTGGGTGAATAGAAGCCCTATTCTTTGAAAGACAAAAAAAATCTGAACTTGAATTATTTTGTAGAACAAAGTCATATACACTCACAATCAACCAAATTTAGTAGCATAAACTGAAGTTGAAAACAAAGCCGATTAAAATGAAGCATTACCATGCGTTTGATCCACCAATCACTTGAACCCTTAATTTGTGGTCCCATTTCTAATAAAAGCGTCGTCTTTGATTTAATTTGCCGAAGCCGAAGGCATCCACGGCTCCAAGCCGACCCAATTATAATATAACAAAAAGCAGTCGAGTGAGCTAAGATGAGTCCAGAGGAATATTCCTGAGGTTTTGGCTTTGCTATTGCCAAATTGCTGTGCTTAGCTGTAGTGTGTTGGGTGATGGAAGTAAGTAATTTGTCTTACCATTATGAGACGACAACGATCTTCCACTAAATGCCAACCCAATCCCTGTGCTGTCCTCCGGCTCTGGCATATACATATATATAGATACATACATATTTCGCTTATGGTCTATCATTCTTATTTAGTTCAAGTACAGGGGCAGAGGCAGACAATTCCCCCTTTTAGTCTTGACGTCACAATGTGTGTTGAGAAAAGAAAAATGGCGATCGCTGAGGATGTGGAAGATGGTGGGCAAGAAGCGGTAAGACAACCATTGGTGCAAGAGGAGACTAAGTCGATTCACAGCAGTCGAGAGCGTGGGTCATGGATGGTCTACTTCAGCACGTTTGTGGCTGTTTGTGGCTCCTACGAATTTGGAACTTGTGTAAGCTTACTCACATCACAACTAACTGTCTCCCCCTCCCAACTGTTGTGCGGCGTAAGGATCTTTGTTATGTGGTTTTGGTTGCAGGCAGGTTACTCCTCGCCCACTCAGAGTGCTATCATAGAGGATCTTCATCTCTCTTTACCCGAGGTATGATTCAAATCAGGATGCTTTCTAAAACAAGTTGGGGGGTTTTTCTTTACATTTGTGGCTCTCACAATCCACCCTTCCTTCTGATTTTGTACCTATGCTATAAAAGTCGCTCTTGAATTATTCATTCTACTTCATGTGGAAATGCATTGGATGTTGGTTTATAAGTACTGAGTGGAGTGAGAGGCCCAATCATCTCAACAAGCATGTATACTAAAATTATGGCTCGTAAATTGTAATATATATATATATGCCGAATGCTTTTTGGTAAATGAGCTCACTCTAACCGACATTACTGTTTCCTTTTGGTGTATTGTTACCTACGTTGTTTTAGTAGATCTTGGTTTTTTTAGAACGCAAAAAAGGAACGTGATTTGGAAGATAAAATATTAGCTGTCGAAAGCTGAACCACTTTGAATCTTCTGTCTCCTTTCTTCTCACCTTTCATAGTCGCATATGTGTGAAGCTTCTAAGCATGACTAAATGTTGCTATGGATTCAGGTTGGGTTGGTAATGGGAAAGCTATTATTTGTAATAACTTCAAAATGTTTTTCTCTCAAAATTTATATTTATGCAGTTTTCACTGTTCGGCTCCATACTGACATTTGGTGCAATGATTGGTGCAATTACAAGTGGACCTATCGGAGATTTCCTGGGGCGGAAAGGGGTGAGCAGACCAGGATTATAATCTGTCTATTGGAAGTTGAAATTACTAAGTTCTAGAAATCATCTACACCTCTGTTTTGGTAGGCAATGAGAGTCGCTACCGGTGCTTGCGTGGCTGGGTGGTTAGCAATATACTTCGCTCAGGTTGGTTTTTCCTTTGATTTGTTCTCTTTCCTCGATATACGAGTAGAATGGCCATGTATGTGTAACCTCGATTACTGCAAAAGGGAGCAGCGGCTTTGGATATTGGACGATTGGCTACTGGATATGGAATGGGAGTCTTTTCTTATGTGGTACATTTTTCAATCCATTCTACCACTAATTTTATCTTCTTTGTTTCCGTTTTGTTGTTCTGTATCAACAATGTATTCATAATAAATATTTAGGTTCCCATTTTCATAGCTGAGATTGCACCTAAGAACCTCCGAGGAGCTCTAACTACCCTCAATCAGGTAAAAATACAAGATAAAAAAGCAACTTAATAGACCGTTGAAGTAACATTGGAGTAATTGTGGGGTTACCTTCATGTTGTTATTGTACAGTTGATGATTTGCACAGCGGTGTCTGTATCCTTCATAATTGGGAATGTAGTCTCATGGAGAGCTCTAGCATTGATTGGTAAAATTTTGTGTGTGCCACTCTAAGTAAGGACGTCAAGGAAAAGAATGATTGAGTTCCTTTGTTGAGTGGTTGCAGGACTAGTCCCTTGTGTCATTCTCACATTCGGTCTTTTCTTCATTCCTGAATCTCCAAGATGGCTGGTAAGAAGAGTAATTGATAGGAGACAAACCATTGTTTTGGGATGTATTTCCCATGAATCTAAATGAACAAGAATTGGAAATTGACCACAGGCAAAAGAGCGACGACAAAAGGAATTTGAAACAGCTCTCAAAAAACTTCGTGGTGAGGAGGCGGATGTGTCCCAAGAGGCAGATGAGATCCAGGTCTTTGTCCTTCCTTGAAACACTTCTCCTTCCAACCGACTCTTGGTCTGCATTACATTACATTACACATTGATGCTCAACTTTGTGTACAGGACTATATAAGGAGCCTTGAACAACTCCCCAAACCCAAACTGACTGATTTGTTTCAGAGGATTTACTTGCGCTCAGTCATTGTAAGCTCTTTATCTGAACTGATGCTACACTTTGTTTTACGTGCTCTCTACACACTCTCACTGGAATTCATGACCTATAATTTCTTCTCACCAGATTGGGGTTGGATTGATGGTCTGTCAACAATTTGGAGGAATCAATGGGATCTGCTTTTATGTCGCCAATATTTTTGAGTCAGCGGGTATTGAAACATACAATTCTTATCTGCTGACGCAATATTTGTCAACAATTTGGAGCCATTGTATACAAATCTCTCACCTCTTTTGTTGTTTGCAGGATTTTCGGTGAGCGTTGGAACTACAACCTATGCAATTCTTCAGGTACCTTAGTCTTCATCTGATCATTTCTCATGAAAATTGCCTTTCCAATTACGAACATGGTGCTTTTTATAGGTCATAGTAACAGGCATTGGTGCGATCTTAATAGACAAGGCTGGAAGAAAGCCCTTGATACTGGTAAACTTTAGTTTTGGACTCACTAGAGAAGAAAAGAAATATATATATACAAATGCATACAGCTGCTCATTTCCTTGGTTTTTTCGTGTTTTTGCTTTTAGGTTTCTGCATCAGGGTTGGTCCTCGGATGTATCCTAGACGCAGTTGCTTTTTATCTGAAGGTAACAGAACGTTTGGTATTCTCTGAAACAACTACGCACTTCGCTTTATCCCGAATATGTCATATGTTCTATCAGTTATGTATTTCTACCCTGCCCGAATGCTTATGAAGCGATGATTCCTCTTTTCGGCTTAGGGGATTCCTCTTTTCGGCTTAGGGGATTCCTCATACCTACAGCCGTTTAGGTTGCTCTCCTTTTTTGTTTTGAACATATATCTTTCATGGTTTCTATAAATAAGTAAAACAAAAGCCGATGGTTTAGATAATTGGGATCAGATTAATAGGTCAAATGTACTGACTATGATGCAAGGATCAATAAAAGAATTAGTGCATGCAAAATCTTCTTTATTTCTGCAGATTATAGATAAAACTGATATGTATTGAGATTTACTTAAAACTTCCACTTGCTGAATACCAGGCGAATGAAATAGCAATCCAGGCAGTTCCAGTGTTAACTGTAGCTGGGGTGTTGGTAAATACATCAAGTTTCTTCAACTCTCATTGTAGTTTTGAAGTTTTTGTGTCTCTAACAATTTTGTCTGAAATTCAGGTGTACATAGGATCCTTTTCGATTGGAATGGGTGCTGTTCCTTGGGTTGTAATGTCTGAGGTAAAAGATGATAGTTTGTAGCAGTTAAAAGTTTAACCAAAGGCTTAGATTTGGTAATTTTGTTGCAGATATTCCCCATAAACATTAAGGGACTGGCTGGAAGCATAGCAACACTAACCAACTGGTTTGGTGCTTGGGCTTGTTCGTATACTTTTAACTTCCTTATGGCCTGGAGCTCCTATGGTAACCGCACCACCCATTTTGCCCTTTCCTTTCAAAATAGAATCACTTCAGATTTGTTCCATAAAGCTATGATCTGTGTTCTCTTTTCATTACTTGAGCATTTGAAAATTTCTCTTTTCATTACTTGACTTGGTGAAATCCGCAGGTACCTTCCTTATTTATGCTGCAATCAACGCAATGGCTATAGGGTTTGTGGTGACGGTAGTACCCGAGACGAAGGGGAGGTCCTTGGAACAAATCCAAGCGGCTATTAATGGATAGTCTTTTGAAAATTTCTGTCATTAGCACTACTTCCGCATCTTGCTTTGCTCAGTGCTTCCGGACTAAACTCCGCATTTCCTTTTCCATCTATTTAACTAACATTGGAAAATTGTTAAAAGTTGTGAAATAAGAAAGTGGTCTGCTCGGACGTTGTTCCATTGCCTGGTAACTTAGAGGTGTTGGTCGCAGACACCGCAGAATGAACGATTCCTTTACGGTAATACAAATGAGTGGGCAAATAAAAATATCCGCGAAAATACTACATTTTATAAAGTTAAGTGAAGTTATGAAACCACTTACTACAGAATAATTAAGCAAATATTGCATTCTATAATGTTAACACTAGTAGCAGACCAATCGTCGGTATTATAAAATTCCACAAACTAAGATATCATAGTGAGTTCCTCTGAAAATCAAATTGTTCGTAGCAAAATTTCCATCAAGAGTGAATTACACAATTTTGAAAACCAAATCATCCCCTCTTCTTACTCGAAGTCCGCCGCTCAGCCTCTTTTTCTGCAGTGAGAACACAGAACTCCGACCCAAGCATTTCATGCACATCGATGTTCAGAGAAATACTTAGACTTACTGTCTCCATTATGACTTCTACTGACATTATGAAACCTAAGATAGACAATACTCGAATGGCGTTTGCAGTTCTGCATATATTCTGACGTGTCTCCAATGGAGTATATATTCTTTCTTGCACTTGGTTACCAAAACTTCCTTCAAATTTTGAACCCTTCTGTTCAGATTTATTAATTGGATCTTCTACCATCATATCCTCTGTAGGATCAACATGCTCCCCAATCCAGATAAATCCATTGCATCCAAGTATTAAATCAATACCATACTGCTCCAAATGATGGAAGTGCTGTTTGCGTCTCTTTACTAGATACGGTGAAACTGTGAGCAGCTGACCTCTTTCAAGCTGGATACAAATGCAGTAATCTTATTAATCAAGAAAAAAACAATATTTAAAACGGTCGAAAAGAAAAGTTGTCAGGAACATAATAACCATTGCAACGAAGAAATCTTATTCAAATATAACCCTCCCAAAATTGTGAACTTATCACGCTAAGCATAAAAGGAAAATATAACAATCAGAAGTAAACATAATTTCTGTGTTGAGATATTGCGTTATAGCTATTCACACCTTAGCGATGGATCGGTTTGTTCGCATTCGCACAATAACTTTTCTTTTACCATCTCTTACATTTTGTCTTACCTCGGCACATCTGCTAGCTCCCATTCTTACATTCACTCAATGGTTTCTACCCGTCACTCTTTTCACATTAATCACAGCCCTTTTTCCCTTATTCCTGGGCAACAAACAAACCCATCTTTACAATTAGTTCTAACCACTAGAATTTACCCAGGAGGTTCTTCTATAAATTAGTACTCACATTCTTTCAAGACTCTTTTTACAGAATCTCTCCTAAGAAACAAGGGAAGATGTGTATGGAGATTTGTTTCAAAAGCTTATTTTGTTATTACATCAACATCCAGAAACTTAAAAAAAGGACTCATTTCACCTTCCCATATTTCTGGCTTCTTGCTTGAAGGTGTAGGCCATCATGCTGGAAACCACGAACTTCTGCCTGAGAAAAGTTATGGTGATGTTATTATTATTTTTTTTTTTCTTGACTGGAAAATGAAGCATGTGAAACAATTAATGATGAGAGTGGTGTTTATTTATAGTGCAAGGTTAAACTACAGTGCCAAAGTACGTCTCTTTGAAGCCTTTGTGCCAGGCACAAGGCATGCCTAGAGTCCGAGAGAGAAGAGAAAAAAGAAATAACAGGTATATTGCATCACTTGCTGATAAAGTATAAGGCGAGAAAAGTAGAGAAAATCAAAGAATGACACTTATGGGCAAGAGGCACAAAAAGGCTCTTGAGTTAAGAATCTACAACATTAGAATGTCAAAAAAATAATAATGGGACCTTAGTGAAGAGCAACAAGCCACAAAAGGGCCCTTGAATTAAGACACCTGGCCCGAAACCAAGCAAGGTGCCAAAGACGCATCTATCAATCTAATGTGCTGGAGCCTATGTTCCATACCTTTTACAAAGGTGTTGTGAGTTAAATAACAAAAGATCAAGGCCATCGTGTTTTGGCCAAAAGGTCAAGACGGTATAACTTAAAGTTATGGTTCGAACTCCATGGTACCACGGTACTCTCCTATGATATTAAAATCCTACAAGTTTCTTAACAATCAAATATCCTAGGATCAAACAATTATCTAACCAAAAAAACTAATAAAATTTTAATGCTTCAAAATATTCAAAACATGGAACAAACCCACTTAGACGTATGTCACATGAGAAAATTGGTAGCACGTATTCTTTCTGATGGTGCTAGGTGAAAATGGAACTAAAAACTTACGCAAATAACATCATTTTCTTCAAAAATGGTCCTCATGTTGAGTTCATCCACTGCAGTTCGCCTCCTCTAGAAAAAAAAAAACGAATATACCAAAGTTCAAACAATAATCCACAAATGCAATCACTCTATAAAAGATAAACTGCAGCAAGTTTGCAGTAGAGTTATCTACAAAATTCAGCAGTTATTCATCATCTGGTGCGAGACACCATTATGTACATAAAAAAAAGGGATTTCTCCAGTACCTGAATACCATCAGGCAAGTTCATAGAAGAAAGCATCAAAACAGCATCTTGGCTATAATTTATATCCAATCTCCAACGTTTAGGAGCAACCTGAATGAGATAGTAGAGATTGGGGGGG
>NW_019272032.1:4908765-4912543 GCF_002738345.1 Cucurbita maxima | reverse complement strand
GGGGGGGGTTGCATTGTAACACGTTTTTCAGATTTGAACAGCATAACCATGACTCAGGAATAAGTTTTACTCCCCAACTTAAACCTAATAAAAAGCATTTGGTTTTACCTCCGTAACACGCCCCACTATGATATCACCAACCTCTGGTTTATATCTAATAAACAATACAGACAAATGCATCAGAAAAGACACCCTAACAAGAAACCAAAAGAAGGGAAACATTAAACTATCATCAAGAAAAATCAAATTATAAAGATTCATGGACAACCTGGCACGTAAGGCACGTACATAGATAAGCTTATTGACTCGCTCAACCACTCCACAAATAGTGGCAACTACTTCTCCATACAAGTCAAGGGTTCCATGTCCCCTGTAAACACATCTCAATTAAACCTCAATGCAATAACCCCCAGGCAAGTACACAAACCAAATATCTATTGTATAAAGATAGTGAGGAATTATATACTTGAGGACACCATCCTCGTAATTGAGAGGAATAGTATCAGCAACTACAACTGAAGCATCGGAATTTGCTTTCGAAGAGATAGACTCGAGCGTTTCTAGGGCTCTTTGAAGCCGAATCTTCTGGGTTTGATTCAAGGAAACTTGTAATCCTCTCATATCTGCATTTAGAAAATTACTAAATTAGAACATAGGGGTGCTGCAGGATGCTGATCACCAAAATCGACGTACTAGAACAAAATATTTGTACAGATATCCGATAATAATTTGGTACGTGGTGAAAAAAATTACACAAATAAGGACTAGCAACGTCGCAACATAATCATTTCTCCGAGCCACGACTGTGCAAAAAAAACAATCAATTACGGACATGGAACAATGTGCAAATGAGGCAACAGGTTGCTGCCGGTTGCTGAAGATAGAGGAAAAAATGAATAAAAGGAACAGAGGTGGACGAGCAAACCAGGTGCGACGGCGAAAGGTACAACAGGCCAAGCAGGTGCCGTCTATGCAACGACGGCAGTGACCCTGGAACGAGGTGATCTGCAAACGAAAAAAATACAAAACGCGGACGGCAAACAGCGTCAATGGTTGCAGAGGAGAGAGGGAAAGAAATGGAGAACGTGGTGCATCAGCGAAGTTGAACGTACGGAAGGCGGCAGTGAAGATCTAGGATTCCGTCGAAGAGAACGGGAGGGGGTTGAAACACGGTGGGTCTTCACAAAGTGGTGCGACGGCGACGATAGACGTGGACGGCGGCTTCTTAGCAGAGCGACAGCGTAAATCTAGGGTTCATAGGGAAAAAAAAGGAGGGAGAAGAAAATAAATAATGCTTGTACGGACGACCTTAAGAAACTGCGCCAAAATCAAATATGACCTTATTTTTTCAAAACATAGTTACAAAATCAACAATCATTTTTAAATTTGTTTTCCACTTAGCTCAACTCTGCTTCCTACGTACTCTTTTCCGGCCTTGCCACCATTATCGATACTCATCCTTCTATAAAAAAAAATATTTATTTCTTAATTTATAAAATTTTAAAATCATTTTCATTTTATAATATAATTTATACTAAAAATGTAAAATATCATACTACATCACTTATATTTCATAACAAAAACATAATACAATATTCTATCAATATAATTTCTACAAATTCAAATTTCATTACAACATAATTTTCAAATCTTAAAAATAATATTCTACACAAAAAATATATATATTAGTTTTGTACCTTAAATTGACGTATATAAAAAGGATTTGGCCTCGTGCCTAACTCCATTTAGCGGGCAAACATGTTCCGTCTACCTTCCAATTTTTAATTTAAACAGATTTTATGTCTGGATTCCTCTTCTCTTGTTTTCTATCCTCCTTTGTTTGTTCATTTTCTTAAGAGAGGCCAAATTGATTTTTGTTGAAATGGGTAAGAAAACACTATGAGGAAATAATTTGGAGTGAAAGTGACAAAATGAAGAATTTTTATATCTGAAAATTTATAGATGTTAAGATGGGAACTAAACAATGATGTTATGTCTTGTTAAGCTTCAAATGACCTGATATATAATTGACAAAAATAATGTAATCCCCTGAATGAACCAGACTACAGACATGCATGTAGTGAGTGCACTGTACCATGACAAGCACAATCAATGAGCAAAACACACGGAGAATGGAAAATAATAATAAAAACCAAGCAAGTTTAAGCCATTATTTGTGGACACGGACAAAGATTGTGAGTTGTTGGTGTGTTCTATTCTCGCTTTACACTTGAGGACGTAGCCTTCAGCTTATTCCTAGCTCGAACGATATATTCTGAAAAGTGATTATCTTCTTTGACGTTCTCCTTTCCTCTGCTACTCGAATCATGTCGCTTGCTTGATATGCTTCCCAGCCTACGTTTAGCCCGACTGATGTAATCGCTAAACACGTCGTTTACATCTTCGCTGGGCTTTTGTTCTTTCTCAACTTCATCATCCTGAATTCGCAGAGAATATGAGTGAGCCAGGGCAGCCGGTTTGGGTTCTTCCTGGCGGTTTAGCGGAGGGACAAATTTGAGGATTCTAGGATACAAGCCAAGAGCCTTGAGAAGCTTCTCGCACACGGGGTTGCGCTTGGAGGATTTGGAGTTCCTTCCCATTGCGTGCTGATGTGGTGTTATGAGACTATGATTGGGATTGACAGTGTAGTGGGTATTGGTAATGGGGAAGAAACACGCCTGGTATTCTATTTATATCGAGTGAGAATTGGAAGAGGATGAGATTGATTATTAAAAGATACCACAAGGATGCTTCGTGGATCCTACCCAGTTTGAAACTTGATTAATTATTACAGAGTTCGAGAAATCTAAAAGAGGGTGCTTTTTGTGAGTGTTTTCCAATTGATATGACATTCAGAGAGGAGAATCATATTCCAAGCTTTGGTTTCTGCCAAATTTTCTCCGGAGATAGTCCAATTAATGCAACGTAATAGCTGTTTTCAAAACTTTGAAAGCATCCAAATCAGTAATGATTCCGAAGAAATTAGAAAAAGGTTGAGAAGAGAATCTGGGCAGAAACCGGGCGACCATTTCCATTCCATAATTACTGAAAAGGGAGGAAGAAGGAATCACATTTTGTGGTGGATGCACATTCAGAGGCGTACTCTTCCTTACAAAATAATACCACCTCAAACATATTCTCATCTCATAAATTGTCTCTCCCTTTTGCTGCAAACAACAAGTTCAAGTTAGGTGGAGAGGGCTATAGTTTTTAGACTCTCTACCAACCCTTTACGGGTGGTAATATTGAGTGTTTCTCTACAAATTTTAACTATGAAGGGAGAATGAAGGGACGTTGAGGAACATGGACCAGATAGGCCAACGAGAGAGAGAGAGAGAGGGGGGGGGGAAAAAAAAAAGAAAAAAGAAGAGTTAAGTGGGGAGGGCTATAATAGTGGTAATATTGAGAGTTTCTCCAAAAATTTTAAGTTCATATATCGGTCTAGAATCTATTTACACCAATTCTTTCTCCAATTCCATAGACTTTTACTACAAAATTCTACTTTGACTAGTCTCATGACTCGAAGATTCTTCTAACCGAGATTGAAGTAAAAACTATTTTAATTAAATTTATAAGACATTATCAGGTTGATTTTTGATGAATTATTCTAATATTTTTTACAGTTTAAAAATACTTTTGAAATATTAAAAATAATGGGGGTATCTATGCAATTTTGAAACAACAGAATTATTTATCTACTTCTAAATCATTGGTAAAAAATTAGGTGTTTCTTTTTTTTTTTTTTTTTTTTTTTTTTTTTTTTTTTTTTTTTTTTTTT
>NW_019272032.1:4899442-4908674 GCF_002738345.1 Cucurbita maxima | reverse complement strand
TTTTTTTTTTTTTTTTTTTTTTTTTTTTTTTTTTTTTTTTTTTTTTTTTTTATAATTTAGGCAAGTTTTACAATTTAAACTCCCAAAAAGAAGAGAAGGCACTCGTCGTGTTCCCTAATATCGTTTTCCCTTCTGTTTGTGATATAGGTCGGGCCGCATTTCGACCTTTGCCGGTCGTCGAACGTCGAAAGCAGATAGACTGAAGGCCGGCAGTTTAAATCTCTAGTGAAAATGGTAATTCCTCCTTCATTCAAGTACTGGTTTCCATCGTTTTAGGTTTTCGTTATTGTTAATCGTACTTTAGTGCTTAAGCCGTTGCTCCTTTTTGGTTTCATCTTATCGTGTCTCAGATCATTCACGGTTTCTAAAATCTCTGGCTTACATGCGTTCGGACTTTTATTTGGGTTTTTTTTTGTCAGTTGTTTTTCTCGTACTTCAAGGACTTGGTGGGCAGAGAGGTGACGGTTGAGTTGAAGAACGACCTAGCAATCAGAGGAACTTTGCACTCTGTAGATCAGTATCTCAACATCAAACTTGAAAACACGAGGGTTGTTGATCAAGACAAATACCCTCACATGGTATCTAACTTCTTTGCATAAATTATATTTAACCGATATATTTGGTTGATTATTTTATGCTCTCACGCATTCTGCTGACCTGCGCTGGAGTCTAGGGTGACTTCGATCTTGTTTTTCTCTGTTTACCATTTGTTATAGGCATCATTCTCCTCATTTCTGCTTCTTCTGTCCTCTAGTTACTATTTACTGCTGTTTTGATTCTAATAACTGTAAGGTTCTCTGGCGAGATGTATGATATGTGGTTATGGTTAACAGATTATTTGTACTGCCGTTTGTTACTGTCACCCTAAAATTTTAATTATAAATGTTGTTTCAATTGAGGACGTAGGTTGTCTTTTTCATCCTTTGGTATTTCTTGAATTTTCTCTTGGGAAAATTTTCAAGCTATTTTGTGGGCGGTCCCGATCCGGTGAAAATTTCAAGTGATCTTGTTGCTTGGTTAGAGTTCTTAGCAGGGATTTGAACTTACTACCTCTTGGGGAAAGTAAAATGCCTTGACCACTGAGTTGTACTCTTTTTCCTTTCTGATGATTGGAAGTGGGGAGGGTAACGAGGTTTAGGATTTTATTTGGTGCGAATTTTTTTTTGTTGTTATTTTTTTTGGGATCTTCCTTCTTCTGTTCCGGTCAATTGTGAGGACTTTAGTCCTCTTTTATTCTTGTGAACTAAAATTTCGATACAAGTCGAAATGGCAAGTATATTAAACTGAATCCATTATATTGTACATATGATGGTTGGTTTTAGTTTCTTTAACTTAGGAACCAAATTGAAACTTTTTCGAACTCAAGGACCAAAATTGTATTTTACCTTTGTTTGTTCTGGTTGGTTGCAAGTTAGCTAGTAAATGAAGGGATGATCTCGTGTACCTTTACACAGTTTGAATGAGATATAGATTTTTTGTTCTTGAGTCTAAATGTCAAGTAAATACATGGGTGAGAGCACTCGCATATTAATTATGCAAATATTTTAAATGCTGTTTATAAGTAGGGACTATCTTCAGACCAAGAACACTCATTTTGTATCAAGAACGTAGCTTTATAGATTATTTAACAAACACGTAGCCTAAGTACTGCGGTGGTCTTTTCTGATTGATTTCAAATCCTTCTGTGGCTCGGTTTATGTAGTAAGACCACAGTTTTTGGGGCCAGCATAATCATGCCATGGTGTGTAAACTTTGGTTTGAAGAGTAGGAATTTGATATTTTTCCCAGCCTCTTGTTTATGTTTGTTGTGGAATGGGTTTTGTGTTTTTTCTCCTTTCTTGATTCAACTCCAATCTAAAATGTCACTATGGTCACTAAATAAATCAGAACTGTGGGTAATAGAAAGACATTGATGTTGGTTGCTGATTTTATGATTGGTGAATTCTGTTAAGTGACCAGAGTGAAATTTTAGTTTGGATTAAAAGGTATCTTGTGACCAGAGTGAAATTTTAGATTGGGTGTGTGAACCTTGTTTAAAAGGCTATGTGCTCAGGATACATAAGAACGACTTTCGAAGCGTGTAGGAACTTGTTTCTCTCCCAGCCTCTAGTTGTGTTACCTGTAATTTTGTTGGTTTAGTTGTACTAATGGAGTTAAATTTTCTCATTTCAGCTTTCAGTGAGAAACTGCTTTATCAGGGGATCGGTGGTGAGATATGTTCAACTTCCACCGGATGGTGTTGATATCGAGCTGTTGCATGATGCCACAAGACGCGAGGCTCGGGGTGGCTAATGTCAGTTAGTTTGGAAGTTTGTATGGAATATATTCATTGATTAGAGTGCACTTTTTAGTATACGACGTGAGACAATTAGAAGCTCGTACTTTGTGATCTAGCGACACTTTATTTTCTGTTCAACTATTCTCAAGCGAAAAATCCATTGACATTGTAGTCAGCAGGAGATAGTGAAACCAGGGTTGAGGCCTTCCGGTGGACAAAAATGTATGTTTTGGTTTCGGATTCACATTCAAACAATTGCATAAACAGTTGAAGTTTAAAGACGTCCCACACACCCTTGTATACCCCTGTTGCTAATTGCTAGAGCAAGACCAGATTAGTCCTTATAAATTATTGATTAGAAATTCATGTTTCTTTCTGAAATAAATGGACCTTTTCCTTTCCATTTTCCCCCTCCCCAATCTCAGAGCTTCGGCACCCCGTTCCCCCGTTAGCCACCCAAAGCACCCGTCGCTGCTGGCCTTCCTTTCCCCCCACCATTTCCCTCTTACTTTCTCTTATTTGAAAAATTTCAGATCTGTAAAAAGTTTTGAATATTGAGCTCTCGGCAAGCGGCGGACGTGAGAAAGTGCTATTTGATCTATTTTTTCCCTTTTTACATTTAATTTAAAATTAATCAGATATTTATTTTTTCGAAATTTAAATAACTAACTAAAATCTTACAAAATTCTTCCCACCCCCTGTAATTTTCAACCCGGGTGCTTTTGCTCGTTTAAAACTTCCTCTCTTGTTCGTACTTCTTTCTTTTAATCCATACAAAGTCTCCATTGCAGTAGGGTTTTCGAAAAAGCTCGTGAGAATGTGGGCCTGGGGCTGGAAACAACTCTTCCACTGCGTCTTCTAACCAAACTATCACCACTTGCAGCTCTGCAGCGATCACGAACGATCTATTCAGGTGCGCTTCCACCAGTTTTATAATCCTTTGTCAAATTCGCTGGAGAGAGATTTATTTTCGATTTTTCTCGTAGTTCTTCTCTCAGCCATCCTTCGCTTTTCTATCGTCTGAAGTTTGATCATTAATTCTTTTAAGATTGCTTTATATTCTTGCTAAAAAATAGCAACGTATTTAGTTATATTCCAAAGTATTTTGTAATTTGTACATCTCTTCTCTTATCTGCGAAATTTCCTTTTGTAGTCCAACCAAAGAGATCATTATAAGGTGGAGCTCGGAAATGACGCATTCCCCAAACATCTTTTCCTTTTTACCAATATCACTCCCATAAACCAATAAGTATACACGGTTCTTAGGAGAGGGTTTCACTTTGTTGTTGTAGTATCTCTACGGTATATAATATTGTTGACTGACCATCCTTAATGAGGCTGTACTGCTATTTTACCTGAATTGAATTTGATTGTCTTCTTATTAGAAAAGAAGAAACTATCATGGCAGCTTCTATCACCACCAAAGAATGCCTAAGGTTGGCATCTTTTCATTTAACCCTCTGCAATTGTTTCCAATTTTTGTCTTATTGAGTACTTGACGTTGACGATGGAAATTATAGTGTATATTTGTTTACAGACATAAATGCTCTGCATGCTACAAGCAATATAAGAAGAAAGAGCATCTTATTGAGCACATGAGAGTTTCGTATCACTCTGTTCATCAGCCTAGATGTGGGGTCTGCCAAAAGCACTGCAAATCATTTGAATCATTGAGGGAACATCTAAATGGTGAGATATTTTGTGTTTTTTTTGTGGTAATATATCATAACACCATCTTATTACAATCCAGTCTTTTAGGTCCACTTTCAAAATCAAATTGTTCAAAAATTTTCTTGGAGCAAGGTTGTGGGCTTTGTTTGAGAGTACTTGATGATCGCACATCTCTCAGTGGGCATCAAGACATTTGCCGCTTAACAGCTCCTGTTCGCCAAGTCAGTCGCCTGTGCTCTATGCATCATATATGAAAATTAATGAAGTTACTGATAGTTCTCTTAAAAAAATAAGGTTACTGGTAGTATATATTTCTAGATCAATCTTGAAATTGAACCATTTATTATTAGTTTTTTTTTCTTAATGCGGAACCTACTTTCATGGAGAGAAATGAAAGAATATATACGTCCATACAAAACAAGAAAAAAAAAAAAAAAGAAGAAGAAGAAAACAGCCCCAAAAAGGAGTCCAACACTAATTAAGAAAAGGACTCCGATCCAAAAGTGCAAGATCTAGTTGATATATATATATATATAAAGAGAAGCAAAGACCGATGCCCACAACGAGATCTTAATGCTCAATATACCAAGCCTCACTTGCAGGTCTCATCAAGCCCCTAAATAGCATTTGAACTTTTATTGAAAACGACCTCGATTAAGATTATTATTTATTAAAGTGCACAATATCAGTAACCCTCTGCAATATCAGGTAAACGATTAAGATTATTATTTATTAAAGTGCTTATGATATCATACATGCATTTCAAAATTTGATTGGGGTTCTGTTGTAGGGAACAAGTCTATTGCCAACTGATTTATCAGATTGTTATGATGAAGACCGTTCTGATCGAGGCCTTGGAGCAATAGCTATGGATTGTGTAATGGCTGGCGGTGGAAGTGATGGCACACTGGACATTTGTATTGGGATCTGCCTTGTTGATGAAGACGAGAAATTGATTTTCAATACTTTTGTACAACCACAAATACCAATTGCGAATTACAGGTATTTGTCTGTGTCTTTGTCTTGCTCTTGAAGGAAGGTTTTAGCTTTTAGAAACCAGCCTGTTAGATGCTCATATCCTGGTAATGTTGTAGGCATGAAGTAACTGGGCTAACGGAAGAACGTGTAAGGTATGCCATGCCACTGAAAGAAGTCCAAGAAAAAGTATTAAAAATCTTGTTAAATGGAGAAACCATCGAGAGATTGAGAGTGAATGGTGGTAAAGCTAGGCTTCTTGTCGGCCATGACTTGGAGCATGATTTAGATTGCTTGAGAATGAATTATCCTGATCATATGTTAAGGTGAATTTTCTCTAACTTGGGTTGTAATTATGCGTAGGTTAGTTTCACTTTTATTGAAAATGAGATGCATTTGAACTTTTAAGTGATCTGCATTTGATAACATGATTTTTTCTGGCAATAAATCCTGTCGTTGGGGGATGATAATGTGTTTTTGCTCTGAATTTTACACGACATGCTTCTCTTTTTTTGTGCACATTATTCTTACACATTCACCTTTTGGCTGAAACATTTTCTGCAGGGACACTGCTAGATATACTCCATTGATGAAAACAAATTTGGTTAGCCATTCTCTCAAGTACCTTACTCGAACATATTTGGGGTAATATTCTTTGGTTCATATTGATTTAAAGAATGATAGGGTAATTTTTCGTTTCTTTCCAACTGAAGCAAGTATTTTATTAATAAACAAACATAAAAACTTCATTATTCTCTACAAAATGGAGGACGAGGGAAGTAAGATATCACCCAGCCAAAAACCTAAACCCCAGGAGTATGTGAAAAGCGACCTCTATCAAAATTATTATTTATTGATACAAAAAGGGAAAAATTATGTAAAACTCTAAACAAATTATTCCAAGTGGGGGTTAGTCCCAGACTGGTCTTTAAAGTTTTTGTTGTTCCTCTCAAGAGTGATATAAAAGCCAACTTAAAGCTCTTGTAAGCTTGTAGGATTTCTCCATGGTATTTTTGCTAGACTATAAACCCGCCATCCAGAGAGGATCTAAGCGAGCAGGAAGGAATTTCACAACACCAACGAAATTATTGCGATTGCACATACATTTTTTTATTAACTCTTTTATGTTTATTCTTAATGCTTATCATTGTGCTCTAATACCTCACGGTCTGTCCATATCTGTTACGCTAGGTATTAGGTTGGGCTTAAAGAATAAATGCGTTCTTTATTAAATCTTAGATTTGTTCTTAATGCTTATCATTGTGCTCTGGTACCTCACGGACTCTCCATATTTGTAACTATAGGTATTAGGCTTGTTCAATGCTTAAAAAGTAACTATACTTTTAAAATGCTTTGGAAAACGTGTTCTAGTGCCGGTAATCAAACCGAGCCTTGGATATCAATAAGAATGAAAAAACTGTATCCAACACATCATCCTAGAATGTTTTTAGTTGAATATGGATTCCTTATTATTTTTTAATAAACTTGTAAGGGTCAAGAAAATGAACTTGAAACCGGCTAAGCTAAGGCTAAGAAGAGCCGCCAAAGGCCAGCTGGCCATTTTCCGCTTCATTGCTAACTCATGAGCAAATCCAATGTTCTGCATCTTCCATATTGAAGAATCAAATTCATTTGGCCTTGTATAGTGTGGTATTTTACACATAAAATTTGATCATGTGGATGGAAAATGAGAGAATGTTGTCTTGGTAGGTGGTAGCATGTTTTTCTCTTTAATCTTGTTTTTAGCTTGTGAAGGATGATCTGTGAGGGCCATGGTTTTGCAGGTATGATATTCGGCAGGGTGTGCACGACCCCTATGAAAATTGTGTATCAGCGATGCGATTGTACAAGAGAATGCGCAGTCTTAATCATCATGGACAAGTTAGGACACCGTTGATTGCTCCTCCCCTTGATCAGTATGTTTCTCACAGTCTTGATTCCTATAGTGCAAAAGATCTTGAGAAGATGACTCCAGATATGCTTTATGAGTTATCGAGATCGAACTTTAAGTGTTGGTGTCTTGACTCGAGATCAGTAATGCAGACTTAGGATCAGATCATTTTCATTTTCTGCTGGGAAGAAAAGGCATAGACAGTACTCATATTGATGGGGAGAGGTGAGGTTGTTGGATGATGAAAAAGGGGGAAATGAGAAGGGAAGGTTGACCTGCTCTTTTGTATCTATCTAGCCTTTCAAGACTTGAAACGATTAAAATGCACCTGTTCTATCGTATATTGGCGTCTTGCCAATTTATGGTTGTGTTTTAGGTCTCTGTTGGTGTTTGTTTCTTGATACAGACGTGTATTGGAATGGAACGGACTTTAGAGGCATCTTTAGAAGTGTTAAATCAAATATGAAAATGATTAAATATTATTTACACTTTTCTTCGAGGGAAAAAATTGATTCTGAGGTTGGCCTACGAACATGGTCTCAGATACTACATCTGTGACAATATATATATATATATATATTTATTTATATATATAATTCTTGGATTGGAATGCTTGTAAATCTTCTAAATTTACTTATTTGAGATATCTATCTGAACTACCATTACTTTTATTTACTTCTATTCAAATAAGATGCTGACTCCGTCGATTTTCTTTTGTAATACGTCTCCATTTAAAATTTAAATTTTAAACTAAATCTACAGTACAGAAATAAAACTCCAGAAAATAAAGAAACTAAAACATAAAATAATAACAATGAATTTTAAATGTAATGTATTGAAGTAATTGACATGAAAAGTAGATGAAGACGAGTGATTGAAACATAAAGGTGAATGTACCCTAAAAGATTAATCTCCACGCTACAAATGTACATTTGTATAATTGAGAAGGCAAAAGAAGGAAAGCGGGTTGGGGCTAGTGGCACCCATATCACCAGTGGCATTTTTGTAATTTACTTAAGGAATTATCTTGATTAAGTCATATTTATATCTGTGTGATTTCGTGTCCTAAATTAGGAGAAATTTGTGTAATCTCATTTATCTTGTTATTTTTAAAAAATAAATTAAATTGAGGAGCCCCTTGTCCTTTAATCCGTTCGTGCAAGCATCCAAGTCCTTTCCCAGCCTGCTGGTTGTTTCGGAACTATAATGTTGGCACAGGTGCTTTGGCTGAGATGCTCACCAGTTCCACCATTACCCTCTGCTTCCCCAACCTTACCGAAGCTTTCAACCTCCTATTTCTTAAAGCTTTATTCATCTCGTCCTGGTTAGCTCTGTTGCAGCTTGTTTATTCACTCTTCAGATACTGAATTTATCGTAACTTCTCATTTTGGAGGTTTTGGTGATTTTGATGGTCAGTTTTAAGGAGGAGCTTGAGCAAGGAAGAGCCGCTTATTGATGGGCTTCCCAAAGAGTATTACGATGATGTACGTGGATATTTGAATTTAACTACTCCCTAATTTGCATTTTCGGTTGATTGAGCTTCTACTTCTTCATCTATTTCTTCTTGTTTGCTATTTATTTGATTTTTTCTCTCTCTCTGGTGGTTTGGAAAAGGGTTAACACTTGACAGATATGAAAATGATTGATTTTCCGAGTGACACATGCCTGTTATCTAGAACCTGCTGAAGCTGAAACACTTTCGAACATAAATAAAAGACAATTTCTGTACTTGACGATTTTAGGGGAAGTTTCCTGTTCGACAAAATGTTTTGTGAAAATTTATTTATTTTTACATACCAAATCCTCACTCTAATTATTTCGTCATCTTCCTTTCTGGCTGACCAAAAACTTGTGACCATGGTTAAACGTCGTAAAAGAACTTGTGTTTCCTATTTTACTAATTATACTGATGTGGCCCAAAATTCGTGATCATGAGAGCGAGGGAGGGGGGAAAAGAAAAGAGGAAGAACAATGATGCAGGGGAAATGAGAGGGAAAGACAGCACGAATGAAAGTATAGGAAAATAAGTTGGAAGGTTATTTTACAAAGCTGACAGATGCAATTTTTGTTCGATCTCTTTAATTTTGAGGGTGGATAGATTTCTTCGAGGTAGTATAAGCATAGTGGCAGCCACCAGAGAGAATCAATGCGTTTTTCTTTTAACTGACCATCAGAAAGAAAATATATTGGTCAAAGAAATAGAGTGAGCATTTTGGTTCAAAGAAACTAATTATATATATTTATATTTCCTGAGCTATTGATGAATGGGTCAGGAAAAAAGAAACAGGGGTGGCTACTAAATTGGATATGAAAAGGCCTTTTGGTATGATGGATTGGGATTTCCTCGAAGAGAATCATTGTCAAAAAAGGGTTTGAGAACAAGGGGATACGATAGATGCGGGTGTATATCCCCCCCC
>NW_019272032.1:4860217-4899185 GCF_002738345.1 Cucurbita maxima | reverse complement strand
CCCCACAACATTTTCCATTATAAATGGCAAGCCAAGAGGCAGATTTGATGCATTTAGAGGCCCATGCCAAAGAGACCCCCCTCGATTATTGATCAATGCAACATTGGACCCGACAAAGTAAACTGTACCAAAATCTTACTCCCTTCCTCTTTAGTTAACTTTGCATCAGAAGAAATGCTTCCCAACTGTGTTATACAATTAGACAATGAATCATTTTTGAGTTTAAGTAGCTTGAAAATTGACTGTCAGCCAGTCTACAAGTATAATGATGATGCCATTGCTGAAGACTCATTGTTTTGAAGGTCTAGTCTCTCTTTTTCAGACACCTGGTAATCTGAATGTTTCTGAAATTATTGTGCCAAGAGGAAAACAGGCTTTAGACAATGATTTTCTATATGCATCACATTCAGGTTTGCACAATTTTTCTTCTATGATTAAGGCCAGTAATGTACAATTCCGTGAAATTAATCCCTCTTTTCCAAAGGCTACCAGAAAATTAATTCAAGTTGAACTCCCTCTTTGATATACTATAAAGATTTTTTCTTGGAACACCAGGGTCTGGGAAATGGATCCAACGAAGGAGTCTGAAGAATTTTTGTGAAGCATTTGCCCCGATAGTGTTGACTCAAGATTTCAATTTGTCATCAGTAGCTCAAAAGATTGTAGAATCTTTATGCAAAATCTTTATGGGGTTCAAAAGGTATTAATTGGGTTCAGGTGGAATCCTTGGGATGTTTGGGAGGTTTGCTAGTTTTGTGGATTGAAAGCAAGGTGAGTTTGGAATTGGATCGATTTTTCCTTCTTTTTTCTTTTTCTTTTTTTTTTTGGAAAAGCAAAGAGGGTGGAAAGGTATCACATTTCGAAAGTCTTTTCATTTTTTAATATTATTTTTGTTTCTTGTTAAAAAAAATATATATATATATAGTACATAGTGTTATAACATATATGATATTATGCATAGTTGTCTTTTATTGTAATATATAGGTTCAACGAGCTCAACAAGAGAAGATGAGTATCACGAGCTTTCTTAATGGACATTCGTATGAATTCGGGATCACTAAATCACAAATTCTCTGCCTCTGAGACCCCTTATTTGGACGAAACCTTTATTAGAGTCCTTCGTGCGTAAAATCCTTCATCTGGTTCATCTAGTTCTCAAGTTTAACAATACTCTATTTAGTCGGAATGATTCTAAGGTTGCCAAGGGGATGAGCATCAATACTCAGAGACTTGGTTCCGACAATCAGCGACAAGATTTTTGTAGGAGATTGTATGTAACTGTCGTAAGTTTGGTCATATGAAACATAACTATCGGAAGTTCTTGAATAAGGGTCAAAGACCTCAAGTTGCTCAGGTTGCCTCCATCAATGATACATCTGAGAGATCGGTTACTATTTCTTTTGATGGTTTTGCCAAATTCCAATTGCATCAGAAATAATCGCATGCATCATTGAACCCTATTGCAACCCTTCCAATGTCTTCTTACATCCTCTATTAAATGGGTCATAGACTCCGGTGCCACGACCCATATGACATACAATTCTAGCTTATTTCCTACTTGTTTGTCACATGCACCTTCTCTGGCTGTCACTTTCGCATATAAATCAACATCCTTTATTCTTGGATATGACATCATTAATTCCACACCCTCTATTCCTTTAGCTTCTGTTTTACATTTGCTTCGACTCTTTTTAACTTGATTTCTTTTTGTGAACTCACTTGTGACCTTAATTGTTTTGTCTATTTTTTCTCTGGCTATCACTTGTTTCGGGATCATATGACGAAGAAGATTATTGGTACAGGATATGAATTTGGAGGTCCATTCATTTTTTTATCACTAGAAACCAAATGTTCTCGCCTCCTCTGGCACTGCATCCTCGTTTGATGTTCATTAACGTTCTTTTTGTTACATTTTTTCAGTGTGGGCTTTATAAAGCTTTTTGTAGTTACTTTATTGATGATGTTTTGGCTAAATAGAAGGCTTTCTTGTAACCTTATTTAACTTCGGAGTTGGCCTCCTCTTCTTTTGTATTTTTCGTTAATCGTGTTTTTTTATTAAAAAAAAGGAAAAATGTTTAAAAAAATCAGATATTAACCTGTTCTACAATAGGAATGGCAAGCCCGACAAAGAGAGAAGACAAAGGAGTTACATCGAAGGCGTCAAGAGGAAGATGAAGAAGAGGAAAGAAAGGTAGAAGAATATCGTGAGATTGGGATGCGTCTGAAAGGATTTCCCGAAGAAGATGTCAGAAAAGCTAGAAAACTGGTTTCAAGCTTTATTAGAGCTGTTGAAGAAGTTGAAGAGGTAATCAACTATTAACATAATGTATTGATATAAAAATTAAATTTATCATAACTCATTAGCTTAAACTTTTGGATTAATTGGTAATTTATAACATGCTATCAGAGTAGAAGGTCCTAGGTAATATAATTTCCTCTTGAGTTCGTATTGATTTCCACTTGTTAGGTCTTCTTTAAATTTTCAAGTCCACAGGTGAAAAGGAATAGTATTGATATTAGATTAAATTTACCACTTAAGTTCTTAAGTTTTGGGTTGATTGATGTAACATTATGCTACTATTAATCATTAACTTGATCTTTCAAAAAGTAGGGTGTTGTCTTCGAATCCGCATGAAGTTTTCTTGTTCTTGCTTTTGGCGAAGGTTTTTTGACAATGCTCTAAAAGATAGCTTAAGCAAACACAAACCACGAGTTCTCAACTAAACAATTATAGTTTGCTTACTAGAGCCTGCACAGTGACTTGGCTATGGTTTGCGAATGAAGGATATTTAGGGTTTTTTATTAGTATATTCTTCTTAGGTATGATTATAGTGTTCTATTCATGGGTAGTAATCATGGTGATTTTTCTTTGAATTTGTCTAATTTCGTACCATTTTTCACATAAAGCTTCTGACTATTAAATTATTGCAGAACTGGCTTATTGACTTTCTGATACTATATTTTATCAATTGGAATGCAGAAAATTGAGGAAGCTGCTGAGAAAGGGGAACTAACAGAGCTTGTTCTATTAGTCATATGGAATCGACTTGATTTAGCACGTCGTGATGTATATTAGTCTTCAAATTCCTTTAATTTTCATTCACTTTGTATATTTTGTAGGGAGCCTAGTCGTATGTGCTTACTTGTAATTGGCTCTTTCTTCAGGATGAAAAGGATGCAATTAGAAGTCTTGATCTGCTATATCGAAGGGTTGAGGTATGAACATGTTCAAAACTTCTTTAAATATGCCATATTGATTACGAGCTTAGAGAACACTCATTCAAATCCACACACGTACATGCAAGTTTTGCAATTGTAGGTCAAGGAAAAGGTTCTTAACTTGTCCCCAAGGATCATTCTTAAATTTATCTACTATAGCAGTTGTAACAGGGTCTTGTGCTCGTGATTTACTGAAACATTTTTTTTAATCTTTTAGGTGTTTTTATCACTCCGTCCATTTTTTTACACAATCCATTTTGGATCCTGTCTTACCAGTGAAATGGTTTTTAGTTACAGGTTGTAACTTGCGGCACTTTTCTATTCAAGTCATCTCACTAATCTTTATACCAGCATTACTTTTTTCTTTTCCTTCAATTTTATTCTGGAAAAAGCAAGAATGTGTATTCTCCTAGTAATTCATGTTCTAAGTTTCCTCAATATTTTAGACTGAAATTCTCAAACGAGAGGCTAGTCCTGCCATGAGACTGCTCAACGATCTTCTGAATATGTATGACAACTTCAACGATGAAGGATGGCTAAAAGACTGCAGAAAACGCATGATTGATACCTTCCCGCGGGAGGATCCATTTAGCATTCTCGTTCCAGCTGGATTCGACATCGATAAGGTATACTTGTGTAAATATGATAGCTCAATTGGTTTCCAACGAGATGTAGATGATAAAGTTTAAGGAATGTCTAAACTGAGTCTGCTTTTATTCTATTTTGTCTTAATGATTAGCATCAAGGGCAGTTACGGCCATCACTTGAAGTTGAAGCTGATAATACACTGTTGAGAGTAGACTTCGTCAGAGAGGTTGATGAATTGCTACAAGAAGTCAGGGCGGATCAGAGTGAAGTGCAAAATGCAAATGCAGATGGTTTTGACGCGGAATCGGTGGCAAGTAGGTTGAAACATCAGGAGAAACAACGGTCGGTAAGGTTGGTAGAAACGCTGCTAGAGTTGGCTATGAATTTAGAGTGGTAGGGTAGGCATAAGAATGAAATGGGCGTAGGATTTTAGTGGAAAAGAGAAGAATTTTAGGTTGCCCCAATATTCAATTATCCACGTCCACGTTTGGTTTTTAAGAATGTTTCTAATAAACCTAGTCGAACTTTAACCATATCGTTGTCTTGAAATGAATTGATGTTGAAATAGGAACACAAAATTTAAATTTAGTATTGAAACAACCTGGTTCTGGTGTAGATATTAATACAAGTAGCCCTGATTTGTGATGATTATTTTGAAGCAATAAGGCACGTGTATTTGAGAAGAGAAAATTAGCAGAGGATGGGTGGAAAGCCCTGACTCACTGGGCATTGTAATGAAATGAAATGAGAAAAAAAGAATATAAATGGCAAAAGTTCAAGCTACTCTAATTTAAAAAGATAAAGAAAAGTGATTGTGATTAGAATACTAGTAATCGCTGTGTTGGAAACAGAATTGTAAGTTGTAAGGGAGACCACTGAGCGTCGTACCAAAACCAAACAGCCAACACCATGCTTCCTCGAGTCTGTCTGTGCTTCACCTTACTGCTTAGCTTATACCTTATCCCCGCCCCTCCTATTTTCTACATCAGTTTCTAACTTGTTTTGATCTGCTTATCCGCTTTGCTTTGGCCTACGAACTGCCCAAATGCAAATCCCATTCTAATCTGTGGTGTGGACGCGGACCTCTCCGCGACTATCTACAATCTCCTCCCCCGTGGAGCTCGCGCTTTCATCTGTCACCGTCCGGTCTTCAAACCCAATCTCACGAACTTCTCTGTGACACTCCGCCGCCTCCTCCTCCTCCTCCTCTTCTTCTTCTTCTTCTTCTTCTTCTTCTTCTTCCTCGTTGTTGGCCCTGTCTTCCTCCGATGATAGAGGAACGAGCCAACAAGAGCCATGCAAATGGCCGTTAACGCACACGAAATATTCCAGGCCTCCATCATGCGTCCCAAGCCGCCTAGCCGCGCTCTTGGGTACGAGTCGAGCGGATGTCATACTCCACACCCGAGCCCCACAATAGGGGCATCTGGTCCTCTCTTCCAACCTCACTTGCCGTCTGATCAAGAATGCCCTAGTCTTCGATCTCATAAATCCCCGAAATACCCCTCTGTAGATCCCCAAATCATCCTCGTCGCTCCCGTTGGAATGCTCACAGGGATCGCTCACGTACAGCAAGTCTCCTCGACATTTCTTGGTGAGAAAGCTTCGGCCTGAGGTTTTGGAGAAGCGAGACTCGTGGACGAAATGTCCGGGCAGGGGCTGGGCGACCCTGAAATGGCGGCTGGACTGGCAGCCGCAGCAGAAGAACATTAGCTTGGCAAGCGCGTTCCATCCACCGCCGACTCGGGCATTGGGAGCCCCGGTGGTCAATGTGGCCACCATTCGGGGAGCTCGATTGAGACAGAGCTGGCGCCAGAGCAGTCTGTCGGCTATGGCTCGAAGTTTACAATTGAGGGAGGCGGTGATGCAAAGCGTCTGTAAGTCCCACTTGATTGTTTGAAATACGAGGAGAAGTATGCGCTCGTTGAGGATGCCGGAGTCGTTGGAGTCGTAGCCCTGAGGCGACGGAGAGGGTCTGACCCTCCTGTTGCTGTTGGCGTTCATTTTTATTCAGTTTTGGGGGTAAAGAAAAATGTGGCCAATGCCAATTGCGAAAGACAAGAACCCACTACAATATATGTCTGAAGTCTACTACGGGTCTAGAACACTCAAATCAGACACGTGTCCCTTTGGTGATTGGCCACTTTATTATAGCCTGCGATCCCGAGGAAACGTGTGGGGAACCAATTGGAGGAGAGGACACGCGTGGGAATGTGATTGGTGAAATTGAGAAGAGAATCCAGAGGAAGCGTCAGCAGTTGAGGAGAGAAGACCACGTGTCCAATTAAAATATTATTGGGAAATAGGAAATCCATTTCCGCCTCTCCGCAAAGGCAAAAAAATATCTGCAGATTTGCGCGTCCTTTTGTTTTATCAAAACGTTGGACACGAGTCCTTCCACTTCCACTACCACCAAAATCTATCCTTCCCCAAATAAGTTGGTTGGTGTTGTTCAAAGGCGTGGCACTCCTCTCCTCTCTGCACGTCCGCCCCTCCCATCATCATATTGCCTACTCAAATCTGAGCTCATGTCCTCCATGCTCATTCTCATGCCCAAATTCTCCTTTCACATCCCTCTCTCTTCAAGTTTAAAACATTATTCGGTTGGGTTCCGGTAGGTTATACTGTTGCAAGGATTCCCATTTTCAATTCATTTCCAGACACGTGCCTGCTAGCTCGACATGTGGCAGCATCTAGAAACTTTGATGAGTGGGGTGGAGAGCCACGTGGAAGGCGAAACGGAGGGGACACATGGCATGGACCACATTACAAAATATGGTGGGGAATCTTGTCTGGAGCGTGAAAATAAAGGAATGCAGATATTTTTCAGTTTTCAAAGGCGGTTGTTTTGAGGCGGTCAAACAGTTGTGTATTTTGAACCAACTCAAACCACTGTTTCTGTGTTTGCCACTGATTTCAGTTTTATACAAAACTCTAACCAGTCTTTCCTTTTGCTTAGTTCAGTGGCAGAACGAGTCACAACAATGATGGCAGCTTACGATTTTCGAAACACTACTGGAGGCTCTCAAGTTAAGTTGGGAGAAAAAGACAAAGTTGTTAATCCTTTGTAAATTATTGGAGGAACAGGAAGACCCTATTGATAGTGGAGGACATTGAGGCATACACAGTGATGGAGACTAGTCTTTGAGCTCATCCATAACACCCATCTTTCTCAAATATGGACGGACCACCATCCTTCATGGATGGATTCAGCTTTTCTTTTTTCTTTTTTTCTTTTTTTCTTCTTTTCTGAAAAAAGAAATTTAGTCAAATGCATAGTTCCGCTACTTTTAATTTCTTCTGGTCCATTTACAACCACCTCATAGGAACAGCAATGCTACTTAACCAACAAGTTGGTTTATTTATTATAAATGGGTTTTTCATTGCGAAGAAGATAGGCGGTGAAAGGACAACAGAGATGTAATTTTAAAACATACGAGTGTTGGGTTACCGATGTTAGTTTAAAGTTTTTATTGATATAAATTTTCTGGCTTAATTTTTTTTTTTTTTAAATAGTATATTAATTTTCTTTAAATGAAGAAATATGGTATATATAAATATCAATAAACACACATCCTGCCAGAGAAGAAGAACAGAAGAGGATACGCATAAGCAGAAGAAAAGAAAGAAGAAATGGGCGCTTCTCAATCAGTGTCCGAGAAGTCCATTCATGAATTTGTGGTGAAGGTAAGTTCTCGTAGTTTTTCCTTGTTTTTGAAAGAGTTGGAATTGGAAAGTGAAGGAATTGAGTTATTTGGCATGTTGAAGGATGCGAAAGGAGAAGAGGTGGATCTAAGCATCTACCGGGGAAAGGTGGTTCTTGTGGTAAATGTTGCTTCCAAATGGTTGGTTTTCTTTTGCTCTGTACCTCGCGTCTCTTGGTTACTTGAATTTCTGGGATTCTTATTCCTGGAGAAATTTGAATGGTTTGGGCAGTGGTTACACAGATTCAAATTACACCCAGCTCACCCAACTTTACAGCAAATACAAGGAAAGAGGTATGCGCTTTTCTTTGCTTATAACAACATTAATTTGTGCAAGGATGGAATAATGAAGATTCCTTGTTTTAGTTTGGTCAATTAGCTTCTTTACTTCGCTAACTCTACCTGTGTGCTGATTTCCAGGGTTAGAGATCTTGGCCTTCCCATGTAATCAGTTTTTGAGTCAGGAACCTGGATCGAGCCAGGAGGCACAGGAATTTGCCTGTACAAGATTCAAAGCTGAGTATCCAATATTCCAGAAGGTAACCTATGCTTCTTAATTTGAAATCTATTTAGTTTTTTTCATCTTTGGAAAGCAATTTTTTAAAATTAATTAGAATTTCATGTCTACTAGAACTTTGAAGTTTCAATTTTATAATCTCAAAGTTGAAAGACCAAATTTCTTTTCCTGTCCAACTGTTTTTCATCGTGAGAGTTGACCAAGTATTAACTATTTTAACTAACTTGCTTCTTGGTGTCTCTACTCCTTTTCATGTCTGTCTGAAATGATTCTCAGAATGTGTAAACCTTTTCTGTTTATAGTTAAAGACAGAAAAGGTTAGATGTATGCTACTCATAATCCCACTAGTACATCCTCTATCTGGGTCAAGTCCACTTATTGGTGAGGTAGCCAGCTCACATGCAGGAAGGTAAATTCCGGATATTTGAACTCAAGGACATACCTTATTCAAGTATGGTCATGGTTAACTCCAGATCTTGGATATTCTCTCATTCATTTCTTTTCGTTTTGGAGCCCTTAAAAGGTGAGTTATTAAGATTGACCTACTGGGTTTGCCTTGTGGCACCTTCCTCTTGAAAACCTTGTTCCCATAAGGAAAAAGAAAAAAGATTCTCCTATTACTGCCTTTCTTGAGATCATCAGGCAACTCAACTTCTCTTGTATAATTATTTTCGGCATGAAGAGATTCTGTCTGTGCCTACCACTTTCATTTATCAATGAAAGCTTGATGTTTCATTAGGAACAGAAAAAAACAAGAGGACTCAGTCTGTGTCTGTGGTGCAACCAGCTGAACTCCATGTAATATACCATGCTGCACTTCAAACTTATCAGTGCATGATGCTGAAGGGTTTCGTTGGTCACCTTCATCCAAATGAGAGAATTATTAAATCTTTAAACTATTAATTCTGAGTTCAAATCAACACATCTTTTGTTTTCAGGTAAGTGTGAATGGCCCTGATACGGCACCGGTTTATAAGTTCCTTAAAGCTAGTAAAACTGGATTTTTGGGGTCAAGAATAAAGTGGAATTTTACCAAGTTCTTAGTTGACAAAGAAGGTCGTGCCATCAAACGCTATGGCACAACCACTACGCCCCTGTCAATTGAGGTATTTTCTCAATAGCTGTTCAACATCTATACCAATCTGTTTATCAGTGGAAATGAGGCTGTTGCATGTGTGTGATGCAGGCTGATATCAAGGAAGCACTGGGAGAGAACTAAGTGAGCTTGGATGAAGAGACATTATTAAGCATGAAATCGTAGAATCTTAATCTTTGTTTGGGTTGACCGAAGGTGATGCTGACTTTATTTATATGTTGAAACTCATTATGTATGGATTATGTGGGTTATTTATGATCGATCCAGTTCGTCACATGCCATTTTTAGGTAAGCTGATAGACCCCAAATCTATTTATTTTATCAACAAGGGTACAACCAAGGAGAGAATTCCTGTCTCTCCCAATCTCTCTCTCAAAAACAGGCTCGAAACATTCCTTAAAGCTCCTCCCCTTTCACTTCATAACTACTTACCATCACTCTGCTCACACGTTTGCCTTGCATGATTTCTCTCATACACCTTCCTATCAAAGATCTCCTCTGGCATCGTTTATTAAACTGTATTCTCAGGAAAATTGGGGGAATTTGGACCACCGGACTGTTGTACCCAATTGCCTTCTTTAGTTGGGAGACATGAAACACAGGATGCGATAAGCTTAGGTCCAACGCATTTGAGCACTTTAAAGGGTCCAACAAATTGAGGTGTCAGCTTCATTTTGATTTGGCGCAATAAGTTTCCCTGTTCCCAATACCCATGTAACCCTCCTGGTGGGACATTGCATAGCAAAGCAACATACATAAGTTATCATACCTCGATTGACAAACTCAGTTTGGTTATCGGTTTGTCAGAGAGTGATAGCTCGTGGTCCATTTCAATTGAGTGCCCAAGCATTTAACTAAATCCTCTCAGAACAATCTTATGAAAGTTGGATTACGATTCACAACAATGCTGCGAGGAATCCCATGCAAACCCAATCCTTACATATATAAAAATTGAATTAGACTGGATTAGAAAGGCTTCTCCGTCTTGGTAGACATCTCTAGAATTAGTGTTTACAATTTGGTTTGAATGCAATGTTAGATTAATTTGATTGTATTGTTGGCAGGTGGCCATCAAAATCAAACTGCAACTCAGATGGCCATGGACGGTAGTGTGTAACACTTAGGTTAGTGAAGGGTTTGGTCTCGTCGTCCCATCTTCAATATATATTCTGATAAAAGGCAATTCCCCAATTATTGCCTCACTCTTTTTTCTATTTTTTTTCTTTTTTTAAATAGTACAATGGTGTCACATATCATACTATACTAGACTTTCTATCACTTCACCACCCAATCATAATTCTTTGAAGTTTTAATAAAATGTTTGGCAAAATTTTTAAAATTGCTTAACAGAACCCAGAAATCATGAGGAAAAATAAGAATGATTGTCAAACGACCATTAAACTATATCTTGTGAGATTTTTTTTCCCCCCAAAATGGAATGATGCTACGGACAAACAAAACTATCATTTTTCAGTGTTACCCAGGTATCTTTACTTTCAAGTGAGGTGATTGACAAGCCGTAGGTACTTAATAAAGCAGAAGCATTAACCGAGAGAGAACTGTTTCATACAGGAAGCTCCATGGTTGATTAAATGGTTCAGCATAATCCTTCAACAAAATCCATGGGCATCACGAATAGACCCTTGTTCTCCAGCAGCTGAGCAGCAGCTAACGGGTCAACTTCCAGCAATTTTCCTACCATCTCTTCAAGTGGCTCGCCCTGCATCTCTTGATGGCTCATGTAATGGCCATATCCCTACCAAAAGCAATAATAAAGGAGCTTCTATTTTCCATCCCAAAATTTATAAGTATGGAAATAATAGTAGAAAGCCGTACATGAGTATTGCATGAACTTTCCAAAAGAAAGTAGTGAAATGCTAAAATCAAACATGTGATGATACCTCAACGAATAGGAAAGGCTCAGAAGAGGATTCTCCGCCTATTTTACTCTGACTCAAGTCCTGCGCAGCAACATAGATGCCTCAGTTTTATCTACACCCTTAAAATCATTTTAAAGCAATTTCACCCGTAACACCATTATGTACGTTAAGATATTTCGAAGTATTGGCAGGTCGCCTGCTTATTGAAACAATTATTCATTATGACCATGGGCCCTTATTGCTCAAGAACATGCCCAAGTTTTTGCTACCAGCTTACTATATTTCTTTACAAGTCTCCAATATTTTGGATCAATGCTTATACAATTTGAGATATTCAGCATCGTATGGGCTCGATGAGCCAAATTCTTATCTACATTACCAGCATATGGATCTCTCTCTCTCACGCCAACATCCCTTCAAACCTGAGCAGAGACTAATGTACAGTGAAAATAATCTGAATAACAAATGTAAAAAGAGAGAAGAAAAAAATTAAAAGAACTTATGTCGTTCAGACTATGCCTACATCCACATGCAAAGATGACGAGAATGTTTCCACTAATGTTCCAAAAGATGAGATTACAAAAGAGCACACTCAACTCACCAAGTACTTCATACACCCAAATATTTAAAACCCACCAAAATAAATTTCTTTATCAAATATTTTAACTAAAAGAGAATGATTGAAAACGCTCTCAAAATCTCGTGTGTTTAAGACTATGAAGGAAATGAGCTGTGTATAGATTGACGGAAAGCCGTCGAAAGCATTTTTCCCAAGTGTGGGAATCAATTGACGGCACAACACCAGCAGTGGTTAGGAAGACCCATGAAGCCAACAAGCTACAAGCACATATGGATCAAAACTGTAAAGTACCCTATAAAGAAACGTACAAAACAGAGCAAGGGCGAAGATGCCTACCTTTATTTGAAGCTGTAAGTACTTGATGTGGTCAATGACATCATCTAGAGCAGATGCTTGATTTCCCTTGCGAAACCAAAATTAAAATGGATTTAAAGAAGATATTTATCCTATGCTGCAGGTAAAGAAATGGAAAGTTCAAAAGATAATGCATTCAAGTACATTTATAGTTTTATCCTCAATAAAATTCAGGAAATTTATGACAGCAGAATGGCTCAAGCACGCTTACTCAATGCATTATTATAATGATACATATTGAACGGTATCAAGCCAATCTAGTGCTTAGAAGATTTTATAAAAGTTCATGCCTCTCTGTGGCATAATGACACACGAGTTTACCTTTGAAGCCAGAGGCAGTAGTGCCTGCAATGCTTCGAGTCTTTCAGCTATCCTTATCCTGCGTTGCTGAAATGTGTTAAACAAGTTAAATTTGGCCCCAACAGATAACATCCAAGCTTGCTAGTTCTTAGTTAAAAGTAAACATATAGATTATTAAATATAAAATATGGAATCACCACTAATTTTTGTCTTCACTTTGGATGACAAAATAACCTAATTTGAGTGTATTTCACAATTCAAACTAATGCCATCACATTTCTGCTCTTTTGTAAAGCATAGTAATAGATTTTATTTATTTAATTTCTTATTTTGCAAGTGGTAAGGTGCTTCGCTTACACGGTCAGTTGAATAGCCTCGTCTACTTGATGAAGTGGTACGTGGCTTGGATAGACTACCTGATATATTGTCCTGGTCCGAAAGTCACATATTAGGATTACATGAAAAGATCCAGAAAGTGGTGTAATTTAGTAATAAATGTTGATTCAGCAATAAAATGGCTAATATACATTGTTCCCAAAACTGAGAGCAGAGAATATACCTATATCCTTATATTTACAAGATCTAGATTGCCTAAAGCACAGTAACGGCCATAACTATTTCACATATGTTAGGCTTGGTATAGATTGGCTTTACCTTGCGTGAATCAGTAGGTTTTGAAGTGTATGAACCTGCGGGATGATTGTATGAAATTTCTCCATGAATCTCAGAGACTCCATCAATAGTTTGAACGGAACTGACAGGAACAACTGCTATCATATCTTTGGTAGATTCCTTTCTAGGAAAGTTTGAAGTTTCAGCAATAAACTCAACAAAGGTCGGAGACGTTTTTGCAGTTTGAGTCCACTCAATTATATGGGGGAAGTTAGTTTGGTTTATATTCCTATCGGCAGGCGAAACATGGTGGTGGTTTGTACAATCTCCAGGTACTTGGGAAACAATGTTGACATTCGCACCAAAATTCAGAGAGAGCATTTGTACAGAGCCATTGCAGCCATTTTGTCCTTCCATTTTTCCTGCATTGCAACTTTTTAAACCTTAATAGTTCAAAAGGAATCAGTCCTCAAACAGAAACACTTAACGATAAGAACTAAAAAATGACTGGCTATTCTTAGTATTGCTACAACTTATGAGGATGCTAAAATTTGCTTAGAATAAGCTAGAGCTGCTCCAAAGCGTCAAATCACCCCAAAAATCAAATACAAACCTTGAAGAAAGATCGGCCGAAGTCACCGTTGTTAGAACAATTGAGAGGAAACTAATACTCGATTACAGATTTCTTGAGAGTAACTCTAAGTCACCTACCAAATAACTCCTTAAAAAAATCAGAAACATAAATCGAAAATTCCTAGAACATCTCTCCCGGGGCATCCAATATATCGATTTACCTGAGCATACCCATTGGACATTTGAAAACCCAACGCCTACTAGCACATGAAATGGGCATTTCCCCATATTTTCCATTTGTTTTTGAAAATACGATGTTAAAAAGTACTAGCTATGTTTTGTAAACAACAAATTGTCAAAACAGGAAAATCATTCCTGGGTTTTCATGAAGAAAAAGGGCAGGACCAATAAATAAGTAAAAGAAGCTACTGGGAAACGAAAAGCACCACTAAACAGCAATAAGGGAGCATAGAAGCCTTAAGAAAATAGAAGATCGAGGGGAAAAACAGATAGAATACCAATACATGTATGGCGAAGGATGTTAAACACTGTTATATGGAGAAATAAGTAAGTAAAAAAAGAAAAAAAAAAAAAACAGTGCCCAGAGGGAAAAACATAATGATAGTAAAGAAAGAATGACAGGTTCTAAGTAACAGATCTTCACCTGGAACTGAAGCGAAACACAATTAAACAAAGCATCAGGACTTTATTTTGTCAAATGTCTCGATAGGGAAAACGGAGAACAAAGCTGGGGGAAATATGCTGTCGGAGCGGCAAGCCATTGTAAATGTAAAGTCAAGCTACATATGACTAAGTTCCAATCGAACTTCATCATCGATGTTTTTTTATTTAAAAGGAATAACTTACGATTTATTGTTGCTACAAAACAAGACGTGTACCTAGTACCTGCTAGAATGCTAACGTTACGTACTGAGAAAAATGTTAATGTTTTGAAGCTATGGAGAACGGCAAAAAGGAAGGAAGCTCACTGATAAAAATGGTGAAACCAGGAGGACGAAGGGAAAGACGAGCGGAAATCGGAGCAGCAGAGACGGAGAGTGTAGGGAGCGACGGTAATGGTTGTACCTGTACGCGCCAGCTGCAGTATTTTCTCATACCAAGCACCCCACTTCTTTATTTGTTTATTTATTTATACGTAATTTTCTTTTTCGTCCTTTTATTCTTTATATTATCATTTATACCTATTTTCTCCATTTACTTATCAGGCGTACCACATACTTGAAATTGTACAAATTTCCCCTCCCGCCTCCTTTGTTTGTCTGTGCTTGAAACCCTACATTTTGCAATTCCCCCGCCATCATGAAGCTTGTTAGGTATGCTCTTCTTTTTTCTTACTATGAGCTTCTTTTTTCTCGAACTACTCGTTGTTTGATGTATTTAGAGATCGTTTTATGTTTAGAAACTTGGTTTTGATGAATTCACAGGTTTTTGATGAAGCTCAACAATGAGACAGTCTCAATCGAGCTGAAAAATGGAACCGTTGTCCATGGCACCATCACAGGTTTCCATCTCTCTTTCACTCACTAACTCGCACTGCATAAAAACTTCATTAATCTTGTTAAACCCTTAAACCCTATATTTACGAACTTACGGGCAGAGGTTTTTTAAACTTTAACTTCCATTCTGTTTTCATCTTTGTACGCTACTATATTGGAAGTTGTGGAATATCTCAGTGCAAAGTGATAATTGGAATTTGGATTCTTTTGTCAATTTAGAGTGGTTTATGATATACCACAAGCCTTCTGGCTCATGATAACCTTGGAGTACGTAGATGTTTCTCGGCGACATTGCTACTAGAACTTCTAATATTAATGTTTCGTTAAAAACTCCGTCTGGTTATTTTCTCAAAATAGCTATTTGTACATTTATACTAGGAGTTACTACAAGGTTCACAGTCCACCGGTATACGTCATACATCTCTCACTAATCTCGCTTATTACTCAAGGACTATCTCCCGACATTTTTCTGCGATTGTGAAGCTGAGAAAGCTAACTGAAACGTTCTGGCAAACGCGCACTTGGAAAACTACTATCCTGTCCCATTTTTAATTTTGAAAATTAGTATTAAACTCATGGCGGTCTCATCTCATCCTCTCCCAATTTTGTTTTATAGGTATTATTTCTTAACCCAAATTAGCGTTCTTGTACTTTTAACGTGAACTGTTTTTCTCCTGCAATAGAATGGGATTAACTTGGTCCCATTAAACATTAACTCTGGCCGAGCTCCAAAATTTTTTGAATTCTGTGGCCCATATGCCATTCGTTGGTATATTGTGTGTGTGTGTGTGTGTTTGGATAAAAGACTATGCTATAACCAAAAGAGAAGCAATAATACTAACCTAGGGCTGGGAAGAGATCTGAGATTTGTTGAGCTTCCCTCTTCGGGGGCCTGCGTCATACAGAGACACAAAAGAACAGCCTTCCAATTCGAGTTAATCTTTAGAAGACTGTCATTACAATAGAATATCCTGTGTTTGAAAACCCACCATAAAAATAATGTGCAGTAAACTATTACAAATAGAATCTAAAATAGAGTTTTATCTCAAGAAGTCCATAAAAGAAGAATTCCTTGCGATATTTGCCATGCCTTTAAGCAATCAGACTGTAACAAATTCCAAAATTCAATCATCAACGAAACTAGGTAGGCATAAAGATAAACTAAGCTCGTTGAAAATGAAAGACCACCCCCTATAGACAAAAGAGAAGTGGAGGAAAAGGTAATTTTGGGATTCCACATTCGAATAACAAAGGAACAAACTGGGGGTGACAACCCAATTTGGGAACTTTATTTTAGCTTCTCTTGGGGTGTTGAGGCTTCTGTAAGTAAGATACCGCGCAAACATCCTGTCTATCCTGGGGAGATTCTTAACTTATTTAACCAATGAAAGTGGTTTTAGTGGAGATACATTTGGATGAATCGATGGATCCTACTACTTTGTCTTGGCCAGCTTCTAATTGAACCCTATTAATCTTTTCTGCAAAGGCAATCCAACTACCAATTTCTCTATTAAAAAGAGCCAACAAGCACTCCACAATTATCCTCCAATGCAACCTTTGGTTTAGGTTTCATTGCCAATTCTTGTGGTTCCACCCCATATGCCAACCATCACCCCTCACCGTGACCATTTAAGGAGGGCACAATTGCTCTACTTTTAGAAGAGCCAAACCCCAAGACCCAATGGAAGGGAAATCCAACTCCATTTCGATCAAGTATCTTATATCCCCCCTCCCCACACCCAAAAAAAAAAAAAAAAAAAAAAAAAAAAAAAAAAAATTGAAGAGGAAAGAACCAAGGAAGAAAGGGGAAATAGAATTAACAGGGTTTCCATATGTGTTAGCTTTTAAAAAGAATTCGAATAAATTTGGTGGTTCTCTCTTCCAGGTTTCAAAAAGTGCTAATTCAATAAAATAAAAAGGGTATTTTACCATTTTGGTCTAGTTTTCATTTAGTTTCTNAAAAAAAAAAAAAAAAAAAAAAAAAAAGTTGGTGATTATGATTAGATTGCATTTTTTTGTGGACACCTCCTATCCAACTTCCACTTAATGTATTTTTTTATGTGCTGCTGGTTCTGAAACTAATTATTGTTGTCTTTTCTTACAACTGTTTTTATGGAAGAGTTCTACTCAATGTCATAGTTTTAGTTGGTCACACCTTCTGTTGTAGGATTTCACTTGAAACTATAAATAAGTGTCAATATATACAATGTGCTTGAATAACCTACCTTGCAGTGCACTATGAGTTGGCCTAATTGAATAAGGGTCATGTAAATAACAAATGACTTAGAGAGAATGGATTCAAGCCATGTTGGTTACCTACTTAGGATTTATTATCCTATGACTTACCTTGGCAACTGAATATAGTAGGGTCAGTTAATTGTCGCAAGTTGGATCTGAAATGAATGGATCTTGCACTTACGGCTTGTGAAATTTGTTTGGCCTAATACGTTGAAGCATCTAAATTATGCTCTACGTGCCTGTTTTCTACAATTTATTTCTAAAACATGCTCAGATGAGTATTATTTATTTATTTTTTAAAAAAAGAACAATGACGGCATGAACTTGATGTAGAAGCTCTTACTCTTTTTACTTAAAACCAAGCATTGGTCAAGGTTAGAAGTCATTGACGGGCTGATTTTCTTGTATCACTTAGGTGTGGATATCAGCATGAATACACATTTAAAGGCTGTGAAGCTTACTCTAAAGGGGAAAAATCCAGTTACCATGGATCATTTAAGTGTGAGGGGAAACAACATCAGATATTATATTCTACCTGACAGCTTGAATCTTGAGACTTTACTTGTTGAAGAGACACCCAGGGTCAAGCCCAAGAAACCAACTGCAGGTATGCGCTGTCCTTGCATTTTGCCTGTACTTCATGGTGTTTTCTGAAAGTCAAATTGTTTATACTGAATCATATGCTACCCAATGTCAAATATGCTGCTTATGTATTTCCCCATTCTTTTGCAACTATAGGGAAGCCTTTGGGGCGAGGGCGAGGACGAGGCCGTGGGCGTGGTCGTGGTCGTGGACGCTAGATTTGTTACAGTTTCAAATTTTGATCTCCATAGTGTAAACACTTGTATCTTAGGGAAAGTTTGTGAATTTAGTGACGTGAAGATGTGGTGTAGCAATTCACTGTCCGATCTCATATGTTTATTACAATGCTATTCAGTTGTTTTTCCTGTGATCGATGTAGCTTTGCTATGTGGCTGGGATCTGCCCCTGTTAATGATTTACTCTAATATCATCAACAATGATCAAACTCTTGTATGTCTTCAAATTAATATTTCGTTTTTTTACTCAACTCTGAAAGATGTAGTCATTAAGTACTTGGTTATGATGAATATGAACTTGTTTCATAGGGTTGCCGATGACACTATTCTGGCAAGGGTAAGACTCTTGGTGGCGTTTTCTTCTACCTTGAAATAAAAGTCGAGAGTTCTCTAGAGTTTAGAGCTCTTTCTTCCTCCAACTGCGTTCTTTTCATTAACTCGGACAAGCAATTCAATTCACCGTGGGGTGGTAGAGGCTCTGTAGCCTGAAGCTTACCAGGTTCTTGAATTTGCCTTCAAAGTTGGTTCAAGTTCAAGGACGTGATGGAAATTATAAGGAAGTACGCAAACATCTGGTCCAGATTCAATTGAAAGAGAACTCAGTTTATGGTTCTTGTGGAATGGATTTGCAAATGTTACGTTTATCTTTGTTTCATTACGGTTCTTAGTGTGATAAAGTTCTTGGTGTGATACAGGTTTGTTTCCCTAAGATTTAAACCGACACGGATAAAGTTCTAAAAGTAACGGTGTTTGACCTTTGTTTAATGGTTTGCCGTTTCTATCTTACTAATATTTTCTTCGTCGCTAAGGTGAGGAGGAAGAGGAGGAGGGAACTCTGAAAGACCTAGCCGTAGCCGACACAGCAAGAAAAAATGGGAAAGAAACAGTCTGATACCAAGCAAGCAGCTATCGTCTTTGGAGCCTTAGCGCTGGGTTGGCTCGCCATTGAGATGGCTTTCAAGCCCTTCCTCGATAGGGTCCGCTCCGCCATGGACAACTCTGATCCGGCTCGGGATACCGACGACCTTGCCGATAACCAATCTGATCAGAGGCCATCTGATGACGATCAAAGTACCACCGCTTAAAGTGGCAATTCGAAGGTCCGACAGAGTGGGATGATGGAATAGTTTGTTGCCCGTCATGTTGTACTTGTAAAAGGTGGAATTTTAGATATTTTCACTCCGTATCATATAATAAGGTCAGTACTAGACCTTTTTTTTAATTGAGTTGAAGTGATTCAGTTTTTAGTTTTATAATTAGTGCCTCTAAAACCTCGTCTCCCGGCGGTTTCTGAATCTGCTTGTTTTTCTAATCAACGAGGGGGTGTGCGGGTTTCCTATTCGAGGAATGGTTTAAAACAAATAAAGTGTTCATAGGAAAGCACCAACCATCGTCCTGATATCTTCCTTTAAAATTGACAAAGAAAAGCCAATCTCAGGTCCCGACCAACCCAAATAAGATTAAAGAGACGAGGAAGTGAAACAAGTGCAATTCAAAGAAGAGATAATCGACATCAACAGACTCAGACTCAAGTGAGGGGGCTAATTGCAAATCAGGAAAGAGACTCGTCTAATCATCAAATGGGTATTGCTCGTACCTAATTGAACAGTCATTGAGCACCGCACGAGCACCAATCCTCATTTGACACGAATCCAACATGTTGGTCTTAGCAGCGCCAAGACAAGTGGTGCAGTCTGAAGTTGCAAGGCTTTGGTTGCAGGAAGCATGGCCGTAAGCGAAGGAATTAGGATAAGGAGATATGTTGTAGAAATCATAATTGCTTGTAGTGGGAGTCGAACTCTCCAATTCTTTTAGAACGTAATCCAGACTCACGGCAAAAGGATCGCCCCCCGTGAAAATTCGTAAGTTGCACAAAACTGACTTGACTCCCGTGTTTGGAACGCTCACCACCATAGCGAAGAAGCCAAACAAAGCCAGAAAAGCGGCTGAAATCTTCAGGCTACAACCAACCATCTCTTCTTCTTCGTCCTCTTCGTCTTCTTCCTTGATTTTTGATCTTCTTTAGGTATAACCAGACATTTGACGTTGAAGCAAAACAGGGTCCCTATCTATTTTCTTGGCTTCGTCCAATCCTATGAGTTTTTGTTTTAGAAAAACATAAATTGTCTGATGCGTTTGTTTTTTCTCTGGTTTCGACCCATTACTTGTCACTTCCTTTAAATAAACAATGCAGACTGCAAAGCCGATGGCAATCCCATAATCTTATCTGCTCTCATACCAGACACCACTATCAAAGTAAACCTCAATATTGTTTTGTTGTGTTGCATTGAATGAAAAAGCGCCATCTTTCCCTGTAAAATGTGAAATGAAAATGGTATTTATTATAAAAGCCGAGAGGGGAAAGGAGGCGTAATGAAACAGACAAGGGTAGGAGAGTGAGAGAGCTATTTTATTATTATTATTATTATTATTATTATTATTATTATTATTATTATTATTATTTTGTTTGGTAGAAGCTAACAGTCGGTCAAAACTGAGGTGCCCATATTCACTCAAAACTCCAAACTAACCAACAAACTTTCAATCCTCATTTCGAAACCAAAACCATCTCTTCTTCCTTCTTCCTTCTTCCTTCTTCCTTCTTCAACTTCCATCACTTCACAATGAAAAGAAGCGATCATAACAATAACTGTCTGTGTTGATCAAAATGGAAGGGTTGTTGCAGTTGGCGGTGCAATCCGTGGAGTGGACTTACTCTCTCTACTGGCGCTTCTCCACTCAACACCGGTACTTCAAACTATGCATACATATTACAAGCTGCTTTTAGTTTCTTTGAGTTATTCACAGATCTATCTCTCCACTTCATAATACTATACTATATTGAATCATCGGATTATGGTTTATGAATGAATGATCAGGGTGTTGGTTTGGGGAGATGGGTTCTACAACGGACCCATCAAGACCACCAAGACGTTGCACCCCGCAGCTGCCACCGACTTCACCGGCCACCACCAGCAGCTGCAGCAGCAACAACTACAACTACAAGCAGCCTCTCTGTCTCTTCAAAGAACCCATCAGCTCAGGGATCTTTACAACTCCTTATCCGCCGCCGACAGTAGCACTCACGCCCACCCCCTCCGCCGCCCCTCTGCCGCCCTCTCGCCCGAGGACTTGACGGAGTCCGAGTGGTTCTATTTGTTGTGTCTCTCTTTCTCTTTTCCTCCGGGACTCGGGTAAGCTTTCTGTCTTCCAATGCTCGAATTTCAAATCAATTTTATTATTCTTTCTTTAAAAAGGAAAAAAAAAATTACTTATACAGATTGCCTGGGAAGGCATTTGCGAAGAACAAACATGTGTGGATTACAGGTGCTAATGAGATTGATAGCAAAATTTTCTCCAGAGCTATTCTTGCTAAGGTATTACTAACCATTTTCCCTTTTAAACTCATGCACTTACCATGCGATTTGAATGTGTTTATGTGTTCCAACACAACTTAGAAGATTATATCACCATTTATTCACGTTATCAAATTTTATACATCAACTATTTTATGAAAGCATGTGAATGATGTTGTAAATAAGTGATATGTGTTTTTTTAATTTTATATATCAATTGTCACGTTAATTTCCAACCAATATCCTAACCTTAAAACTTGAAACGCATTTTAAAGTTTAAGGTGTAATAAAACTTGAGAAGTGCTTTGTATAATTGTTTAAATTTAATTTGGATGGTTGAACTTTCAAATTTGTTTTATTTTTGGTCTATAAATCTTACAAAAATGTAATTATCTATTTATAAATCTTTACCTTTATTTTGATTCAAAGAAATTAATGCCAACTTTGAACATGTGCACTAGTATGTTCATTGGTGAAGCGACATTAGATGGAAAAATAATATAACAAATTCTCCATCCATCTTCTACATTATCTCATCAGCTCTACTACTTTTATAGATGATTGTGTCTCACAACATTCGACTGCTTTTTAACTAATATTTTTGTTGTTGGTTTGGGGGCGACGTGGGATCCCTCGTGATTTGATCATCAGAGTGCTGGCATAAAGGTAATATGATCCCATCAATTTATTCATGAAATAAATTGGGTAATATGATCCCATCAATTTATTCATGAAATAAATTGGGTAATATGATCCCATCATTCGACTACTATGTATATATTACATGAACAGAGTGTGTGAATCTCATGCAGACAGTGGTTTGCATTCCTGTAATGGACGGTGTGGTTGAACTAGGCACCACAGATAAGGTAAGCACCAATTTCTTTGGGTGTTAAGCAGCTTCATCAAAATGAGTTTAAATGAAAGACAGTGATACAGTAACATTTCAGGTTAATGAAGACATTGCATTGGTCCAACACATGAAATCAGTATTCGCAGCAACCCAGTGGGCAGCACCAAAACCAGCACTCTCACAGCTCTCAACATCAAACTCTGCCACTTCATTGGAGCATTATACCAACCGGAAAGAATTAGAAGATGAGATGGATTCGGACAGCTCAACCAGCAACACCAATAGCAATAGCAATAGCAATGCTGCAGGAGGCGGCGAACCAAGCGAGTTAATAATGCAACTTGAGCTATCTGAAGACATCCGACTTGGCTCACGCTCGCCTGATGATACTTCCAACAATTTTCTCCCTTTGCCCCACTCACCACCGCCACACTTCCACATTCACCCACCACCTCTAGGTATCCAACTTCTCCTCATCTGTATGATTGTGAACATCAAAACTACATTACTTCTTTATATGTACTCATACTTAACTGTTTGTTCCGCTCCTATATATACATAGGGAACTCTCCAGCAGCAGTGGCAGTGCTTACAGAGGAGGACACCCACTACTCCAACACGCTCTCAGCCCTCCTCCTAAACCAGTCGAGCCGGTGGCCGGACTCATCCTCCATCACCACCGTCACTTGCTCCACCATATCAGCCTTCTCCAAGTGGACGCGCTGCTCAGATCTTCGTCGTGTTTCGATGGGAACCACTAGCACATCTCAACGCTTGCTCAAAAACATTTTACATACTGTACCCTTCCTTCACACCAAACATCATTGTGACCACAATCCATCTAAATCTAAATCTTGCGATGGCCGATGGCTGAACGACAAGTTCATCATCCTAAGATCCATTTTACCGTTCGCCACGAAAATGGACCAAGCCTCCATTTTGGGGGATACAGTGGAGTACCTGAAGCATCTTCGTCAGAAAATACAGGATCTAGAAGCACAAAACAGAGAATTCGAGAGTAGTCGGAAGGCCAGTTTTGAAGAACTACAGAGGATGGATGTACAAAGCAAAAGAAAGGTAAGGATTTTGGAGGGTGTAGTGGATGGATGTACAAAGCAAAAGGCGGTGGAGTCCCCAAAAACCAATTTGCAGGTTTCAATCATCGGAAGTGAGGGATTGTTGGAGGTGCAGTGCCCATATAAGGAAGGACTATTGCTTGATATCCTGCTTATTCTCCAAGGCCTACGGATTGAGACCACAGCAGTAAGGTCATCCTCGAGCAATGGAGTCTTCATAGCTGAGCTACGGGCCAAGGTATACATAGTCTAAACAATCAACTCCTTGGTGCAACATATCACCGCATCACTAGTTTCAAGCAATAGAGTCTTTATAGCCGTGATCGTCATGTGCTATTTTCAATCATTATAATCCATATCTTCCTCCCCACCCAAGGATACAACTGTATCATATACATATTCTGAGCATTATTTTCCTAAGGTTGTGATATGTTGTTCTATGATCAGGTGAAGGAGGGTATGGATGGGAAGAAAGCAAGCATTTTGGAGGTGAAGAGGGCAATACAACAAATCATACCCTGCGTTGATACTTGAGCAGAAGAAGAAAACTTCTTTGGATTTAGGTGGCATTTGAGGAATGAGGATTGAGAATACACAAAAATGAAATGATATGAGGTATTTGGATTATGATCTACAACGAGAAATGCACAGCTTTAAGTGATTGTTCTTCTTCCTGTTGCGAACGATTTTGCATGTAATTAATTAGGCTGCATATAGAACGAAATGAAATGGAGAGGGCTGTATTGATTGATTGATTGTTGATGTTAGGTTGAAGTAAATGGATGGGCATTGAGAAGATGATGTATATTTAATCGCTATATATACAGCTAGCTGCCCAATTTGGGTTTGCATGCATTTGTCCTGCATGTGAACCTACGAAACCTTCCACTAAATATATTCATGATGATGTCATTCAGTCCCATGTTGCTGCTGTTTTTCTAACTTCCCCCTTTATTCTTCCCCTTCCTTTTGTTTTTCTTTTACCCCAAGTTATTGAAAAGAACATGATCTTTTCAAACTATATTTGGAGTTGGAAAACAAATGTTATAGTCACCACCAGAAGTCTACAGGATTCCATTCTGAACAGCTCTCAACACCAGTCGCCCATCTTCTCTGTAGGATTCCATTCTGACGCCGCTGATTGATGTTAATGGAGGTGGATAACTTTCTTCTGCATCCATGTCCAACATCCGACACCGGGGCGAGAATCATCCGCTTCGAATGTCATTAAAGAGATATCAGTCTCACCCACGTCGCTCCCACTCTCGCTGCCTAAGCTTTCTGTGCACATTTCCAAGCTTTTGTTGCTCAGCTTTGTGGATGGACGTACACCTCCTCTTCTTCATTTCCATTGGCGAGAGCCTCATGGAAACTCCACCCTTCACCAATCTCACCATGTTTTGAATTTTCTCTTACTTCACATTTGCTGTGCACATCCGGGGAGAATCTGGTGGAATAATTACTTCACCAATTTCTCTCCAACAAGTTTGTTCCATATAAAATGATGCTCTCGGTCACCAGACTTATCAAATATTTAGAAGACAGATGCTTGTGGATATGCTTTGCAAAACCTCAACAGAACCTTTGCTTGCGTTGGCGATTGTTTTACTATGACCATCAGTAGTAGTTATGATCCCAAATTCCATTTAGATAAGGCTTATCACCAAATACCATTCTGTAGAAAAGTAGTAGATAAATCTGCAGTGAAACCTCCATTTCAAATTTGGCCAACTCTCCAGCCTTGCTTAAATCCTGACGTCTTATGGATCAATATGTCGATATGGAAATAAACTGTGAAGGATGAGATATTAAAGGAAATATTCAGCTCTCTTTGTGCTGTTGACATTGCTCAACAAGGAATCCAGAAAAGATGGATCAAGCAGATGAACATTATACTTTGAAAATGACATCGTTCCAGTTAACACCCGTGACTGAGAAGACCTTGAAAGATGGTAAAATTCTATGTCTCTGTGTAGTCACGATACATGAAGATTTTGAATTTCATTTTGCAGTTTTTGTAATTTCTTCCCAACACTGGACAGTTCGTCTTGAATCTCCAATAGTTTGTCTAACCTATTTTGTGCTTGATCTCGATATGGCTTGCTTATGACACTCACAAAAGTTTCCAAATTTCTAACAGCTTCTTTGAGATCCTCTTGCATGGCAGCTTCAAGTTCTCGAGCAAATCCATCTGCTGTTCTTTTTACCTTACTTCCCAACTGATGCCTACGACTTGGAAAGTTTGAAATAGCCAAAAATCTATCAAACAGGGAAAAAAAAAACCTCGTCAGAAGTTCAGATATTGTCATTTTAGTTAAGTTATTGCTCCAACAAACGTATAGTTAAAGAAGTTGCAGAAGATGCATCAAAATGGTTAAATCTGTTATTGGGTAAGGCTAAAGGAAGATGAACATTACCCGCCAGCAGAACAAAGGGCAAGGGCAAGAAGATCTTCTGCTGTGGTGGGAAGTACTGAAGTTAGAAGCGAAGCAGATAAACCAGCTGCCCCAAGTCCACCAAAAGTTCCCAAAAACTGAAGTTGGAAAAAACAATATACCATCAGGTTTGATGATGGAAAACAGGGAAGTTCATAATCGTTGATTAAGTAAAATTTCCAGTTTCCTACTTCAAAAAAGACGAGCATGGCTTAAGAAGAAGCTCTCACCGCTTCACGAATTTCTTGGTCAAACAGCTTGGAAGCAGCACTTGGACTGAAATTCTTAATTACTTTCAAACTTTGATCATCTACTTTTTTCAGCAACTCATAAGTCCCAAACTGCACCTGGGTAGCTGGAAAAACAATAGATGGCCATAGTTTCTGCAAGGATTCCTGGTAAACTATTCCTTCATGAGCATTGCATGATTGCAGCCAGGATTCATAATCTTGGAGAAGTTTCTGTAAGGCACATAAAATTATGAAAAATCAGAGACGTTCAGAGATAACAAGAAAACTGCATGGATGGATCAGCGAAGCTTCAGAAAATCTTCAAACATAAACACTAGAAGATTCAAGCTGTACCCTGGAGCTAGGATGGATGCATAGCTCTATATCTTTTTAGAACAAATAAATAACTAGAAGCCGGCAAAGTCCATTGATAATTAAAGAATTGTCATACCAAACTACTTCCACCGTATGAGTTTCTTTGATTTGTTTTGAAAACTGATTGTAGATGAAGAAAGTTGAAAAGTATTTTGTAGAAATTGTGAGGAAACAAGCTCAATTTTTAAAAACCAAATGGTTACAAAAAAGGATCTAATAAATTCAGAACGCAAAAAAGCTAACATTTAAAAAATGTTACTTGTGCATCAGATAGTGCAGGGGAAATGATGTCATTTTGAATCTTCGAGACAGCAGATGGAGTGGTAGTCTTTTCCCCTTTCAGAACGTAATAGGCAGCAATATCAAAATTTGACAATTGTAGAGTGGATTCTACAAGCTTCATAATACGTGATTGGGTAGAATCAATCTGCATTTTTACACAGATCCACAAGGACAGTAAATAAAGATAGAAAAAACTCGCCTCTCTACCTAATGAATAAGTGAAAAGTAAAAACTTGGAATGGGTATATATACCAGTGACAAGGCTTGTCTTCTCCAAGTGATGCTTTCAGTTTCGATCTTCGTTCCATAATTTGTTACACCGTCAACTAATTCATTTAACGACGCCAAATCCTGTTTGGAAAAATGTATGTCTTGTCTCACAAGGGTTTCAGCAGCAGAAAGGAGCCGTTCTGCAATTGAAACAGGCGTTTGGAGTTTAAGCTTCATTCTTTCCATTCCATTACTTGTTGACCCATCTAAGAAGCTATACAAGAAATTTTCAAGTTCGTTGAAGCTACTGCTTCTCCAATAAGAATTAGAGGGCGATAAGGGTTCTCCACTATCCAGAGAAGCACAAAGTTTTTCTTCCAGAGCAGATCTTGCAGATACTGGAAACACATATACATGTTCAGTGTTCAACAATTTTGCTGCATTTTCCTTGACAAAGGACAGGGCTTCTTCCAGCTGCAACCAAGCCACAAATTACAAGGATAAAAACAGATCAGAATGAATCTACCGGCTACATACTATGTGTAAGTACACCAAGAAAAAAAAAAAAAAAGTTTTTTAAATAAACCTCGTGGCTATTCTGATAAAGGTCAGATTTATTCAGCACAAACACTACTTTCTTCTTCCACTGCTGTGTGTAACGAAGAAAGTTAACCTGAAAGTAAAAACCATAGATGATTTTATTCAGATGTGAAGAGGCCATTCGCAATCTACGACCAAACCATGACCTGTTCTTGTAAAGGTATAAACGTACAGGCTTCTCAAAATGCTTACTCCAAAATTTTCTCTCCAAGTGTGAGTGGTAGGTAACAACTTAATAGTCCTTACATAAAGTAGTAAGTCACATGGATGAAAAAGACTACAATAATGGTTCATACCTCACTCTCAGTCAATGGGCGATCAGCAGAAATAACAAAAAGCAGCAAATCTGCGCGAGGCACAAATTCCTCCGTTAGACGTTGTTGCCTCTCAAGAATGACATTGGTACCAGGTGTATCAACAATGTTCATCTGCATTAAAAAAATTAGAAAAACTAGAATTAGACATCAAATAACACATGTATATATCTACTCTAATGCACATGCGGGCATCCCAATGGATGGAGATAATGTAACGTTTCAGATCATTCTTAAGTTTCTTTTCACTGTTTTTGAGATTCTAAACTATGTTGCTGAACATAGAAACAAGGAAAGGGATAACAAGGGATGCGATATAAAATACTAGATATAGTCACTCACAGAGTAATCGTTCGTATGTCTTATAGATAGGGTTTCACATACAACTAGTTAAATTTTAATACCTAATAAATGTAAAATCATCGTCACTTATTGCATTCCTTGAAAAGCCAGAATTTATACACCAAGGTAATTGTTAAAATGCGGTGAAATGAATATCTTTTGAATTGGGTATGGTATTCAACTAGCCAACGTCACCTAATATTTTTTGAATTTCGAAGGACCACTTCTTACAAGTTACGCCAGTATAGATCAAGGAGAAGAAAATAGGAATAACAACTCCAGTGGGGCATATTCTAATTTATGAAGCACATACCATCACAACAATTCAAGAGGAGATTATGAATAAACTCACTTCATTAAGGACGGGAGCAGGAAGATAGCATATATATTGACCATCTGGATGTCGTTCACATCGTTGTTGTTCATTAGAATTTAACGTGGAGAACCTCAAGAAAGTTATCTCATTAGTCGTAGGAACAACCCCATCTTTTAGATATCTACTTCCAAGAAGTGCATTAATAACTGTTGACTTTCCAGAGTTAAATTCACCCTGGTCACAAATACAAAACATAAGTCTCATTAGTCGTAGTAATGTTTTTTTTTTCATCTACTGAATCCCATAAGGAGGTGGACGACAAGAAAAGAATTGTATTAAAGGACTCATTAAGGTCCTGTTTTGATAACCATTTAGCTTTTTATTTTTTTTAAAATTAAGTCTATAAATACTACTTCCACCTATGAGTTTCCTGTTTTGTTATCCCCTTCATACATACATATGTTTCCAAAACTAAGCCAAGTTTTGAAAACTAAAAAAAAAAGCGTTTCAAAAACTTGTCTTGTTTTTGACAAAGAATTCAAATGTTTTCTCAGAGAACACAAGCACAATTTTCAAAACCAAAAATTTGATGATTATCAAGCGGACCTAAATTATTTCATATGCAGTTCTAACTGGAAGTATGACCCAATTATGTGGCTAATGCTCATGATAAAATACCATTTCCAATGTACATCCTGCAACCAGAGTTTGTTGAAGTTCAGCACACAATTACCACTATAGCCAGCATAAATGGCTCATCAATTTGTGAAACTGAATCATTGAGAAGCGAAACCTCCTCCATCTGCCATTTAAAACCATCCAAGATTGAGAAAATGCAGATGATATCAAATAAGGAAAACGGTAACAAAGGAAGATGCTAGGAATTTTGTTTGTAAACCCGATACCAAATGGTTTAATTAAATGTTCACCATTGGAGCAGCTTTCTGAATAACACTTGTGGCCTCACGCAATACTAACTTCTCTGTTTCTATGACTTCTTTTTCTCTATCTTCCAAATTAACAAAACCAGCTACTTGTGTAGTTTCAAGAGCACCACTTTCAATGTCGTCCTCATTTCTTCCATTTTCTGTAAATATGGAGTCAAATAATTTACCAACAACATCATCGCTCAGCAGCCTCAAACCTTGCAAAGAGATTACTAACCCACTTCCACCAAATTCCATCCATTTTAATGCCTCAACAAACCTCGTGTTCTCTCCATATGAGGAAAGTCGTACAAATATTGGGATCTTTACATTCTTAAACACAGAATCTGTTGTCGTATCAAGCTTCTCTTCATCCAAATCGTACAAAACAAAGTCAGCTCCTTCAGACTTGGATGCATTTACGGCTGAACTTGAGGATTTTACGTCCCTTCCTACCAGAGGTAGAAATAGGGAATCTGATAAAGAATCCAGCATTGTGTTCCTGGCCACAATAGGAGGGAGACCTGATTCAAATGGAAACAAATTACTCAACCAGACTGAATATATTCATCCGAAGCACAAATATATAACCGTCCCAGTTCGTCTTTCCTGTGATTTAAAATTATGAAATCCATATATTATATCCATCATAAACCAGACTGAATATCTTCCATCAAGCAGGTGGCTTATACACGTTTTTCCCCCCAAGTTTAAACTTCATTTAACTAAAGATGCCCATTGAAAATTTGAGGCAACGAAAATCTTGGGATGACAGAGTATTTTTCTTACACAACCTTGATCAGAGAGGACAACTCCACTGGCATTAACGGCAGTCGCAATGTCAACGCGCTCGGCTATCAAGAAATAAGCTCGGTCACCGACCACCGACTTCAATTTACAAGCAGCTTCGTAGAGCTTGCCACCGCCGCCTTCGCCACTATTGAGCACCACCATCCCAACCCACTTGGACAAAGACCTATCGATCAAATCCAAGTCCTCACCACCGTCCAAGACCTCTGCTGCATCCAATTGCAGCACGACACTGGGCACTTTGATCTCCGGCCGCTTGAACCCACTTGGGAATAGAGTTCTAGGATGTGGCTTTTCCGGATTTTTAGGAATCGATTCGCTGGATTGAAATGGGTTCTGCGAAACGGAGTTTATGGAAAGACGGTGGCGTCGATGAAGGGAGGTCCTGAGAAGAGGAGGGTGAGTTTGTAAGGGTGGAATTGGTTTGAGGAAGTGAGGAGAGGTATGAATGCGGAATATGGAGTGGTGGTGGAACTGGAGATCCATCGTCTCCATGAGCGTTGGAATAATTGGATGCAGCTTCCCGCTCTCGCTTATCATTACAACTTGGTGCTTTTTCTTCAAAAAGATATCATCTTATCCTCTTCAAGTGGCGAAGCGAAGCTACTTGAGATTTTTCTTCTTTTTCTTTTCCACTTTTTACCAGTTTTTGGTAACAAATGTAGTCACTGGTAGATGCATGTGTTGAAGGGGCGCTAATGAACCTCCATCTATCTATTCATACTTATGTATCTATACAATACATGTGTGTAACACTAGTGACCCTTCAACAATATTTTGCTTCCATGAAAAAAAAGGAATACCCTGAAAAGCTAACACGTGTCCCTGATCTCAAAGCTGCCGAATTTGATTTCAGATGCAGTCACAAATCCTGACATGACTCTGTTTTCTGTTACCTTCAACTGATCATGCAGCCTTTTTCCGATGCAACCTTCTGGATGGGCTGCGGCCGGAGCTTGGCTCAATATTTCAGTTCATACGGCATTTATGGATTGCGTACGATATTGTGCTTCAAATACTTAAAGATTTATAACTTGGTGCATGTACACTGCGAAAGTTGTAGGAGCTTGTTTCCTTCGGTCTATGAACCTTTTGGGTTTTAGGAGGAAGGAAGTGTTAGAATGGAAACATTTTTATTCTCTCAATATTTATGGTTGTTTAACTTTGGCAGGGCAACTTAACTAATTTGTGTTAGAGGAACTTCAAAACCAAGTCCTCCGGATTGGGCAACTTAACTCATTCCTTCCAAGTCCTAAGCAACCCAATCCTTCCATTGAGAAAACAGGGTCTCTACTGCGCCTGCCAACCAATTTGCAAATGGCATGCTTTGTCTTTTAACTCATTTCATCCTACCATTTTCTTTTAATTGGATGTTCATTGTCTGACCAGAATGATGAGATTCCCATGCTAACTGAAAACTTATCACCAATTGATATATAACTTTGAAAAATCTAATTCTCCAAAACTTATTAAGATCAGAAGGTCAAAAGTATTCATCAGGGTTTCTTTTGGTTTGGTTGTTTAGTATGAGAAAGGGAATAGAATGCTTTCTGAAGTGCTGGAGAAAATGAAGGATGTGATTTCAGTCTCCAATGCTTCTTATCAAGCAATCTCTCTTTTGAACTCCATACCCCCTCCAACTCCTCTCTTCTTCTGTTAAGCTATGATATGTTTTGAAGGTCTTGTAGCATAAAACGACGTACCAAAAACTTGCTTTGGCGTGTAAAGGGAAAAAAAAGATGATCTAAATAAATTAGTTTATTTCTGAGCTAAATAAATGCAGTGACGATCATCAGGTTACTTGATTACAGGAATGTAAAATGGAAAGATACTGAAGACCAAAGCTCTGAAATCTTCTGCTCCAAAATCACCTCTACTCTTCTTCTTGGTGGAGCTCATCAAGTGAGTTAGAAAAGCTAAAAAGATCAACTCTAGGTGTTCCACTGGTTTCTTCTTCTTCTTCTTCTTCATCTTCTTCAGCAATGGCTGGTGGTGGTGAGGAGAAGTCCAAGCACATGCCTTGGATGACTTCCTCGTAAGATACAGAGAGGTCTTCGGATGTGAGTTGGTGATACTCCACAAGCTGGTGAAGGCATTGGTTTTCTCTTGTTAAGTTTGCATTTTCGTTTGCTAATCTGGATTTCTCAGCAAGTAGTGCCTCCATTTGAAGCCTAACCTGATTTTCCATCAAACAAACAGACTCCATATAAATCATCATCTAATTTACACACCTGGGAATAATGAAGAACAAACAATCATGAACATAAATTTGATACGGACCAGATCATCTTCTTCTGGTCTGATCCCTCTGGAAAACCCATCCCGAAGTCTTCTATTCTCTTCCTCAAGTATACCACATCGCTCTTGCATAAAACATAGATTGGATTTCAATGATTTCAATTCTCTTGCCAGAGAGGCTGATTTTGTTGCCATTGTAACTGCAAGCTGAAGAAACGCAGGCCCAAAAATGTTAATATTCATCAAGAATGAGATTGGGTTGAGTGTTCAAATATAGATGAAAGGATAAGGCAACCAACAGTTTTGGCCTTTTGAAGCTTGTCTTTTGGGTTTTGCTGCTTATCTTTTTCTAAATCGACCTCTGATTCTTCTGAGCAATGACTGTCATCAAATTTTCTCTTTGTTGCTTGCTTGGGCACCTCCCACTCATTTTCTTTCCTTTTCGAATCACCTACCTCAACCTCCGAGTTCTTGAGGTTGCTCTGGAAGATCTCCGTCAAGGTTGGCGCTTTGACGAGATCCCTAGCGCCCTGAAACCAGACCTCAAAATCAAATATCCATTTGTGGGGTTCAAGAGCATAGTTTACTGAATTTGAACAAAAGAAGATTGCAAGTCCTTTATGGAAACTCTAGAACAAAGAAAATGGAAGGAATGAGTTTGACGTTACCTGTAAGGCATTATCCAAATTGTTGGACAGCTGAGATAGGGTGTAGCCAACCGAGTCGAAACCCCTCAGCAAAAGCAAAGAATCTTCCTTCAATCTCTTTGCCCTTTCCGATTTGTTGGTGTTCTATCCCCACAAACCCATCAAAATTTTAGAGCTTGACTTGGCCCGAAAAGAGCAAGAAAATGGAAGAGAAAAGGCACTCACTAATTGGTGGGGCATGATAGGATCCAGATTTGAAGACTTTACATTCCGTTCCTCAAGAAGAGAGTCTATTCTACCTCGAAGGGAGCTCCAGAAACGCTTGTCGGAAGCGGGACTGAACAATGGGGAAGAACCCACGAAGCTGGTCGATCCCTGAAATCATTGCAGAAAATGTATTAGAAGAAGAAGAAGAAGAAGAAGAAGAAGAGCGAGAGGGAGAGAGAAGAAGAAGAACCTGGTTGGGATGTGAAGATGACGGAGAATCCACCGAGGCTGCCATGACTATGAGGATGAGCTAGAGGAAGGAGAATATGAATAAAGAAGAAGAAGAAGAAGAAGATTGCAACGGCTAGTCTTGAAAAAACTAGAGATTTAAATAACAGGGAGGCGACCAAAACCAACGTTCCGAATCTGTGTGAACTTCTAATTTCAATTATTTTATGTGGCCATAATAAAAAGAAGTTACCTTTATTGAATGCTTTGTGTTTCAGTCAGCTGCTTTCCAAAATGACAGTTCTTTTCACCGCTCATAAGTGGGACCCCCTCAAGATAATAAATTCAAACCCAAACCAAACGGGTGGGGTGGGCAAGGCAACCATTTTAGGGTGTCTTAATATTTCATAATTTTCTTAAAGCTTCCTTCAGGACTTTGTCCATCGACTTTCCGGCCAGAAACCGGCGTCGAGAATAGCGCCTATATCAGTTCCGGCAACGAGGTCGAAAAAATCGGAGATTCGAGCCTAGGGGCTAGCGGTGTCGATGCGGATCTGGTCCTCTAGGTAAACAAGAGAAGCAGCAGCTACAATGGCGGTTGTTGCACCGCCGTCAAGTGTAAGAATCCGAGTCTTGTTGGTGGTTTGGCACTGGGAAAGCCGTTGATTCTTTTAGCTCCATGGGGTATAAAAGAAGAGGAGTGAAGAAGGAAGAAGAGAAAGTGGAGAACTGGTGCTTATATGATAATACGTTGCTATTAAACGAACAAACTGTCCGCCGAAGGAATTATTCATTAAAAAAAGATTTTTAAAAGGAAAAAAAAAATTGAAAAAAATTGAAAATTTTGGTGGAACCGAGGATGGAAGCAGGTGGGAGGAGGTGTCCGGAGACTTTTATCCTTTTTTATTTTTTATTTTTTACTTTTTACTTTTTAACCTTCCCATCTTATCTCTATCAGTTGGCGCCGCTGGCAGAATACTGTATTCCTCGCGTTCGCAATTCAATTTCTTATCCACAACTTCTCAACTTCTAACCTTTCCCCTTCATCATCTCTATCATCTTCACTTCATTCATTTCGGTTTTCATGGCGACGCCTTTCTCCTCCACCACTTCTCTCCGTCCTGTCTTCCAACCCAAACAAATCCCCCCTCCCAAAGCCCTCCTCTCCATCCGAGGTACGTCTACCTCGCTCTTCAACCCAAATTTGCTTTCTCGTTTTTGCTTTCTTTACTGCAACGCTTCTCCTTCTAGATTATAATGCAGGCTTAAACTGCGTCAAATGCGGCTCCACTACCATGCATCTTTCTTCATGGAAATCAGCTTCAAACTATTTCCGGATCAGGCGACATGCCCTAATGCTTCCTACCCAGCCCTTTCCATCAGGGAATCTGTCGAAATACAGGCAAGCCCATTTATTTTATTTCATTTACTTTCTTACGGACCTTGCCGCCCTAGAGAAATGGTACACATACAAGCATTTTGCATATTTGGATTGATCATTGCCTTATTGCTACCTGAAGCTGATTGTGGTGGCTTTTCAGTTGTATTGATATTCTTCTCCTCCTCTTTTTGGCTATGAATTTTTTTTTAGAAGAGGAGTCATTAGGGCGGCAACTATCGAAGAAATTGAAGCGGAGAAAGCATTGATTGAGAAAGATGTAGTAAGTTCCTATGATCATTGATTTGGAGAGTTGCTGCATCTTTTAATAAAGCAATCTAAATTTAGGAAAAATTGTGCCAATAATCATCCAATTACTTTCCAGAGAGCAAGGATGGAAAAGACTATCGATACTGTTCGGTCTAGTTTCAACTCAATAAGGACAGGGAGAGCAAACCCTGCCATGCTCGATAAGATTGAGGTATTGGCAATTCTTAAATTCGGGTCGCTTAGTGGATAGCTGCCTCAATATGTCTGCTTAGAACTTTCTTTCTTTCTTTCTTTCTTTCTTTCTTTCTTTCTTTCTTTCTTTTTTTTCTCAAATTTCAAATGAGTATCATGACGATCAAAATTTTATTTGCCGCTTTCATGATTTTTCAGGTGGAGTATTACGGCAGTCCAGTTGGCCTGAAGAGCATTGCCCAAATTAGTACACCTGATGCAAGCTCTCTCTTGATCCAGCCATATGATAAATCCAGGTATTCCATGTGTCAATTGGCTGAGTTGAATAGATTTGGAAATCTTTTGGGATTTATTGGTCATTTGGTGTGTGCCCTTTACCTTATAAAAATCAAACACTATACCGATTAAGTTCTTGCAAATTTCTGTTATGTTAGAATCAGGAAGGGGTATATGTACGACCAAAGGACAAGTTTTCTTCTATAACCATACCTTTTACCATGAACCCTTGAATATTGAGGATGTTCCCCAATCTTTTATACGTTTGAAATCTATACATGTTACTATTCTTAGCTTGCTTTTCTTAGAGGGACCTACTTAAGGCTTCAGAATTTCGTCATTGTAATTCCTGTTTTTCTGTATAAAATGTTTCGCATGGACCCATTAGATCTTCTCTAATCTTGAGTTCTTTGCGTTCATTGGTTGAGACTGCTGTGGACATAATAATCATCCTATTATCATTAGCTGTAGAATGATGTTATCCAGCTTTACAGTGTAATATTTGTATAATGTCTTTGGATATCAGCATTAACTCTTAACGAGTCACCATCTTCAGCTTAAAGTTAATAGAGAAGGCCATAGTAAACTCTAACTTGGGAATGACTCCAAACAATGATGGAGATGTCATACGGTTGACTCTCCCTCAACTCACATCCGAAAGGAGAAAGGTATTTTCCTCAACTTACATTATTAGCAAGTGAATGTGGATGATAAGAGGGCAGAGCCAGAAATTTTCTTGAAGTTGCAGAAGTTTACATTCTAACTTTTTATGCCTGTCATTTTTCAATTTTGAAAAGTTGGGGGTAAATAAGAGAAAAAAAAAATTAATCTCCACTATTTATATAATTTTTTAATCTAGATTGCCCCTCCTTCCTTATTCACCGTGCCTCTGTGGATGATATATTTGCGTACTTTACACTGCAGGAATTGTCAAAGGTTGTTGCTAAGCAGGCAGAGGAAGGGAAGGTATGGTTTCATTTTTCCTTTATGGGAAGGGGGTGGAGATGAAAATAGATTGAGATATATGTATTCAACCAAGTTGCAATGAGTTTATTTGTCGTGACTTTTGGGATCTATGCTTAAACAGCTACTGATCATGAACTCTGAGATGACATCCTGCATCTTCCTGTTTACAGGTGGCGGTGAGGAATATAAGAAGAGATGCCTTGAAAGCCTATGACAAACTCGAAAAGGTCAGCAAAGCATGCATCTTTATACCTTAATCTTATGGTGCTTTTCTTCCGCTTCTATGTTTTGTTGATCTGCCTTCTAAAGAGCAAGCTCCGTTGTCTCCCTTGATGTTTTTATCTTTTGTATCAGGAGAAAAAACTTTCGGAAGATAATGTTAAGGACTTGTCAAGCGATTTGCAGGTTTGTTATTGTTTCTGTAGTTTAGAGCTTTTGATCCTAAATCAATTTTGAGTTGGAATTTGAATACGTTCACACAAAGGCCCAGATAGGAGTAGAGGATGTAAGTCCTGCAGAAGGCATCAAACCTTGTGCTTGTTTGTGCTAAATTTTGGTTAAATCACAAGTTGTTGGGAAACCAGATGTATTCATTACATAAAAGATTACGAAGAGCTTTCTTGTAGTTATTTAGTGTCGAATTTATATATTAGGGGATTTGTTTCTCCGGTGCCCGTATTGTGATTTGATTTCTTAATGTTTCATTTGTAATTGCATCGTATTTTGATTATCTCAAGCTAAGATGATTTCGTAGTGCAGAAACTGACAGATGACTATATGAAGAAGATTGATGTCATATACAAGCAGAAAGAGAAGGTATGATCCATCTCTACTGTTCCTTTCTCTGGGTATTAGAACTATAATCTTTAAGCACGAGCGTTGGTAGGTTTTCTATTTGGGATCTCTTCATTTCACGAAGTGCTTACAAGGCACTGAACTTACCTGGTTATCATCAACAATATTTTTCCAGTGGTTGAGTGAACATGAATTTGCAAATTGTATTTCAGGAGTTGTTGAAGGTGTGAGCAGAAGAAGCAAATGGTGGAGGTTCCCCCGTTGATCTGTGTCAGATATGAAATTGTTGGTTTCTTTTTCTCCTGAATAGAGTTTTGATGTCATTGTTAGAATCTAACCGTTTCTTTTTTATTTGAAATGAGATTCAACGCCTCGTGGGAAGAAAGGGGAATAATAGCTATCAAAAGCAGCAGCATGCATGATGCCTCTGTTGTCAAATTGGCTCATCTCTAACTTCTCACTCTGTACATTGAAACTGACATTATGACTACAACACACTCATTTTGACTCGGCGTTCAACTGTTGAGCTTGAGTTTAATGTGCCTATTGACCATAATAATTTCTCCTCTCCTTCCATTGTTACACTTCAAATCATTCTCTAAATATTGCAGTTTTTTAAAATGTAATGAATGTAGTGCTCAAATTAATTTAGGTGCCCTCTCTCCGCTTCTGTTGCAGTCGGTAATGTGCAGTTTTCTTTATATTTATCTTCGTTCCTGATTCCTATCAACAAATGGTTCAACAAATTTGGAGTTAAAAGGGTTGGGGGTATTAGTTATAATCCAAGGGGTTTGGGGTTGGTCACAGGAATTTGGGTGGTATCACTTCCATGCACGAAATTATACTCGAATGTTCTTTTCTCAACTGCCTTCTTCCCTATTAAGTTGTACTTTGTTATCATAATTCTACCAAACAAATTATTGCGTGTGGAGAAAGACGCTCTTAATTATCCAAGTTTGACCTAAATTTCGTGGATGACTTGATTCTTTTCAGTAATTATAGATCAATTAATTTTACCTAAATGTGATGAACAGTGGACAAAAATTGCTGAATCACACTTGTTATTATTATTATTCTTGAAATAAAGATGTGATATATGAGAAGTGATAAAAATGTTTAAAAAAAAAAAAAAAAAAATGAGAAAAGAATAGGAGAGGGGGTGGAAAAGGACGGGAGTAGCCTCACTTCCATAGTTCTGGATGATCCTGTAGGCGTATGAGCGGGAATCTCATGGGAGCTCGTTTCTGTCCTCTTCCTTCTCTGTTTACCTTTTAAAATGCCTTCCTCTTTCGCTAACTTCTTCTCAGCGGCAGCGCCAAAACAAAACACACCACCATGTCCTCCTCCTCCTCTCTCTCTCTCTCTCGCCATTGCCTGTCTTCTTCTTTTTCCTTCCGTCTCCCAAACCTCTTCCCACCACCTGCACCTGGTAACTTGCTCCGCTCCGCCATGCATATCCATACGCACATCTCCTCCTATATATATATATATCTACTCTCTGTTCTTCTTTCTTCACTTCCCATTTCATCTTTTCATGTTTTTCTCCATCCCCCCCGCCTGCTCTCCAACCCTCTTCTTCTTCTTCTTCTTCTTCTTCTTCTTCTTCTTCTATAAAATTAAAAAAAAAAAAAAAAAAAAAAAAAAAAAAAA